>NC_056067.1:64694325-64995396 GCF_016772045.2 Ovis aries
TCTTCTCCAGCACCACAGTTTAAAAGCATCAATTCTTCAGCGCTTGGCCTTCTGACAGCCTTTGTTCTGACAATATATAAAACCATACTGAAAACTTGGAGCAGCTTCTCAGAATAATCTGGGAAGATGACTTTCAGTTTGGCCCTCAGTTTGGCTTATAAAAATCAAGACTTTTCTATCGTAAGTAAACACAACTCTTCTTACTACAGACTACTATTATTTTCACTGGCACTGCTTTGCATAGACAGCCGGATATCTGAAAAGCCCACCCGAGCTCACCTGGAGTCTACTTTGGGCCAGCGCTTGGTACCAAGCACGGGGCCTTTGAGCCCCTGCGGCATCACAGCACCCTCAGGTGATTCCACGAGCTTTTCCTTTTATCTGTTGTTCAGTCGTTAAGTCATGCCCGACTTTGCGACCCCATGGACTGCAGCACGTCAGGCTTCCCTGTGCTTCACTGTCTCCCAGAGTTTGCTCCAACTCATGTCTGTTCAGTCAGTGATGACATTCAACCACCTCATCCTCTGTCACCCCCTTCTCCTCCTGCAATATCTGGATCTCCTTATATTAAATGATGGTCCACGACTTGTATTTGAGCTGTTACCTTAAGACCTGGAGTCTGAAGAGGGTGACGGTCCTTTTTTCCAGGCAAAGGACCCAGGGGGAAGTTACAGGTAGGAAGGCCTGGGATTTTGGAGTGAACTGGGTTGGCTTTTTTTTTCATGTGGTTTAAACTGGAAACTTAATTTTTGATTTGCATTCTATACTGGAACGAAACTAAAAGCAGGAGACAGTTCTTCCCAGTCAGGCGCCACCCTCTGGAGCTCTGGCTGGGTCAGGCGCTGCCCTCTGGAGCTCTGGCTGGGTCAGGCGCCACCCTCTGGGGCTCTGGCTGGGTGAGGCGCCGCCCTCTGGGGCTCTGGCTGGGTGAGGCGCCGCCCTCTGGAGCTCTGGCTGGGTCAGGCGCCACCCTCTGGAGCTCTGGCTGGGTCAGGCGCCACCCTCTGGAGCTCTGGCTGGGTCAGGCGCCACCCTCTGGAGCGCTGGCTGGCTCCTACAATTGATAGGGAGAACTAAGATCCCGTAGGTCACGTGGTATGGCCAATCCTGCCCCACTCCACAAGAAAAACCAAAGCCCAAGAAAACAAACGATGAAACCTATGGTCAACTGATGCAAATCAGGCTTTTCTCTCAAAGGCTGAAGTGGGCCAGGTATCATGGCAATGGGTCCTGTACTTCTTCCCTCTTTCAGGGTCCCCCCTGGAGGAGACCCGATAATCAGACGGCCTGGGTCCCAGCCCTGGACCCAGAGTGAGAGGAGATTCAAAACTGAGGCTGGGAGCGGAGTAAGGGGGTGGTTTTTTATAAGTTACGTGTATGTTTAAGTGTGCTCACATACTTAATGCTACGCTTGTTCTGCATTTTCCTTCGGATAATCGGTGGCCCCCACCTGCTTCTGGAAGCACAGGGTTTGGCTAGCTTGAGTGCATGGAGTGGGGCAACACTAAGAACAGTAACCCCATCCTAGGACGCTGGCTTTTGGGGGAATTATAGCAAACAAGAAAAAGCCTACACAACGAAGCCTACAACTGCAACAGTATGTGGGAATAACTAAGGAAAACTTTAGAGAAAAACAAAAACCCACAAGGCTTTACCAGTTGATAAGAATGCTTGAATCTATAAAAGAGCATCATATTCCTGGATGCTAATAAATGTAACAAGGTCAATTCTTCCTGATTTGTAAGTTCACTTCAACAATCATCAAACAGCTGTTTTTAACTGGCAAACAAATTTATTCAGAAGAGTAACAATCTTATCTTTCTCATATAAATATACATACACGTAAGTGTACTTTCTAAAGGCATAATGCTCTAAAACTCATATAAGGCTACAAGCAAGTTAAAAATACAGATCTCAGATATGTAAAGGGTGACGAAACACACACTCTGGATGATACAGATATAGAACTGTATTATAAAATAACATTATGACGATACGTCATTTACTAAAATTGATGTTGGGGCAGTTAATGGGAGACCATTTTTATTTTCACATAATACATTCAAAGTAAATTCAGTAATAGTTAAAGTTTATTTTATATAATAAAAACTGCAGAATAAAACATTCATGTTTACAGAAGGTTAGATTTTTAGGTTTAGAAAAGATATCAGAAGAATTGAGCTATATAAAAACTGAAACCTTGTCAAAAAAAATATCCAAATGGGAAAATGTTTATGGACAAAATGAAGACAGATAATATCCTTTTTTAATAAAGAGACTGCTCAAATTGATTGGAAGATATTAAAGCCACACAGACAATGAATGCAAAGAGAAGAAATATAATTGCTTAAGACACTCAGAGGAAAATATTCAGTGTCCTTAAAAACTAAATAAAAACAATTAAAATTAGATGTCCTTTCCCTTGTTAAATTATCAAAGGTGAAAAGTACTCTTAATACCTAATGCTAGCGAGAATGTGTGCAAAACACAGTCATGAGTTCATGGTGGCAGTGTAAATTGGTATGTTTTTGAAAAGAAAACTTAGATGTGTATCAGGAACCTTAAAGACGTATTCCCCTTCCAATACAATCATTCCCCCTCTGATACAGGAATTCCCCTTTGGTGAAATCTTAAAGAATTCTAAGTTTAGAAAAATATTTTAAGGACCAAAGTGTCCATCACAGTATTCTTTACAATTGTGAAAAACCAGAAGTTAAACATTCAAACAGAGGGAGGGCCACACAGAAAAATCTCTGGGCATACTGTGCCGCTGTGAACAAGGGGAGAAAGGCTGACGAGGGTGGCAGAGCAGTGTGTGAGCTGTACAATTACGGAAACAACATGCCATGCACACATGGGATGGTCACAGCTAAATGAAAACTATGAGCATCTTAAAAATAGGTAATACGGCCACAGTAGGTGAGATAGAACAGAGGTACCAAGGAAACCAGAGTTCCTCCCCACTACTCGCTGGAGGCAAGCACCTCCGTAGTCTGGTAATTATTTTTAAATTATAAGAAAACAGGACTTCCCTGGCAGTCCTGCGGTTAAGACCCTACGCTTCCCAACACAGGGGGCTCAGGTTCAATCCCTGTTTGGGAAACTAAGATCCTGCATGCAGTATACGCAGCCAAAAAAAAAAAATTATGAGAAAACAAAATGACCAAAATGTTAATGGTGTTTATGGTGCACTGGAGTGGGGGTGGGGGACGGCAAGGCAGAGAGAGAGATCTACCTTTTCGTAAAATTGAAATTGTTTTTAATGAGTCAAGTACTGCTCTCAAATGAACAGCAGGAATCCTTCAGAAATGCATACCTGAAAAAAAGGAAAACCAGTTTGTGCAAATCAGAAAAAAAAAAAAAAGCACAAAGACACAATAGTAAAATGGGCAAAAGGCCTAGATTATACACAGAGTTTAAAAGCATACACAGGTGGGAGGGAATTCATGAGTTAGCAAGAATCACTTTTTTGACTTATCAAACAGGCATACATTTTGTTGGTTTAAGTAATAAATATCCAATGCTGGAAAAGTTTTTCAAATTCTTATTTATAGCAGGTGTGGCAAAGACATTTCTTTGCAAATATGAACTGCTCAGTCTATCTGATCTGGAGTGTTATGTTGAGAAAGGCTGTGGGCCAGTCTTCAGGTTCAGGGCCAGTGTGGTTGATTAGCTATGCACATCCCTGCCCACCCTCCTCCCGCCCTGCCCTTAGCTGGCGGCTGTGAGTGCTGCCCCTAGGGAAACAAATTCTGCACTATCTGTTGAGAACCACAGAAATGCTTTTCACGTCTCATCTGGTAATACCATTTTTTTTGAAATCTATCTTAAGCAAGGAACTACAAATACAATGCTCTATGATCTGTTCATCGAACCTTTACATCACTGTCATTTTTAAATTGTCATTACAAACTAGTGAGAAAACCAGAACTTTAAACCTGTAATTATATGAAAACTGTTTACTCAAAGAAAAAAATGTTCCAGTACAGTGAATACTAAGATATGATAAGATGTGGCTATGTCTGATGTATGGCTGTGGTTTATCAGCTATCACTAAGAGAACTTTAAGCACCCTGAGTGCCTATGTACCAGGCACTGTTAGGCTCTGTCGAACAGACGATCTCCAGGCCTTTCAAGAGCTCCACGGGGAGGCACTGTCACCACATTTCCTAAGAAAGTGAGGATAATCAGCTTCTGAGGAGGGGCTGGCTCTGGCTTCAGGTCTGCCTGGTTCCAAAGCCGAGGCTCTCCCTGCCCTGCCAAGGGGCTCCTCAGCCAGTGAACACAAGCATGGTCCTGGGTGTGTGGTCTGATGAGAGCACCCCGGGGTAGTTTATTAGCCTGCTGTGCTTCTCAAATTTTATTTAATATGCTTAATACTATTTAATGAGGTAAGTAAACCTAACACAACTGGTAAAATGAGGGTCTGAACAGACTACTTCATCTGTGGATCTTTCCAGGCCTGACATCAGGCCTCTTATTCCCTAAGGGGGGTTAAGAGTGCAAATTCTTCATGGAGAAAGTGAGTATAGCGGAGAGTTGAGTAGTTCAGTTGCTCCCAAGAGAAAAAAAAATCTAAAAATCTTTTAGACCTTGAGGAGAGAAGGCCAGGAGTGCTTCCAAAGCCTTCAAGATACATATACCTTTTGGCCTAGAAAGTCTATTGCTGGGAACTTCTCCTTGGGGAGCACAACCACATGTAAAGACATCAGAGCAAGTTGCTGATGGAGATTACAAGATTCAGGAGGTAATGGGGAAGCAATGCACACGTAAGAGATAAGTTTGGGTGTACCACACAGGGAGTGAGTACTCTTATACATTACCAAACAATCACCACCATGAGCCCAGTTACCATCTGCCACCACAAAGCTGTCACAATATTACTGACTATATTCCCTATTTGTACATTATATTCCTGTGACTTATTTTATAGCTGGAAGTTTGTACTTCTTAATCCCCTACACCTTTCCAGTCTATCACCCCATCCTCATATAATACAGTATGTTAATTATAACTAAATAAAAATAAAATTTTGGGGGTTTTTTTGCTTTAAAAAATTTCTTTAAACAAATTTTTTAAAGGTTCACAATGGAATAAAAAAAAAGATAAAGAACAGTATCCCCAGTTTCCAACCCTAGAAGTCTAGTGAAATAAACTAGGCCACGTCTATGCAACCAAGTATCAGGCAGTCCTGAAAGATGAAACTGGGGGATATATTTAGGAACGTAGAAGATATTCACGATATATTAGAAGAAAAACTGCAACTTTTAAAATAGTATTTTATTTAAAAATCTATATAAACCTATACATAGGAAAAAATGTCTGAACAGTGTATACCTCTTTCAGCAGCAAGTATATCTAAGACAGGAAAATACAAATATTAAAAAAAAAAAAAAAAACAAACCTCAAAGATGAAAGTATTTTCTAATTGTCTTCAACGGATATGTATTACTTGCATAATCAAAGAAAACTTAAAACATGAGTGTTTCTAAATTTAAAAAATATTAACCTGAGTATAAGTGCCGTGCCCAAACTGTCTGATGTATTAGGAATTGGTTGGGAAAAGCCAGGAAGAATAGCATTATCCTTGGGGGCTGACTAGAATAGTAGTAAAAAAAAAGCAGCAAGGTGAGAGATAACAGGCTGAGGTACCTGCCACCACAGGCAGCTCAAGTTCAACTTGTAAAGTATGGAGGCAGTGGCTTGTGCATATTCCATAAATTCCCACTAGTCCAGGGATGACCGGCAGAGTTAACTATCCATGTTGTCACCGCTGCCATCTGTGGTATGAAAGAAGCATCGGAACAGAGTCAAGTCTGATGCTCCCTGGCTTTCTAGAGTTAAGGCCTCTTAAGAAGCCTTAGCCCAGGGCCCTAGACAAATGACCCACAGCAGAACCCCTCAAGGAGTCTCTATCACCTCTTAATCCAAATATCTAAAGACCAGGATGGAGTAATGGAGGGAGGCACATAAAGAAAAGTCTAGAAGAGGTGGTGAGGAAGGAACATGCAGATGGATCATGAAGAGTCCACAGATGGTGAAAACTCTGAAACGTTCCTGCCTGTGAATGGTGCAGCGGCTTGGAGAACAACTTCAAGAGCCTAGACCTTTGGGAGGGCAAAAAGCTTGATGGGATATGATATAAAGTACACAAAACCACCTACGAGGTATTCTTGCCAAAGCAGCTGAAGATGAATCAAATTAAATTCTCCAGAGTTTAGCGTTAACTTCCAGTTATAGACAATACAGAGAGAGGGACAAGTTAAGGATACCACAGGCAGCAAACAGACACATTTAGAAGGGGGGACATTCCACAGGACAACTGACCTTGTTTCTGCCAGTACTACTTGCATAATCACACAAAGCTTTAAAAAAAAAAAGAGAGAGCGCTAGAATGATGATTGCCATCAATCATCATTGATGCGGGGGAGACGGGGAGTTATTGTTTAATGGATACAGAATTTGAGTTTTTCAAGATGAAAAAGTCCTGAGTATCCACTGCACAATAATGTGACTCCACTTAACACTACTGTATACTTAAAAATGTTTGAGATGGTTAATTTTATGTCATGTATTTATCAGAATTAAAAATAGATTAAACAATGAGTGCTTCTAAATTTAAAAAGTTAAACGTTAATATAGAGAAAGAAAAAGTGAGAGGAGATTGCTTTAGATTGAGAAACTTGAAATCAGACAACCAAATGCAATCAATGGAGCACATTTGGATCCAGATTCAAACAAGCCAGCTATAAAAGGACATCTTGGAAATGACTAGGAAAATCTGCTTATGGTCTGGGTAAGACACTTTGAGTTGATCTGAAATTTTCCTTTTTAGGTAGATATACTGAAGTTTGAAAAAACAGCGATGGCACAATTGAAACAAAGTGTGTTGAGCAAGTAATAACTGAGGTAGTGTGTAGATTCAGCAAAAACGGTGAAGGAAGAGATGAAATGGCAGACTGACAAGGGCGTGAGGAAAGCTATGATCCCGGGGAAAGCAGCAGATTTCACAAGGCAGGGGTGAGGTAGAAGTTACCATAAAGAAATGACAGGGTTTTCCTGGAGTTGAACGGAGAGATTAAGGAAAAATTACAACTGTTCAGAAAAGGATGGGGTCTTGTTGAAAAGGCATAGGCGCCAACATGAAAGGACTCCCAGTGGCCAGAGCTGGAACAACTCTAAAATAAGTAATGGTCGTGTTGAATCACAGCCCATGCCACAGATCCATCCTGATATAAATAAATTACTGAATAAAAATATAGGGAAGTAACTCTTCCTCACAGAATTCTAATTACTAAATGTAGAAGAGATGAGGAAAATTAAAAATCACCATTATAGTATAACAGAGTAAAAATGGCAAGTAGGTGAAACCCACTTGCTAGATGCTAGAAGTAAGTAGGTAAAAGTTCGAGGAGAAACTGGAAGCTCTCCTCAAAGTTTCTCCTGAGAGATATTTATAAATTACAAACGGAAACAAATAAAGGTTAATTAACAACATCAACAATAAGCCACACTGACGTTATGTTCCTCTGAGGTAGTGGTGGCAGGATCAGAAACAAATGTACAGTGGGTGGGAGGATGGTCCCTGGGAGGAAACAGGGCCAGTCAGTGAGGGCTGTCTCATCAGGCCCTTGGGAAACGAGGAAGAGGGGCAGTGAGTGAGCGCTCACGTGGAGCAAGTGCTCATTTGGCTGGTGCAGGTCCTAATGAGTCATGTTTGTTTTTAACTTCATGACTCTGGAGCCACACATCATAAATCAGAAATGGCAGGATGAGAAAAAGCAAGGCAGTGAGTAAGACAGACACAACCCACCCTGCCAGGCAAGAAGTCAGATTCTGAGACACCAGGTCCACCTGGTTCCCGTGTCTTTGCATCTGACCATCATTCAAGTCGGTGATGCAAAACCTTTACATTAGAACAGTATGGTATGAAAGGGATTTTTAGTGCAATCTGTGGCTAATACTTTTGAGTGAAGTATGCCCAGAGTAGAAATAAGACTTTAGGTGAAGCTGGCTGTGCTGACGATGCCAGAGTCCAAGAACAGAAACAGCTTTCAAATACTCCTTCCTTTTCCAAAAATACAAAACCCCAAACCCTCAAATATAAAATTACAAAAACTTCTATTTGATCAGTAGCAGATTTACAATCTACAAGACCAATTATAAGAAAGTGTTTAGCAAGATACTTCCCTGATCAGTGTCCCTAAAATTTATCTAATCCTAACTGTAAGAGAAATGGTTATCAGAACTTCACTTTAAAAATCTTTTTGATCCCCTATACTACAAGTGTCCCCATCTGATTTAACATGAAATAACACTGAAATTACTAAAAAAGGAAGAAGGCTTCAGTCAGTACGGCTATTACTTTTCTTCAGAGACCATGTGACAGGAATAAAACAAACCTGGGTTGAGCATCAAGATTTAAAATAAGTATCTCGTGGACTCTCAAAAACCAAATAATTGAACCAAACCAAGCTGGGGTTCATCACTTAAAACCCAGGTCAAATCAAATGACAACTTGGAGTTTCAAAGTTTGCTCTATCTGTAAATATGAAATAAATGTCATCAAACTAGGTGCAGTGCAGCATTCCTTGAAAGATCAAATAATACATATGGCAATGTTTTCAAAATTATGAACTACTATGTAAACACATTACCAATTACTTCAGCTTTGTGGACTGATCACTATAGGTACACTTCAAAGACCTTTTTACGATGCCCTCTGCTGATATATCCCATGTGGTAAAGATACTGCATGTCAACACTCCTGTAAAAACTTAGGCAACAGAGTTCCTGTCTGGAGCCCACCTGCCAGTCACAAATTTTTTGTCGGGATGTCAAAATCGAGGTTCTCCATTCTATAGACACCACCAGAAAAGGGCAAAATCTATCGGCTTCTTTCCCATGCAACAAAAATACTCTAACGTTTTCTGCTTCAGTGACTGACACACGTGCTGTCCATCTGCAAAAAGATTGTTCTATCCCCTTGCAACCTCTTGCTGTTTTCTGACTACACCATGACACATTTTCAAGTTGTTAACGAGGTGGGTGGGCTGGTGGAAGACCCTCTTACATTCAGAGCACTCGAAAGGGTCTCTCTTGAGGAGAAAGCCTACAATGTTGAGAATGCTCTGACGGGAGGCTTTTCAACAGTGACGGCACTCAAGGGGCTTCTCTTGGGAATGGAGCTGGTAATGCTGAGTGAGGCAGGATGGCTGGCTGAAGCACTTCCCACACAGCTGGCACTGGTAAGGCCTCTCCTGAGCGTGAGTCCTGTAGTGCTGGATGAGGTGTGAGCTCTGACGGAACCTTCTGCCACAGTCGCAACACTGACAGGCTCTTTCTCCAACGTAGTCGTGCTGTCGCTTATATCGAATCAAATACATCTTGTTTCGGGGCAACTCAAGCGGCAGGGTTATTGCTACTCCGTGGGCTTTGAGATGCTGGAAAAGATGCGCAGCCTGGATAAAAGCTTTGCCGCACTGGAAACACTCGTGGCAGTCTTGACTCTGAATTCTCATGCGGCCGTAGACATCTGCACGCTGGGTCAAGGACTTCCCATCTGAGTGAGTCTTCTGATGTCTGGTGAGGTGTGGCATGAGGTAGAAGGCTTCCCCACACTGTTTACATACAAAGGGCTTCTTCCCGGTATGGATCTGCTGGTGTTTCTCCCGGCCTGGTCGGGTACTAAAATTTCTTTCGCAAAATTCACATCTGTAGCGCTTGTTCTCTTGGAGGAAAAACAAGCTGTGGGCCAGCTGGGACCTGGTGCAGACTCCAGGAGTAGTACGCTCCTGAGGATCCTTTCCAGGAAGACTCTCCGATGGTTTGTTAAGTTCCGAGCTTTTCTCTAGTTGATCACCCTCGTGGCTTCCTTCCTGAGTAACAGTCTTGGGGTCACTCATTTCTGTGGGCCTCAAAACTTCCGCCGGCTTGACCTGTTGCGACTCCAGAGGATCATCAGCAGACTCTCTTGTGTGGGTACACCAGGAGTCACCTGCCTCCAAATCCTCTATTCCTGCCCCCGAGGATGATTTTTCTATAGGCAGGCTTTGCTCTGGAGTTAGATCACTGGATTCTGATTGTTCCTCCCAATCTAAAAGGAATGTAAAAGGTCCTCTACTATTTTTACTCAGAGAGAAACATCATTATAGTAGAAACGGAAGAGAGAGACCAAAATTACAGAATAGTTAGTATAGAGGTTTGAGTTTTCTGGGAACCTAAGGAGAGAGTGGGAGAAGGATGGAGAAGAGAGTAAGCAAGGACAGGTGAGGGTGAGGCAGAAGAGACCATCTAGGAGGAATGAACAGTGATGAAGATGCCAGAGACACCGGCAGGAGAATGAGAAGGACACCAGAGAAAGAGGTGGGACTGGGGCTTGGCTGCACCTTCCAGACCATGCTTGGTACATCACTGCTGTTTGGAGGAACTAATGTAACTGTGGCCATAAAGGGATTCTATTGTCAGGTCAATCTGGGCGATACCGTATGATGCAAGTCAGCCTTCACTCATGTAAGACTCTTCAGATCTCTTAACCAGCGTCTCAGAACTCAAGAGGGGAGATATAAGAGGTAGCATTTCTCTAACTGATCTTGTTAGGGAACACTTTTTTTTTTTTAAGAATCCCTATAATCATAATTCTGTAGGACTACTGAAGAAACACTGGAGTACACCGGTCAACAATCTCTCACTCAGAATAAAGCAAGATAATTCCAACTCTTTTCTTGCCTCTCAATCTCTCATTTTACCCATTCAACTTAACATTTATTAAACGTCAATTTTGAGCAAAGCGTTATCCAAATGGATGTTCATAAGTCAGTATAAAGACTCTAATCAGGCTATAAATGTACAAAAGGAGTTTGGGGAATTAATTTCTTTTGGGAACAGAAAAAGATCAGGGAGGGGAAGGCATTAGGGCTCAGCAAGCAGTGAAGTGGGTGGCAAGCTTATTCTGAGCAGACACTGAACTATGAAAAGTACAGAGTCCTGGGGAGCAGCAATACAGGGTTATATTAGGAGTATCTATGAGAGATGAAAGTCGCTCAGTCGTGTCTGATTCTTTATGATCCCATGAACTGTACAGTCCATGGAATTCTCCAGGCCAGAATACTGGAGTGGGTAGCCTGTCCCTTCTCCAGCGGATCTTCCCAACCCAGGGATCGAACCCAGGTCTCCTGCACTGCAGGCAGATTCTTTACCAGCTGAGCCACAAGGGAAGCCCAAGGAGCAGTGGCTGCGCGGGCGCAGGAGGGCCTAGAGGAGCTACTCCACGTTCAAGGTCAGGAGGGGTGGCGGGAGGAGATACCCCTCGTCCAAGGTAAGGAGCAGTGGCTGTGCTTAGCTGAAGCAGCCGTGAAGAGATAACCCCACGTCCAAGGTAAGAGAAACCCAAGTAAGATGGTAGGTGTTGCAAGAGGGCATCAGAGGGAAGACACACTGAAACCATACTCACAGAAAACTAGTCAATCTAATCACACTGGAACCACAGCCTTGTCTAACTCAATGATACTGAGCCATGCCCGCAGGGCAACCCAAGATGGGCGGGTCGTGGTGGAGAGGCCTGACAGAATGTGGTCCACTGGAGAAGGGAATGGCAAACCACTTCAGTATTCTTGCCTTGAGAACCCCATGAACAGTATGAAAAGGCAAAATGATAGGATACTGAAAGAGGAACTCCCCAGGTCATTAGGTGCCCAATATGCTACTGGAGATCAGTGGAGAAATAACTCCAGAAAGAATGAAGGGATAGAGCCAAAGTAAAAACAATACCCAGCTGTGGATGTGACTGGTGATAGAAGCAAGGTCCGATGCTGTAAAGAGCAATATTGCATAGGAAGCTGGAATGTCAGGTCCATGAATCAAGGCAAATTGGAAGTGGTCAAACAAGAGACGGCAAGGGTGAATGTCGACATTCTAGGTATCAGCAAACTAAAATGGACTGGAATGGGTGAATTTAACTCAGATGACTATTATATCTACTACTGGGCAGGAATCCCTTAGAAGAAATGGAGTAGCCATCATGGTCAACAAGAGTCTGAAATGCAATACTTGGATGCAATCTCAAAAATGACAGAATGATCTCTGTTCGTTTCCAAGGCAAACCATTCAATATCACAGTAATCCAAGTCTATGCCTCAACCAGTAACACTGAAGAAGCTGAAGCTGAATGGTTCTATGAAGACCTACAAGACCTTTTAGAACTAACACCCAAAAAGATGTCCTTTTCATTATAGGGCACTGGAATGCAAGAGTAGGAAGTCAAGAAACACCTGGGGTAACAGGGAAATTTTGCCTTGGAATACAGAATGAAGCAGGGCAAAGGCTAATAGAGTCTTGCCAAGAAAACACACTGGTCATAGCAAACACCCTCTTCCAACAACGTAAGACTCTACACATGGACATCACCAGATGGTCAACACTGAAATCAGATTGATTATATTCTTTATAGCCAAAGATGGAGAAGCTCTATACAGTCAGCAAAAACATGACTGGGAGCTGACTGTGGCTCAGATCATGAACTCCTTATTGCCAAATTCAGACTTCAATTGAAGAAAATAGGGAAAACCACTAGACCTTTCAGGTATGACCTAAATCAAATCCCTTATGATTTTACAGTGGAAGTGAGAAATAGATTTAAGGGACTAGATCTGATAGACAGAGTGCCTGATGAACTATGGACAGAGGTTCTTGACATTATACAGCAGATAGGGATCAAAACCATCCCCATGGAAAAGAAATGCAAAAAAGCAAAATGGCTGTGTGGGGAGGCCTTACAAATAGCTGTGAAAAGAAGAGAAGCGAAAAGCAAAGGAGAAAAGGAAAGATATAAGCATCCGAATGCAGAGTTCCAAAGAATAGCAAGAGATAAAAAAGCCTTCCTCAGCAATCAGTGCAAATAAATAGGGGAAAACAACAGAATGGGAAAGATTAGAGATCTCTTCAAGAAAATTTAGATACTAAGGGAACATTTCATGCAAAGATGGGCTCGATAAAGGACAGAAATGGTATGGACCTAACAGAAGCAGAAGATATTAAGAAGAGGTGGCAAGAATACACAGAAGAACCGTACAAAAAAGATCTTCACAACCAAGGTAATCACGATGGTGTGATCACTCACCTAGAGCCAGACATCCTGGAATGTGAAGTCAAGTGGGCCTTAGAAAGCATCACTACGAACAAAGCTAGTGGAAGTGATGGAATTCCAGTTGAGCTATTTCAAATCCTGAAAGATGATGCTGTGAAAGTGTTGCACTAATATGCCAGCAAATTTGGAAAACTCAGCAGTGGCCACAGCACTGGAAAAGGTCAGTTTTCATTCCAATTCCAAAGAAAGGCAATGCCAAAGAATCCCCAAACTACTGCACAACTGCACTCATCTCACATGCTAGTAAAGTAATGCTCAAAATTCTCCAAGCCAGACTTCAGCAATACGTGAACCATGAACTTCCTGATGTTCAAGCTGGTTTTAGAGAAGGCAGAGGAACCAGAGATCAAATTGACAACATCCGCTGGATCATCGAAAAAGCAAGAGAGTTCCAGAAAAACATCTATTTCTGCTTTATTGACTATGCCAAAGCCTTTGACTGTGTGGATCACAATAAACTGTGGAAAATTCTGAAAGAGATGGGAATACCAGACCACCGGATCTGCCTCTTGAGCAACCTATATGCAGGTCAGGAAGCAACAGTTAGAACTGGACATGGAACAACAGACTGGTTCCAAATAGGAAAAGGAGTACATCAAGGCTGTATATTGTCACCCTGCTTAGGTTAAAGCGTCTGCCTTCGATGTGGGAGACCCAGGTTTGATCCCTGGGTCGGGAAGATCCCCTGGAGAAGGAAATGGCAATCCACTCCAGTATTCTTGCCTGGAGAATCCCATGGACAGAGGAGCCTAGTAGGTTACATTCCACAGGGTCGCAAAGAGCTGGATACAACTGAGCGACTTCACCTTCACCTTCATGCAGAGTACATCATGAGAAATGCTGGGCTGGAAGAAGTACAAGCTGGAATCCAGATTGCTGGGAGAAATAGCAATAACCTCAGATATGCAGATGACACCACCCTTATGGCAGAGTGAGGAGGAAGTAAAAAGCCTCTTAATGAAAGTGAAAGTAGAGAGTGAAAAAGTTGGCTTAAAGCTCAACATTCAGAAAACAAAGATCATGGAATCCGGTCCCATCACTTTATGGGAAATAGATGGGAAAACAGTGGAAACAGTGTCAGACTTTATTTTGGGGGGGCTCCAAAATCACTGCAGATGGTGACTGCAGCCATGAAATTAAAAGACACTTACTCCTTGGAAGAAAAGTTATGACCAACCTAGATAGCATATTGAAAAGCAGAGACATTACTTTGCCAACAAAGGTCCGTCTAGTTAAGGCTATGGTTTTTCCAGTGGTCATGTATGGATGTGAGAGTTGAACTGTGAAGGCTGAGCGCCGAAGAATTGATGGTTTTGAACTGTGGTGTTGGAGAAGACTCTTGAGAGTCCCTTGGACTGCAAGGAGATCCAACCAGTCCATTCTGACGGAGATCAGCCCTGGGATTTCTTTGGAAGGAATGATGCTGAAGCTGAAACTCCAGTACTTTGGCCACCTCATGCAAAGAGTTGATTCATTGGAAAAGACTCTGATGCTGGGAGGGATTGGGGGCAGGAGGAGAAGGGGACGACCGAGGATAAGATGGCTGGATGGCATCACGGACTCGATGGACGTGAGTCTGAGTGAACTCCGGGAGATGGTGATGAACAGGGAGGCCTGGCGTGTTGCGATTCATGGGGTCGCAAAGAGTTGGACACGACTGAGCGACTGAACTGAACTGATGAGAGATGAAGGTGGATGTGACTTTTAGGCCAGACTGGGACAGATTTAAATGTTTTGTTAGAAGTTTGCATTTTCTTTTGAGAGTAGTAAGAACCTGATCAAAAGTTTGTGGTTTATAAAGTCAACTCCCTGAGTGGGGCTGGAAAAAGCAGTAGTATCACACCAAGGTTTTCACTTGTCTCAGTGAGAGAGGAAAGACCTCTGATTTCTAGCTGTCAGGGGAAAGGCAAAAATGAATGCAGGGGCTTGAACACTAGAGGATAGGGAGACTGGCCTCCCTGAAGCTGAGCAGGAGAGAAGAGATGAGCTTCGGAGAGGAGATAAAGAAGTACTGAGAATGATGCGGTGAGGCCACATGAGCCCCTGACGTGAAAGCACCTACCAGCCTTCTCCCTAAGCTGAGTGGGCTTTGAGGACCAGCTCCCAGCCCCTGCTCACTGAGCAGGGTTGTCTCCCCGAGAGTCCGGTCTCACTGCTCACCTTGACATGTCACTGTACTCCCATCTTCCTCCCTAGCATGTGACTCCTCCTCTTCCAGCTGTGAGATAATGTCAGGTTTAGGGAACTGGTACCCTGTTGAAGAAGGAGACTTGTAACTTGGGGGTTCTGTCCTGTAGCCTCAGAACTCCCAGCCTGGTTTCTAAAGACTCTGAGATAATAGGAAAAGTGCAAATTTACACACAAGAAACATAAAGCCTGTTTCCAAAGATTTTGCCACTAGGGACATATGCCAATGTCTGGAAACAATTCTGGTCATCACAGCTTACCGAGGGAGACCAGGTTCCTGTAATTTTCCAGCATCACCTCCCGGTAGAGGTTCCTCTGAGAAGCACTGAGGTAGGGTAATTCCTCTGGACTGAAGTCCACAGCCACATCCTCAAAAGTCACCAACTCCTGAAATGCCAGACATACTCCTAAATGATTGAAATCCAGAATTATCCCAAAGAGGGGAAAGGTGCCTGGTAAGAGGGGACTGACCATGAAGCAGACATTCAGACAAGCAGAAAGACTCTAATCCAAAGGTTTTAGGGACTTAGATGTGTATCTTTCCTTTAAGTCTTTCTCATTAAAATGCTTTCTTCTCTGCAATCACCCTCTGCTTTTTTCAGTCTTTTAACTTTATAGAGGCTTTCAATGGCTAAGTCAAAGATCTCTCTTGGGAAATGTCACACTGCACTTGAAAATATGTGGGTTATTTTCTAATATCTTTTGGTATTAATTTCTAACATAATTCCACAGTGATAAGAGAACAGCCTGTATGTTTTCAATACCTTCAGACCATGAAATTTTTGCACTTTGTTTTATGTCCCTGGACATGTTCTAGTGTCTCCTAGTTTATAGTCTATGGGAACTTGAATAGAATTTGGATTCTCTTGTGTGAAAACTACATAAATCTGAATTCTGTTGAACTGGTTCATAGTGCTTTTCAGATCTACTATATCCTTCTACTTTTATTCATTCTATTAATTTTGAGTTTGATATTGAAAGTCCAACTAAAAATCTTAATTTATCTACTTAAAAATAATTGTAATTTATAGTGGAACTTCCCTCATAGCTCAGTTGGTAAAGAATCTGCCTGCAATGCAGGCGACTTAGGTTTGATTCTTGGATTGGGAAGACCCCTGGAGATGGAAATGGCAACCTACTCCAGTATTCTTGCCTGGAGAATCCCATGGACAGAGTATCCTGGCAGGCTATAGTCCATGCGGTCACAAGAATTGGACACGACTTAGCGGCTAAACCACCAACCACCACGTAGTGGAACTATATGTAACTTTGTTTTGGACTCTCCAAGACTCCTGTAACTGTGTTATCATACTTTCATAATTTAAAACATAAAAAAGAAAGAAAAAAAGAAGTATATCTTTCTTTGGTCTTGAAGTCTGAGAGAAGTGGGAACATTCCTGAGATAGCTCCCACTGCTAATTTTTAGAAATTTATGTTGGAGGAGAAAGATCCTTTTAAGTTCCTTTATAAAGAGAGAAAAATGAAAATAAAAGCTGAGCGGTATACCTCAGTCGCAGGAAAAAGAGACAATTGGGTTTAAGCTCTGGTTCTCTTTTATAAGTTCTGTGAGTGCAGATAGATTAAGCTTCAGTGACTCATCCATAAAACACAAACAGCTCAAAAATATGAAGAGATAGCCCATCTTATTATAACAAGAAAATGCATTTCAGAATGACAAAGTGTGACTTTATACCCATTCAACTAACAAAAATTAAGAAGTCTGACAATACCAAATACTGTCTAGAGTATGGACTCTTGGTGGTGGTGGTGTAGTTGCTCAGTCACGGCTGACTCTTTGAGGCAAGCTCTTCTGTCCATGGGATTTCCAAGGCAAGAATACTAGAGAGCGGTTTCCATTTCTTTTCCAGGGGATCTTTCTGACCAAGGATTGAACCTCCATCTCCTGCACTGCAGGCAGATTCTTTACTGACTGAGCCACCAAGGAAAATGTTAGAATGTGGACTTTTGAGACCTCTTAAAAGATGCTAAAAGTGAAGTTGCTCAGTTGTGTGCGACTCTTTGCGATCCTGTGGACTGTAGCCTACTAGGCTCCTCCATCCATGGAATTTTCCAAACAAGAGTACTGGAGAGGGTTGCCATTTCGTTCTCCAGGGGATCTTCTCGATTCAGGGATTGAACCAAATTCTCCCACATTGCAGGCAGATGCTTTACATCTGAGCCACCAGGGAAATGTAAATTGGTAAATCACTTTGGGTCCAGAAATATACCTATTCCTAGGTATAGCTGCTCATGTGTACTGTCTTGTAACCTCCAAAATCTAAGAAAGACCCAAACATTCATTTATGGAAGAAATAAATGTATTATGATATTGGGGCTCCCCAGTGGCTCAGATGGTTAAGAATCTGCCTGCAATGCAAGAGACCCAGGTTCAATCCCTGAGTCGAGAAGATCCCCTGGAGAAAGGAATGGTAACCCACTCTAGTATTCTTGCCTGGAGAATTCCATGGACAGGAGACTGGCAGGTTATAGTCCCTGCAGTTGTAAAGAGTCAGACACAACTGAGCGTTCAGTTCAATCACTCAGTCACGTCCGACTCTTTGCGACTCCGTGAACCGCAGCATGCCAGGCCTCCCTGTCCATCACCAGCTCCCGGAGTTTACCCAAACCCAGCAGATGGTGGTTTGACTAGATTTTTCTTAGAGAAGGAACAATAGTGGGGGTTGGTTTTGCAGTCAGTTGAACTTGAACAACAGGTAAACAGGGTGGGCTGGTGAAAACTCTATTTCTTTTTTTTAAAATTAATTTATTTGGGTTTTATTCCAAGGAGTAAGCGTCTTTTAATTTCATGGCTGCAGTCACCATCTCCAGTGATTTTGGAGCCCTCAAAAATAAAGTCAGCCACTGTTTCCACATCTGTTTGCCATGAAGTGATGGGACTAGATGCCATGATCACTGAGTGACTAACACACATATAATCACACCATGGAATAATAATGCAGTAATACAAACTAATTAATTACAATTACATGCAACATCCTTGGTAACAGAAGGGTGAATGTAAAAAGCAAGTACTGGAAGACTACATAAGACTATGACACTCATTTCACTAATATACATCTGTTCTGTTTTCATGGAAACATTATGCAGATCAATGAACTAGAGAGCATGTACTGACTGCCCAGCTTCTATAGATGAGTTTATTTGGCTCCCATGTGTTTTCTTTTTGCAATATTTGCCAACACCAAAATATTGGTATAATTCATATTAGTTGGATTTTTGACTTCTCTTTAAAAAATCAGAAGATCTAGAGATCTGGGTCCACATTCTCACATGGCACCATTAGCTGAAGCTGAGTCATAGCTGCCCCTTAGATGGGGCAGGTGCCCCCCCAGTTTGTCAAAATCCATCCACTTACAAACTCCTTTATATTACCTCAGTAGTCTCTGTGGGCATCTTCTCTTGGGATCCTTGACATGAACACTGTAGGGACAGAGGGCTATTCTCAGCAACAGATCATCTAGAACGTTTCTCAACCCTTTTCCCCTTATCTCTCCCTCAAGGAGCATTTTTAAACATTTAGTTTTCCTAACTGTCAAAAGCCTTCCCCCACCCATGAATTTTTTTCTAAAGGAAGCACAACAGGTTAGCTTCTTCTAGGTTTTAAAACATGATTTAATAAGAACATTAAGGAGCAAATTTTTAAAAATTCACAACAGTTATTTCATATATAAAAAGGAGCATAATAATAGTACAAATCACATGAGGGTTGCTTTGATTAAGTCAAAAGTGGAGATAAAATGGAATAATAAACAATGAAAAATTAATTCCCGAGATAAGAAAAGAGAGAAAACATTAAAGATATGGTATATAGGGGTGGCAATAAGTGTGAGAAAAAGCAGGAAAGCAAATACAAAGAGTCAGAAGAAAATTCTGATACAGAAACCAGGGAAAGGCTCAGTTAGGTAAAGTTTGTATAAAGACCTTAAGGAAATGAGGAAGTTTAATTAGATAGGGGAGGTCTAGAAATCAGAAAGGGGAGCTCCTCATACTGGAGAACTAAGTCAGAAGAAAACCTGACTCACCTGAGATCTAACAAATGGTTTACTGTCAGACATCTTTGCGTCCTCCTTTTGGTGTTCATTGGTGTTTCTATTTTCTGCAAGAACAGAGTTCCAAGCAGAGAAACCTAGAAGGGAAAGGAACGACCATAGCGTTGAGTCCAGTCTGGTAGCACCCAAAGAGAGAATAGCCTGCCAACCCCTCACCTGCCATGGGCGGAAGCAGCACTTCCTATGACAAGAGAAAGACCAAAAAAAAAAAACAAACACCATTTCTCAGCTCAGTGTGGCAATGCCAGAAAAGAGGTTTGGTTACCTCCCACCTCTAAATGCTTCCATTGATTTTCAGTGCCTTCCAAATAAAGCAGAAGTTCCCTCTTTATTGGTATCAATGGTCCTAGCTTCACTGTCCATTTAGTCACCAGGGAACCTCAGTTTCTCAATTGTAACATGGAAATTACGATAATATCTCTAATTTTATGGGCTCCTGTAAGGATTAAACATTACATATGTGAAGCACAAAGCAGGCATTAAAAAAAAAAAAATGACAACTCTTATCACATCTTTTTCACTCAGGGATCTAGAAGACAACCACCATCTTCCCTTACGAAACCTGAAGTCCTTTCTTGCTTGTGGTCTCTTTCCAAGAGTACCTTTCACTATTCTATAGTTTCTTTCTCATACCCTAGCAAGCTCTTTCCCTTCCCTTGAATTCCAGCTCCATCAAAGGCTATGCCTTTGACCAAGTTTAAAAATTCTGTGGGACAATATGCCCTATGTCCACTGGAGGCAGTATAACAGCCATGATTAATGAGAGGACAGACTGGAGCCAGCCAGAGGTCTGAATCCTGCCTGCCAATTACTGTTAGTAATTGTGGACCACAGAGAAGTTGGGCTTCCCTGGTGGCTCAGACATAATCCCTTGGAAAAAGAAGTGACAACCCACTCCAGTCTTTTTGCATGGAGAACTCCACTGGTGAGGAACCTGGCAGGCTATGGGGTCAAAAAGTCAGACACAGCTGCCGACTAACACTTTCACAGGTAAGTTATTCAACCTCTCTGTGCCTGTCTTCTCATTTGTGGAAAGAGGGTAATACCTATTTCAAGAACTACTAAGAGAAGTAAAGCACTATTATAAAATATTTAGAATGTAGTACATTTTAAGTGTCCAATATGTTTACTATTAGCATCTTCACAATTCTTTTAATGAATGCAGGTGCACAGAATTGGACTAATCATAATCCTTGATACATCAGCATTCAGCCATACATGACCCTCATGTTTATTTCAAATTTACCTGTTTATATTTTTCAGTGTAATCAACCCATCCCACTGGTCCACATCCTAGTCTTGTTCCCTTGCCTTTCTCTGCTTGTCTATTTATATATACATAAACAATGCTTTGTTTTTAGTATCAATTTCATTCAGCTTTGTAATTAGTATCAGTATCATTCAAAGGGCTATTAGGAGTAAATGGCTTTCTTCTATCATCATTGAAACGCCCTTAGTTCCAGTCTAGTAACTCTGAGTTTCTAAGAGACCAGTCAAATTCTGACAGAATTTAAATTTCAGGCCTCATATCTCCCACATTGCATGCCATCTTTTTTTTGTTGACTGTGTATTGTTTTGTGTTGACACTAAAGTTTAGGCTCAAAATGAAATGTGGAAGGGCAGGGAACAAAGCAGAGAGAAGGCATACTCTCAGAAAATAGCATTAAAAGCAAAAGCCAAACCTCAAGTTTCTTTCATTTCACATAAGATTAGGTAGATTAGACTGGAGATTGTAAAATTCATTCATTTAACAAGTTTTTATTTAGCTTCCTCTACGTGCCAGGCATACAGCAAATGTTCAAAAAGTCCCTCCTCTCACCTTCCTCCTCACATGCTTGGATCAAGTCTGCCACCAGGTCTCCTGCTTCCTTGCTGCTCTTGGGCTGTTTTGACCTCACCCACATCTGAACTTTCTCTGGCAAGGCGCTCAGAAACTGCTCCAGCACCAGCTGCTCCATCATCTGCTCCTTGGTGTGCATCTCTGGCTGCAGCCATCGCCAGCAGAGCTCCTGGATCTGCTTCACAGCCTGGTGAGGTCCTGTCACCGACAGGGACTGCAAATACCTGAAGTCCTGATGAGAAACTCTCGGAGCCTCTGGGTTTCTTACGGGGGTGGTTTCTGGATTTTCTTCTTGATGAACAAGCTGGGGATTCCTCGAGATATCATCCAAAACCTCTTTCACGTGGAACATTTTTACAGCTTGACCCTTCAAAGGATGGAGATACTCTAAAAGGCAGGCTGCTTCAAAGCACACTGTTGTGGAAGATGGTGGGCTGAGCTGTATCAGATGAACAAAAGAGTTGGAAACCTTAGGATCTGCAGAAATTACACAGAGAGACTCACAAATGGTTTACACAGTTTAACTGGACAGTAGAGGTTATGTGAATCAAAGGAAGTTAGCTCATTTCACACAAATGCCTAAATGAATATTCACACAGATTTGTACATCTACAGACAGGTTGTTGCCTCAGTCACAATATCAGGTCTGGAAGATCCACAGACACAGGCTAGAAAAATCTCAGTAATGGCACTGAAGGAAAGAGACTTGAACCCCAAACCACAATCAACTGAACTAATTGATAAACTACATAAGAATATCATTTTAAAAATGAGTTAACACAAAATGAGGAAAGATCATTACATTCATCCTACAAAGGGCTGGATTCCTATGCAAAACATATAAAGAAATCATACAAATCTGTAAGAAAAAGGCAGTGATCAGTTAAATATTCAAATATATTTTCTTATTTAAACATTTTAATTCTTAGCTAGAAGTTAGTCTGGGATAACATATGAGAAGATTTTAATTTTTTTCTAAATACTTTTCTGTCTACCATCAATTTTAAATTTGTTATTACTTCCTTTTTTTGGATGTATGATACCCCCACTGAACTGAATTTCTATCTCTACAGGCTGAAGCATAAAATTCTGAGAAAGGAGTAGCAGAAATGACTGTGAAATCCTGGCAGCCTGCCTTCCTAGGCTAGCCAGGTCCCAAGCTAGAGCAGAGAGTCACAATCCTTTCTCCTTGCCCAGAGAGGGAAAAGTAAGGATAAAAGCAGCTAATGTTACTTGGAAAAGAAAAAAAAAGCCGAAGAGTCCCTAAAAAACATGAGTGGTGGTAGGTTCCATGATTTCAGAGTAAGGAAGAAATTCCAGAGAAAAGGGGATGAGTGTTGGGAGAAGGGAGTGAAGACCAAGAGATTCCAGGTGGGCAGAGGCTGTGGCAGGAGGAAGCAGGGACTGAAGGGAGCCACCAAAAGAGAAGTGCTGAGGTATGGAGAAAAGAGTAAAGCAAGGCCAGGCAGAATGCAGAGCTGGAGCAGAGGAGGGGAGCGGGGCAAGGTAAAGAAGAACCAATCTGGTCTAAGAGAGGTGTCCAGGGAGTAGCTGGCACCCAGAGAGAAGGGGTGGGGCTGAGGTAAAGGCGGAGCAGAAAGGACAGGCAGAACTAAGGAGAGGAAGGGGGGCAGGACTGAAGGAAAGGATATAGAGAGGAGAGGTGAGAGAGGTGGAGGAGGAAGGCTGAGGGAAGAGGCCCAGGAAGGACGGACCAGGGCCAAGGCAGAAATAGGGGACAGCAGGAAGGCTGAGGGAAGGTAAGGGCTGGGAGAGCAGAGGTGGGTCAGAGCCAGGGGGAAAACACAGATGAAGGTGGGACAGGAGGTAAAGGGGACGCTGAACGAAGGAGCGCCTGAGGTAGATAAAGGGGAGCCTGGAGAGAGGCAGGAGCAGGAGAGAGGGGAGGGAGAAAGGCAGGGACAAGGCTGAGGGCACTGTCTTGAGGGGAGAGGTGGGGGCCTAAAGAAAAGGGGGGGTCTGAATGTGGGGGAAGCTGGGGGAAATGGACAGGGGGTTTGGAGAGGAACGGGGGTCTTCAAAGGGGAACAAGGGTGGTTCTGGTCGGGGAGAGCGAGAGTGGGGTCCTAGAGAGAGGGCTGAGGGGCATCCTCGAAGGGGAGGGTGGAGGTCCTCAAGGGGGAAGGCGGGTGTCCTGAGGGGAAGGCAGGGGGTCTCTGAGGGGGGAAAACTGGGGGGATGTTCGAAACGGGGGGCGGGCGGGAAGCGAAGGGAGGAGTCCTCAAGGGGGAGGGTTTTCTAGGGCAGGAGTCCTTGAGGAGGCCAACAGGTGTCTCTGAAGGGGAAGGCCCGTGGGGTCCTCGAAGAGGAGGAGGGGGAGGGTCCTCACCGACCAAGGAGCGAGTTCTTGGAGCGGAGAGCGGAGGGGCCCTGAAAAGGGAGGGTCTGCAGGGTCCTGGGTGTGGGGAAGAAGGTGCTCGAAGCGGGAGGACGAGGACAGACGGACCCGTCCTTACGGAAGGCCTTCAGGCCGAGGAAGCACTGGCAGGAAGCGGGGTGTGAGCAGCAGGGAGGCCGCCGCGTCCTCCTCAGAGCCGACTTCGCCCGCGCGGCCTCCCGACCCCTTCCCCTCAGGGCCGCCACTTCGCGCCTCCCTTCCCATCGACTTCCCCGCGAAGGGGCGCGTCTGCCCCGGCGTCCTCTCAGCGACGCCCGCGCCTCCCTGCCCGCGAGCCGGCCCCTCGCCCCCAGGTCCTCTCCCTCGCGTCCGGACCCGGGCCGCCGCGCGCTCACCTCGCAGACGGACACCCTCGCCTGAGCGAACCTCTTCGCCTGACCGACCGTCTCCGCCTCAGACTTGCCGCGCAAACCCGCGACGCATGCGCAACACGGTCTGCGCGTGCGCACTGCGGGACGGCCCGCGCGCCGCTCAGAAAACGCGGGCCGCTTCCGGCTAGCTCCGCTGGGGGGCGCGCGAGGACCGCGCTGCGCGCAGAGGGCTGGGCGGGGCCGGAGAACTGCTTCCTTCAGGGGCTTTACTAATTTTTCAGCAGTTAGCACGCGGTTTAAAATTTTTCTTAATAAACAGTATGCAGTGAAAAGCCTTCTCACTGTGGGTGTGCTGCTGCTGTTGCTGCTAAGTCGCTTCAGTCGTGTCCGGCTCTGCGCGACCCCATAGACGGCAGCCCCCCAGGCTCCCCCGTCCCTGGGAGTCTCCAGGCAAGAACACTGGAGTGGGTTGCCATTGCCTTCTCCAGCGCAGGAAAGTGAAAAGGGAAAGTGTGCCACCGACCAAATTTTTATGCTATAAACCACGTAACACTCAGGTGACCGGTGTAATTATTTGAATATTTATGAATAATTATATTGAATAATTACGAAAGCTTGAACATGTTTTCAGTGTCCTTCCACAGTGTCTTTGTGTATATATGAATAGAGGTATCTGTATATACATATGTGCATTATACACACACGTGACTATTATTGATATAATAAATATACTACACATTCGGCACATATATATCTGTAATAGATATAAATATTTTAAAATATAAAATATATTTTCTAAATAAGAAACGTGACGATATAACACAATCTATAATGTGGTATATACAGTAGCTTAAAATGTATACTTAAGTCATATAAATACTTCCTTGATAGTACTAAAGCTTCCCTGGAAGCTCAGTTGGTAAAAGAATCCGCCTGCAATGCAGGAGATGCTGGTTCGATTCCTGGGTCAGGAAGATCCTCTGGAGAAGGAATAGGCTACCCACTCCAGTATTCTTGGGCTTCCCTTGTGGCTCAGCTGGTAAAGAATCCGCCCGCAATGAGGGAGCCCTGGGTTCGATCCCTGGGTTGGGAAGATCCCCTGGAGAAGGGAACGGCTGCTGCTGCTGCTAAGTCGCTTCAGTCGTGTCCGACTCTGTGTGACCCCATAGACGGCAAGGCACCAGGCTCCACCGTCCCTGGGACTCTCCAGGCAAGAACACTGGAGTGGGTTGCCATTGCCTTCTCCAATGCGTGACAGTGAAAAGTGAAAGTGAAGTCGCTCAGTCGTGTCCGACTCTTCGCGACCCCATGGACTGCAGCCCACCAGGCTCCTCCGTCCATGGGGTTTTCCAGGCAAGAGTACTGGAGTGGGGTGCCATCGCCTTCTCCAAAGGGAACGGCTACCCACTTACTATTCAGTATTGGCTGATGGCTACCCAGTATTCTTCCTGGAGAATTTCATGGACTGTAGAGTCCATGGGGTCTCAGAGAGTCAGACACGCCTGACCGACTCTAATACATATATCATGATGACACACAGATTCGTATTATATACAATTATTTATTTGTACAAATATAAAAAATATATTTGTGTGTGTGCAAAAATACTCATAGTCTCATTTCCTACCTTTTCTATACAGAAGGTGGCAGACTGTACACATTGTTCTATGCCTTAATTTTTTCCTTATCTCAAAGAGCTTTTTATATCAGTATAAAGAGAATTTGCCTACTGTTTTTGAACGGCTGTTTGAATTCTGTTGTACTGTTGTTGTGATTTGATTTATTTAACCTGTCCCTGACTACTGGGTGGTTGAGTTCTTTTCGGCCCTTTGCTACCAGTATTCAGTGGAAAACTGAGCTTCAGCAGTTCTGCTGATGTGTAAACCTTCCGGGAAGATAAATCGCCTGGAGTGGACTTGCTGAGCCACGGTGCACACGTGTGTGTCATTTGGATAGAGATTTCTAAGCTGCCTTCCATAGACACTTGCATCTCAGACCCCTACCAGCCTGTGTGAGCAAACCTGTATTCTCAGTGTTACAGGATGCTTTTTCAGTTTTTCCAACACGAGGGTTGAGAAATTTTTCATGAGCAAGGTAGAATGTTTTCCTGTGTTGAGGAGCCGTTTGTGTTTATGTAGAGAACCTTTATCAGGGCCTCAAGATATGTAGGGAAAGTATAGTGAAACGTGCCATAATTATTTTATGCATTCTGATGTGGATTATGATGTTGATGACATAATGGTTAATATTCTTGTCGCTGACCTTATACCTGTGACAAAAATTAACTCAAAATGGATCACACACCCAAATGTAAAACCAAAACTAGAAAACTCCAGGAAGAGAACATAAGAGAAAACCTATAACCTGAGATTTGGTGATAACTTTTTAGGTATACACATGCTGCTCACAAACCCCTGGTGTGGGGGATTTATCTGAAAATCTACAATTTGGAGGTCATTTAAGCTCTCTGAGCCTCATTTTGTCCTTCTAAAATGAAAGGACAGCAAGTTATTAAATGTAAGGATTAAAATTTGTAGAGGTGGAAAATCTTTTCCTCCATCTGGTGAGGGTCGCTGGGTAGGTCTGAAAATTAACCAACGAAGACAGATTAACAGGAGAAAAGCTTACAACTTATTTTGATATGTTTTAGCTGACACAAGAGCCTTCCTAAGGAAATGAAGACCTAAAGAAACAGACTTGAGTATTTCAAACTAGGTTTGATGAGGCGTGGACAGTTGTGGAAGAATATGATAGATTATGGAATAAGAGGTAAGTGTAATAAGCTGGCAGAAACTTAGCAAGGCCTGTGTGTTAGTTTTCTTCTTGGAAGTGTTCCTCAGCCTTTGGAATAAGAATGTTCTTTTCTTCCTGGTATGGTTGGGGGTGGGGGACGGGTACCACTCCTATAAGGGAATTATGACTTATTTCACGGAAGAAGGGGGAATGCGAAGTGATAGTGAACTTCCTGCCTCTGCTGTTTTCTCAAACTGCTTCACCTTCAATATGCCAGGTGCCATATTTTGGGGTGAGGTATCCTGAACCCCCGGAGAAAGCAATGGCACCCCACTCCAGTAATCTTGCCTGGAAAATCCTATGGACGGAGGAGCCTGGTGGGCTGCAGTCCATGGGGTCGCTAAGAGTCAGACACGACTGAGCGACTTCCCTTTCACTTTTCATTTTCATGCATTGGAGAAGGAAATGGCAACTCACTCCAATGTTCCTGCCCAGAGAATCCCAGGGACGGGGGAGCCTACTGGGCTGCTGTCTATGGGATCGCACAGAGTTGGACATGACTGAAGCAACTTAGCAGCAGCAGCAGCAGCCACATGAAACATCCAGAGGTCAGGAGACTCCCACCTCTAAGTCACACATGTGTCTTAAGTGCACGTCAACTTCTTGGAAGTTCGTATCTTGTTCTGGATCTTGTTTTTCTCACTTTTTCTTATTTTCTAGGCTGAAGGTAACTCACAAATATTTTCTTATGGTAGGGGTCTTGTCCAGGGTGCCTGCCAGGGGCACGACACAGAATCAGCATTAAAAAGCTGCATGTTCAACTTATGGTTGCCGAGGGGAAGGATGGGGGGACGGGATGGTTAGGAAGTTTGGGACAGACGTGCACACTGCTGTATTTAAAATGGAGAATGAACAAGGAACTCTGCTCAGTGTTAAACGGCAGCCTGGATTCGAGGGGGAGAACGGAAAAAGGTGTATCTATGGCTGAGTCCCTTTGCTGTCCACCTGAAACTGTCTCAGCATTGGCAATTGGCTGCACTCCAGCGTAAAATAAACAGTTCAAAGCTTCATGTTCGATATAGTAGCAGCACCTCTTAAGAGATCGTAACTAGGAGGCTACATTGTCTTAAATGGTTTTCTGACTCCTTATGTTAAAATCAGAGCAGCAAGAATAGATAAACGGATATATGTTCACACATATTTAAGATGTCACAATATGCAATCACCTAAAAACAATTCATGCACATTTCACTCTTGATTTTTATTTGCTGAAAGAAAATATTGTTAAGACAAAAGAGGAAAATCATCCCCTTGAACATGATATTACCCCTGCGGTTCTTGCTCCGGGGCAAATATTTTACTCAGTCATCATATCTTTATACAACTTAGAAAAAAATTTTTTTTGTTTTGTATTGAGCTATAACCAGTTAACAATGTTGTGATAGTTTCAGGTAAACAGTGAAGGGATTCTCCCTCAAATACCCCTCCCATCCAGGCTGCCACGTAACATTGAGCAAAGTTTCCTGTGCTATACAGTAGGACTTTGTTGGTTATCCATAAGTTTATCCACAAGAGCAAACCATAAGTTTGTTCTCTAAGTCTGAGAGTCTCTCTGTGTTGTAACTTAATTTATATCCTTTCATTTTAGGTTCCACATATGAGGGATGCCGTATGATATTTCTCCTTCTCTGTCTGATTTTCTTCGCTCAGTATGACGATCTCTAGGTCCATCCATGTTGCTGCAAATTGCATGATTCCACTCTTTTTACTGCCTGATAGTCCACTGCACTGTGTGCAGCTTTTATTGTAGGGGATATTTCGCACTTTATGTGATTTACTATGTTGTCTCTTTAGAATTAGTATCCCTAAGATCTAATAAATACCCAAATCCATAGAAAAGCTGAATGTTCAAGTGAATTTTATAACATATCCCACTCAGCCTAGTTCAGGGCTCCTTAACCTCAGAGCGTTGCTCGCTGGCGCCTGGATGACTGGGGGCCATCCTGTGCATCACAGGCCGTTGGAAGCAGCATCTTCCGCCTCTACCCACTAATCCCCTATCCTCAAACTGTGATAAAATGCTGCCAGGCGCCCTCTGGGGACAGACAACCACTCCCAGCTGAGAAACAGTGGCCAGAGCGATGTGAAGAATGTGTTTTTGTACAGTGTGATCTATCTCCTGCATATCTTTGAACATTTATGAGCCCGAGCACAGACGCAAACACCCACCACATCTGAAGGGCCGTGAGCTGAGTGATGGAGAATGTTGAGCAGCCGATAAACATCACCCTGACCTCTGGGGAGGAGATGGAGGCACCGGAGATGGAATTCATCATGTGGCAAATGATGAAATCAACCCAGCCCGCATGATGGAACACGATGGAACAAAGACCCGGGACCCCCATGATGGGACACTATCAAAGACCCGGGACCCCCATGATGGGACACTATCTAAGACCTGGGACCCCCATGATGGGACACTATCAAAGACCTGGGACCCCCATGATGAGCCTCCCTGGGGACACTCCTGGATGTGCAGGAAGGGGAGGCACCCCGAGGACCCCAAAGCCCAGTGCCTCTCTGCATTTGAGCATCGCAGCGACTTCCCTGGTGGTCCCTGGGCTGGGCCTCCCCGCTCCCAGTGCAGGGGGCCCGGGCTCCATCCCCGGTCAGGGACCTAGATCCCACATGCTGTAAGTAAGAGTTTGCCTGCTGCAACTTAGGCCAGGCACAGCCAAATGAATAAAAATACCTATTAATGTATATATCCATATAGATAACATCACATTGTGAGCACGGCGCTTTCCTGAATTCTGCGAGCCCCTCTAGTGAATAACAGATCTTGAGGGAATTGAGGAATCCCAAATTTGTAGCCAGTTGATCAGAAGTGTGGGCAGCCTGGCAAAGCCCAGAACACTCATCTGGTGTCTAAAGAGAGGGCAGTCTTGTGCACCCCCGACCAAGTTAGGTATCAGTTCAGTTCAGTTCAGTTCAGTCGCTCAGTCATGTCCAATTCTTTGTGACCCCATGAATCGCAGCACACCAGGCCTCCCTGTCCATCACCAACTCCCGGAGTTCACTCAAACTCACGTCCATCGAGTCAGTGATGCCATCCAGCCATCTCATCCTCTGTCGTCCCCTTTTCCTCCTGCCCCCAATCCCTTCCAGCATCAGAGTCTTTTCCAATGAGTCAACTCTTCGAATGAGATGTCCACAGTACTGGAGTTTAGGTATATAGATCCCAAATTCTGTGAAAGAAACTGGGCCAAGGCAGGCGAATGACAGCAAAACCAACAAAGACTTGTTAGCATGTGTCTTGTCGAGTGTGAGACACACGGAAGCACCCAGAGATGAGTGACTCAAAGAGGGGTCAGAATTTGCAGTCTGTGTACCTAACCTATGGGCTTCCCTGGTGGCTGAGACATTAAAGAATCTCTCCCACTGGCTGGGGAGGCTGGAGACTGTTGCGCAGGTCTGTGCTGTGTATCAGTTTCAGGTGTACAGCGAAGGGTCTCAGTCATACAGACGCATAAATCCGTTCTCAGAAAGGCCATTTTAATACCTGGCAAAAAGGTGGCAAACACGGGTTCATTTTTCCCTCATGGGGACACAGCAAACACAGGTTCCCAGGGGGCTGGTGAAAGGAGTCACTTCCCGGCCTCCCCGGGGAGAGGAGACGGGCAGGCCCCGCAGGATGGAGACCTTCGAGCACGTGACCCCCAGGCGCTCATCTCCCCTTCTCGCCTCATTACCCCCGAAAGCAGAGCGACATCATTTCCAAACGCCCTCGAGGATTTCCCCAGTCGTGACTTTACATTCATCTCAGGAGGCTGTGCCTCTAGGTGACTTTAAACCCTGGCCTGAGTACCACGTGAAGCGGATGGCATTTCTGAAACCAGAAGTCCACGTTTATTATTTTAAAAATACACACTTGGCAGCTGCGGCTGATGTAGGCTTAGCACCCCTTCCCCTCCCCCACCCTGCTCTCTGCCTCTCAGGGGGTTCAGCTCAAGGATTCAGGGTCTCGCTTTGGGTGACTGCAACTGGAAAATCTCCAGCAGGAGTTAGAAACCAGCCTCAGTTCCTTCCCCTTCAATCGCTTTCCTGCCCTCTCCAGGCTTGGGAACAGAAACAGCGGGGAGCGGCACACACACCCGCACCTCCCTCCACCCCCCCCCGCAACCCCTCGGGGGCATGTCAGAGCAGCCTCTGCTTCTTTTATACATACTTGCAAAAGTGAAAAATTCTGAGTACGTGTCACTCGGGCTTCGCCTGTGGCACTGGGGTAAAGAACATGCTCGCTAATGCAGGAGACGCGGGTTCGGATCCCCGGGTGGGGAAGATTTCCTGGAGGCGGGCGTGGCAACCAGCTCTAGTATTCTTGCCTGGAGAATCCCACGGACAGAAGAGCCTGGCGGGCTACAGTCCACAGGGTCGCACAGAGTGGGACACGACTGAGCGACTAAACGACAATTTTACTGTTCTTAGGGGGTGAGGGTCACAAGACCTCTCCCGCCACCCGCTCTCCGGGGGAGGGGTCTCAGATCCCCTGCTGTGCCCCCGGCCCTGAGCCCCGCGCTGCCCGCGGGCGGGAAGACGCCGCCGCGAGGGCCCCTCGGCGCCGGCCCGCTAGGTGTCAGCAGGCCTCCGCGGGGGCCCAGGCCGCCTGTGCGCCCGGCCCGGCCGAGAACCGCGGGCCTTCCCGGGAGACCACCCCGCGCGCCCGCCCAGCCGGTCGGCCCCCCCCAGGCTCCCGGGCAGCGCCCCCTCGAGACCACCCCGCACCCGCAGACCCGCTCCCAGGGCGCCCCCTCGCCTTCCCTCTGCGCCTGCAGCGCCACCCCCTGCAGCCCCGGCCCCCAGCGGCGGGCACTGCGCCCCACCCTTCAGAGCTGCAGCGGGGGACTGCCCCCCGCCCCCCCAACCCGGCTGTGACCTGGCGCTGGTGCCCAGGGGCACGGAGTCGGGGAGGGGGGGCGGTTGGCGCAGTGCTGGTCCTGGCATCCCGCGCGGGGCGGGGGTCCTAAAAACGTGCCTGGGGACCGCCAGGACAAAAGCGCGGAAGGAGCGGCTCACGACCCCCGCACCCTCCCGGTCCACGCGGGTACTCAGATCGAGCGGTTAAAACAGTGCCTGAAACAAATTTGTTGCTATCAGGGTTGGAGGACTGGAAATTCTGGCCTCACGCCCTCTGTGTGAGCCAGCCTTCCGGCATCACTGTTTCCCTGGCGGGGGTTCCACCTTCTCCCTCGACCCCCCAGCGCCCTTTCCCCACCTGGTCCCCGCCCGGGCCCAGGTCTTCCAGGAGACGGCAGGTGCGGTTCACAGGGAAGAACCGTGTTATACTGCCGAGCCGCAGAGACACAAGGGCCTGGATGCCCGGGGCGGGGGTGGCACTGGTGTCTGGGGGCCCGCCCTGCACAATCTTCAGATACACAGTGACCCCCAGGCACGCGGTGATCCCTCTCCCAAACACCCACACAATCACTGCTGCTCACAATGGCCTACTCTCAAACCCCCAAGATGGTGGCAACTGAGACGCTCTTGGGATGGGCACACACTTGTCGAAATACACCCCGCCTGGCCTGTCTGTTAAGGACGGTCCTTACCCTTAAGGGTGGTCTCTGGTCAGACCTTAATCAAATGGACTCCCAGCACAAAAGATGAGAAATGATGTAGGCATTTGGGTAGCTGGCACTTTGGGACTGTTATGAATGGACCTGTTATGAACATTCTTTATACATATGTATGCACATATATATGTAAAGTTTATATATACATACATATATGTGTATATATCGGAGAAGGCGATGGCACCCCACTCCAGTACTCTTGCCTGGAAAATCCCATGGACGGAGGAGGCTGGTGGGCTGCAGTCCATGGGGTTGCTAGGAGTCGGACACAACTGAGCGACTTCACTTTCACTTTTCACTCTCATGCATTGGAGAAGGCAATGGCAACCCACTCCAGTGTTCGTGCCTGGAGAATCCCAGGGACGGGGGAGCCTGGTGGGCTGCCGTCTGTGGGGTCGCACAGGGTCAGCAGCAGCAGCAGCAGCACGTATATATATATGATTCATTGGAAACACTGATTCTGAAGCTGAAACTCCAATCCTTTGGCCACCTGATCTGAAGAACTGACTCATTTGAAAAGACTCTGATGCCGGGAAAGATTGAAGGCGAGAGGAGAAGGGGACGACAGAGGATGAGATGGTTGGATGGCATCACCGGCTCGATGGACATGAGTTTGAGTAAACTCTGGGGGTTAGTGGTGGACTGGGAGGCCTGGCGTGCTGCAGTCCATAGGGTCACAAAGAGTCGGACGTCACTGAACTGAACTGAACTGATACATATGTGAGTTAACCTGTATTTTTGCAGGCAGATTCTTTACTGTCTGAGACACGAGGGAAGCCTATAAGCCTATATATACTGGCAGGCTGCAGTCCATAGGGTCGCAAAGAGCAGACACTACTGGAGCAACAGCACATATATATGTGAGTTAATTTTTGTTTTTGTTTTATAGAAGTATAGTGGATTTATGATGTATTAGTTTCTAGTGCACAACAAAGTGATTAGGACAGAAATATATATGATTTTTCAGATTGTTTTTCATTGCAGGATATTAAATAGAGCTCCCTGGGCTATGCAGCAGGACCGTATGTATTTTTGTATATAGCAGTTTGTAGCTCCTAATCCAAAATGCTTAATTTATCCTTTCCCCAGCCCCTCTCCCTTTTGGTAATGATAAGTTTGTTTTCTATGTCTGTGAGTCTGTTTCTGTTTCCTAAGTTCATTTGTGTGAGATTCCATCTATACGTTATATCATCAGGTATTTGTCTTTCTCTGGCTTCACTCAGTGGGATCATCTGTAGGTCCATCCATGTTGCTGCAAATGGCATAATTTCATTCTTTTTGAGGGCTGAGTAATATGCACCACGATGGACACTTCGGTTGCTTCCATGTCTTGGCTATTGTAAACAGTGCTGCTCTGAACATAGGGGTGCATGTATCTTTTCCAAGTAGCGTTTTCTTCAGATACATGCCTGGGAGTGGGATTGCTGGATCGTATGATAGCTTTATTTTTAGTTTCTAAGGAACCTCCACACTGTTCTCTAGAGTGGCTGCACCAGTTTATATTCCCACCAACAGCGTAGGAGGTACCATGAAACGTTTTTGTACACACCCTCTGTTAGCTTAATACGCATTTCTATCGGGAATATATGTAAGAACGGGGCTGTTGGGGTTGGGCATGCCTGTGTGCACTTATGCCAGACACCAGCTTTCTCTTCTAAAGAGCAGCACCAATCTACACTTCCACAATGTGCGAGAGTTCCAGGGGTTTCACTGCCTCACCAACCCTCATGTTTTTCCTTTAGTCAGTCTGAGGGATATGTGCTTGTACCCCTGGAATCTGGCTTTTGAAAGCAAAACTTTTGAAAGAAATTTCTCAAGCTGAATAGATTATAAATATCAGCAAAATTAAAACTTCAAAAATAGAAGGTAGAGAAAGAGAGAGAGACTTTTTTTTGTTTTAATGAATACACCTTGTTACGACTTGGGATTCTTGTGAAATGCATGCATTATCTTAAAGAGAAAACTCGCTCTATAGTCTTCTAAATTGTTGAGGTGCTGAAGCTCATGGGTGATCATTTTCCTTCTCAGAAATGAGTGGCTGCTTTCCCAAGTAACAGAGGGCTGGAAACTGGTGATAATCAAAAACCAGCCAGCACCAAAGAACTGTCATAAATATCTCATAAGCTGTAAAGTCACCAATACCTGCATAGAAGGAGGAACTGGAAAAGATGCTGAATGAGTCAACAACAGGAAAACCCTGGGGGAAGCACACTGCAGGGGAGTAAACAGCCAGTGCAAAGGCCTGGCTGGAGTCAGGGTTTTTGTTGCTTGCCACCGAAGGAGTCTGATACAAAGGACTGTTGTTTTTTAGCTGCTAAGTCCTGTTGGCACAGCCTCCCTGGATTTGAATCCTGGCTTGGCTCCTTATGATCTGTGTGACATGAAGCTAGTGACAGGAACTCTGTGCCTCTGTTCTCTTACCTCAGAAAGAGACAATAACAGAATTGGCCACATGGTCGTGAGCATTAAGGGAATCAAAATGCGTAAAGGCACTGGCTTGCTGCCTACCGCATGGTCAACGCTCAAGAAACGTTCCTCCTTCTAATTATCTGCGTAAAAAGGGAGGGGATTCTGGTCGATGGAGGAGAGATACAGAATTGAAGAATACACTTATTCACTTGGGTGTTCATCACAACATGTGCTGGGGATAAATTAACATAACACGCCCAGTCAGAGGTGAGCACATTCTCCATTCTCCTTTGCTACAGTGATAGAAGCTATTGGATGACTCAGGATTGACCGGCTAAGGACTACAGTTCCCGGCATCCCTTGCAACTAGATCTCACCACGTGACTGTCTCTGGCCAATGAGCCGTGAGGAAAAGTGATCTGGGCTTCCTGTAGGAGTCGCCCTTTGAAGGACTGAAGCGTGTCTTCCCCTCTCCTCATTCCCCGACCTGCCCCGAACCAGAATGTGGGCTGGGTGTGGGGGTGAGCCCTCTCCAGCCACGTGGCACAGAGCACCGACGTCAAAGGACCCTGGCTGCCCAACTCCACGGAGCTGCACCGCCCCAGCCCTGGGGGTTTCACACACAGACCACAGCCTTGCGAGAGACAGCAAGTCGGGTTTATTGAAGCCGCTGTACTGGGGGATTCTACATAGCGGTGGCCCAGCATGCATGATTCGGGCGCGCGCGGTCAGGCGCGGGAGGCGGAGGGCCCTCGGGTTTAGGAAGCAGTGACGAAGCTGAGGCAGCACAGGGGGCACTCGCACACCTTGACCTCGCGGAACTCCAGCACAGGCAGAGGGACGAAGCTGCAGTTCGGGTCCGATTTCGAAGCGTCAGGAGCCACCTGGGGCTCGGGCTCGGGCTCGGGCTCGGGCTCGGGCTCGGGCTCAGCGTCATCCGGCTCCAGGTAATAGCTGAAGCAGACACTCGGCTGGAAGGAAAGCGAACAGAGAAGCAAGAGGGGAATGTCAGCGTCACACTAGTGACATGGGGTCATGTCATTCCTTGCAGAGTGGGGGGGGGGCATCCTGTGCTTTGCAGAATCTTGAGTACCATCAATATTATATCTAAATATATATAAAAAACATGCAAATAGAATATGCGGCAACACTCGGTGAATGTTGATAATCTTTGTACTGTTTTTATAAAATCTTGGATTCTCACATTAATTCCTAAAAAGAACTTCTTTAAGCGTAGTACTAGTGGCATTAGTAGGTAAGACATTCTTGCAGGCACCTACCTGACCCAGGGCTTCCCCTGACCTCTCCCCACGGGCCTCCTGGTTCTCACCACGGTCCCTCCAGCCTCCCCTCCTGCCTGTTAAGAAGCCCAGAGACAGAGCAGACGCCTCATTGGCCAAAGGTGAGTCACGTGCCTAGCTCAGGCCCAATCACCAGGAACCTTGGCACTGCTGGCTCTGATTGGTCAGGGGCGTACCTGGAGCTGGTCTGAGGTTGGGATCAAATCCATGCAAAGTGCATGGGGACAGGGGCGCCCCCCAGAAAAGTCAAGGGGGTTAGTAGGAGAAGGAGGACTGGTAGCCAGGTGGACAAGGCCATGCTTGCCTCCGCAGGAAGGACCGGTCCCTAATTCATTCCTTCATTTAATCAGCCCGAGTGTATAGAGTGGCTGACACTGGTTACATCTGATCTAGACGGGGGATAGGTCACTGAACAACAACTTCTCTAGGAGGGGAGACAGATGATGAACACACAGATTCAAGGTATGTTCTTAGGTAGCAATAATAATCTGATGAAAATTCAGCATGGCAGGGGGTTAGAGAGAAATGGTGCGAAAGTGAGCAAGGGCGGCTTTGTGGAAGAGGTGGCAATGGAGCCGAGATTGGAATTTAGGAAACAGAAGGAAGGCAGGAAAGAGGGCAACACCCCCCAGAGGATGGTGGCCATATCCTGGGATGGGTGGGGGGATGGACAAGGGGCACCCAGCCACCCAAGGGTCTCTGCTGCACAGAGAAAGTGGTAGATGTGCCTGACCTCTCATAACCTAGGGGATCTCAGGTCAAAGAGAGGAAACAAGCAGGCTTACTATGGGACAGAACGGCAGGACTTTGAAGGACAGTCTTCCCTTCATTCCTCTGGGCTTCTTCTTAGGCTTATCACGGTTCTCAGAAAGCAGGGCTGTGTGGAGGGGGAGGAAAGAGGTGTGAGACCATCTTGCCTGCCGAGGCATGAGAAACTCAATAACGGTATCTTCATCATGAAACCAGTGACAAAAACTAACGCATGCTGAGTACTTGCCATGTCCAGGCACTCACGTATTTTACATGTATTAGCTTAACTGACTGTTCATAACAATCAGTTATCCGTCCCTCTGAGATGGATACTATCATTGTCCCACTTTAGAGAAACTGAGGCAGGGAGGTGAGGCGCCTGCTGCAGGCTGCAGACTCTGAGCAGAGCAGTGAGAGACACACTGACATGAGGTGATGTCAGTGACTTCCATCCTGTGTGTCCTCAGGGCCCCCTCCCCAGGAGGAGCCCCGAGGAGACACCTGGGTGGGACTGGGCCAGTCTCCAGGTCACCCCTCCTCATCACTTGCCCTAGACCCTCCCACTCCCGCCTGCCTACAGTTTCCTCCCCACGTGGGTCTCACCTCCTTTCTCCGGAGGCTTGGTCTGCACCTCCTCGGTTTCCTTGTCCTCGATGGTGCTCAGAGGCAGCATCATGACGCGGCAGGCCCTCCCTAGAGACAGGAGACAGAGTAGTTAGTCCCTGGGTGGTGGAGCCGGGGGGCCCCGGGTGTGGCTCTCAGAGCTCGGGTGGACTCAGACAGCTCCCACGTCTCCAGGTCCCCAGCATCCAAGGGGCACGTGCTGCCAATGCCTCCTGCTGGTTTCCTCGGGACAGCAGTTGTCATGGCGCCCGGCAAGGACAAGGGCAGGGCTTGTGGTACCTGGGGCTCACCCCCCTTTAAAACTAGAACAACCGTGACACGAAGTGCTGGGACCAGGAAGCTGCAGCTCAGCTAACTGGGTATCAAAAGGGCCTCTGGAGTCTGGCATACAGCAGGCACTCAGTACGTGCACTCATGGAGCAGTCCCAGGGCTGTCTTTCAGCTCCATCCCAGGGCTACCAGGCAGCCTGCCCAAGAGGTTCAGACAGGCCCTCCACTCCTGTCCTTGCCCTTCCAGGTACAGGAGGCTTCAGTCCCGCCCTCAGGACCATGGTGAGGGGAGGCACCGGGCCCCAGACCCCCCAGCACAGCCCTGGGGCTGGGCCAGCCCTGCAGGGAGGGGGCTCGGCCCAGGCTCAGTGTGGGGACCCCACCTCTGCCCCAGCACCACCCTGGGCAGGACTTGGGCCGTGTGTCTGGGGCGTGGACTTGGGGGAATTCCAGCCTGCTAGTCACTAACTGGGGATATCAAGGATCAAGTTCGCCAGATTTAACAACTACATCAGAACAAATACACACTGAGATGCGAATTTCATATACACAGATCATGCTGTACAATAGCAAGTGCCAAACACTGCGTGGTAAGTATCTACCTAAAAATCATTTATTTAATATACTGACCTACGTTTATGTATATATCCCTGGAAATACTTGGGACATACTTATGTCCAAAGGTAATTCATTATTTGTCTGAAATTCAAATGTAAGTAACCCTCCTACATTTTGGATGGCAAGGAGATCAAACCAATCAATCCTAAAGGAAATCAATCCTGAATATTCATTGGAAGGATTGATGCTGAAGCTGAAGCTCCAATATTTGGCCACCTGATGAGAAGAACTGACTCATTAGAAAAGACCCTGATGCTGGGAAAGACTGAAAGCAGAAGAGGAAGGAGACGACAGAGGATGAGATGGTTGGATGGCATCACCCACTGGATGGACATGAGTTTTGAGCAAGCTCCAGGAGTTGGTGATGAAGAGGGAGGCCTGGTGCGCTGCAGTCCCTGGGGTCGCAAAGAGGCCGCCACAACTGAGCGGCTGAACTAAACTGATCCTGAGTTTTACCTGATAAGCTCTGATTCAGGGGTTATTAACTCGTGTTATGTCAACTCTCCCTTCCAGAAAAAATGAGTAAAATTAATTATTAAACATGAAGCTTAAATATGGTTAAATTGACACATATTCAAAACACATTATCTGGAAACAAAATCAACACCTCTGCCTTCTTTAAACCGTCTTTAAACATTTCAAAGAAACATAAGATGCAATCAGAGACCCTCACATATAATCCCGCAAAGAAAAGACGCATCAGTTTGGGGGAATTCCCTCTGGCGGACTCCCAGGCCCACCCGCAGCCTCGCCCGGGCCCCTCGCCCAGAGGTTGCCCCTCAAAACCGCGCGCCCCAAACGTGCTCCCAGCCCCCACCCGCAGCCACGCAGGGGCACAGAGCCACTGGGGGCGCAAAAGCTGTTTTCCACGCGCACTCCTCGTCTGCGAACTTCTCATGCGTCCTCCGTGAACCCCCAAACACATCCACAGGGCCTCCTGCCTCCTTCAAACTGCCCTCTGGACTCCCCACAAAGCTGTTATCCTGTTTCATTCCGCACTCGCTAGCTGACCCCTGACACCCCCCGCTGGCTTCCCAGGTTGGGAGCAGCCCCGGACCTCCGCCTCCCTCATCAAACCGCAAAGTCCCCGGGTCCGCCCCTCCCGCCCCCAAAACCTGGGGACCAGGACCCGGCACCCCCAGGTCTGTCCTGGAGGGGGTCCCCGCCACCCTCGCCTCCGGACGCCCCACTCCGGGGGGCACTCACTCCTCTGTCCCCTCCAGGATTCGCTCCCCCCAGTGGCCCCAGAAATTCTGGGGCCCGGAGTCTCCGCGCGGCTCGGAAGTGTCCGAGGCCGCCCGCCGCCCTCGGGGATCCCCCACCCCGGGCGACCCCGCCCTCCCTGCGGAGATCCCCCTCCGGCCTCCCGCCGCCCCCAGCCCCGAGCTGCTCCAACCTTCACGGCCCGACCCTTCGGAGCTGCGGCCGCGGGAGCGACGTCCGGTCCCAGGCTCGGTCTCGATGTCTGGGCTGGAGCGCGCCGGCTTGCTCACCGCTTGTCCTGGGGGCCCGGGCAGGGCTGGCTCCGAAGTCCAGGGGGCCTCCTGGTGAACTCGCAGAAATGAAGAGCGCTGAGCGGCGCCGCATTACTCGCGACGCCCAACACAAGCGGGTGGTTAACAGCGTGCCCGCCGCCAGCACCGGGGTGCTCGCTTCACTTTTATTATTGGGGGGAAGGTCCCGGGCCTCCTCCTCCTCACCGCTTAGAGAAACTGATGCAGAGGGTGGCCTCGGGCGGCTTTTAGGTGGAGGAGACTCAGTAGTGCAGGTAGCAAGGGTAAGGAGTGGTTCTTAAACTTCTTACTCAGATATGAAGAAACACACTCCCCACACGTAGAAACATGTATGTCTCATGTGTGCTGGGCCCAAACTGCAAGGATCTTTCACCCTGCGCATCAGAGTCAACAGGAGTCTAAGAGCTTCCCTCCTTTTTCTAAGCATTCTCACACCTTCACCTGAGCTGATGTCAGCCTGCATCTGTTCGAAGCACCGTCATTCACCACTGCCGAGGAAAGCGTCATGGCAAATTGTACGGCCTTTCTGGATCATCCGGTCTGCATCTCAGCTACTGGATTTTACGTGGAAACAGCCCCGACCCTACCCAAGGTTGGGGGTGGATGTGCCAAGAAGCCCTTATTCACGCAAACAAGCTGTGGGCTGAATGACCGTAGTCTGCCCACCGTTGACCTAGGGACACTTTTGTGCCTGCTCCTGCCGGAGGGACAAGGGTGTTGTAGGAGCAGGACTGGCAGCCAGGTGGACAAGGCCACAGCTGGCTTTTCAGGAGGGACGGTTCCCTGACTTATTCTCTCATTTAATCAGCCCGAGAGTATGCGTGCCTGGAGCTGGTTACATCTGTCCTAGGCAGAGGAGATATGTCATTGAACAACAGAAGAGGCTCTTGACCCCACAAAACTACTCTAGTAGGGGAGAGAGATGGTTAAAACATAGATACAAGGTATGCTGTCAATAATTACTCTGAAGAAAATTCAGGAAGGCAAGGGGCTGGAGAGAAACGGGGTGAAAGGGAGCAAGGGAGGCCTCATGGAGGAGGTGACGTTGGAGCAGAAGTCGGAATTAGCAAGGAGGAGGCAGGAAAGAGGGCAGCATCCTCAAGGAAAACCATCCCGCCCCACAGGCTGGGGCCACATCCGGGACGAGGAAGGGGCAAGCGGCGCCTGGGCACCCAAGGGTCTCTGGTGGGCAGAGAGGGTGGCCAATCCGCGTGATCGCTCAGCCCAGGGGCCTCCAGTGAGAAGGGAGGGAGCAGGCAGGCTTACCACGGGGCAGAACGGCAGGACTCTGAAGGACACCGTTCCCTTCATTTTCTTGGACTTCTTCGGCAGAACATCAGGCTTCTTCTTAGAAAAGAAGCCTGAGGGAGGAGGAAAGAGTCACAAGACCATCTGATCCTCTGGGGCTTGAGAAGCTCGGTAATAACCGTCTTCGTCATGAAACCAGTAACAGGAGCTAATGCGTGTGGCGCGTGTTCAAAACGTGCTTTTAAGTATTGCACACGCATTTGTCCATGTGGTTCTTCATAACAACTCTCTGAGACGGGATTTATCCCCAACCCACTTAGAGGTGAGCGAACCGGGGCACAGAGAGGCAGGGACGCTTGCTGGAGGTGGCCCAGCAGTGAGGGAGACCTGCATTCAGCTGTACCCCAAAGGCCCCCAGGGAACAGACAGGAAGCGTCAGGGAGGGGAGCGGCTGGGGGAAGAAATCAGGGGTGTCCGGGGCACAAAAAGGGGCCCAAACGGGCTCAGCTCCCAGGAGCTCCCTGCAGGCTCTGAGCAGGGCTGTGACCTGCTGACGGGAGGTGATGTCAGGGAGGCCGCATCCTGGCGGTCCCTGCCCGGAAGAGCCCGTGGAGACCTTTGGTGAGGGGTCCATGCTTCCCTATCGCCCGGAGACCTCCCACTCCCGCCTGCCCACAGTTTTCTGGTCTCACCTCCTTTCTTCGGCGGCTTGGTCTGCACCTCCTCGGGCTCCTGGGCCTCAATGGTGCTCAGAGGCAGCATGGTGACTCCACAGGTGCTCCCTGCAGACAGGGCACAGAGCAGTTAGTGCCTGCGTGGTGGAGCCGGGCGGCCGGGGTGTGGCTCTCAGAGCTCGGGTGGACTCAGGCAGCTCCATCCCCTCCCCAAGTCCTCAGGTCCCCAGCAGCCAAACAGACATGTCGGCAATGCCACCCCCACAGAGTTGCTTCCAGGTCTAGTGTTTGATTCGGGGAGAGTGTGTGGCATGGTGTCTGGCAAGGGAAAGGGCAGGGTCCGTGGGTTTATGATCCTTTGAGAAACACAAGAAATATGACACAAGGTGCCAGAACCCTGGGTGTGCAGCTCAGTAAACTAGTACAGAAAGGGCCTCTGGAGCCTGGCATACAGCAGGCGCTCAGCAAGTGCACTTGTGGAGCAGTCCCAGGGCTGTTTTTCAGCTCCGTCCCAGGGTTAGCAGGCAGTCTGCCCAAGGGGTGCAGACAGGCCCTCCCCTCGGTCCTCGGCCCCTCCAGGTACTGGAGGCTTCAGTCCCGCCCTCAGGACTTAGGTGAGGGGTGGGGCCGGGCCCCAGACCCCCCAGCACAGCCCTGGGGCCAGGCCAGCCCTGCAGGGAGGGGGCTTCTCACCAGCATCACCCTGGGCAGGACGTGGGCCAGTGTGTCTTGGGTGAGAACTAGGGGATTCCAGCCTGCCAGTCACTAGCTGGGGATCTCAATGATCAAGTTGGCCACATTGAACAACAGCAATGTTATAATAAATACACAGTAAATGGAGGTTTGAATTTCAGATACACAAATCAAGGTTTAGTTTAAGTAGTCTTTAAACACTGCGTGAGTCATATCTACATTTAAAACAATTATTTAAAATTTATTAGTTACCTTTACAGATGGGCTCCCAGGAAATATCTGTGACATGTTTATACTAAAAGGTAATTCAGTATCTGTCTGAAGTTTGAATTTAAGAAGGCAGCCTGCATTTTACCTGGCACACCCTGACTGGGGTTTTTTTAACCTCTTGGGCTTTCAGCTTTCCCCTCCATGAAAATTAAGACTATAAATGATTAAACATGAGGATTAAACATGCTTAAAAACATACTCAGCACACATTATCTGGTAACCTAGAGTCAAACCTCTTCCTCTAAGCCTTTTTTGAGGAGGCATGAGACCCATCGCCCACCCTCACGCATAATCCTGCAAATACAGGGTGCGTCAAATAGCGCGGGAACCGCAGGCCAGATACACACACACTCACACACACGCAATCGCTGGAAACACACGTTTTCAGACGCAGACTGCGGAAACCACGGCCTAACAACACAAACACACCTGCCGACAAGCGCAGGGAAATTCAGAGACCCCCGCACTCAGGTGGGCAGGCCTGCTTCTCAGTGCCGGCACACTCCTCACAGGCAGCCCTGATCTCTCACACACTCACACACACACACACACACACACACACACACACCCTCTAGACAGGCACAAAGGTAGACCCACAGGCTGAAAGGACCCCCCACCCTCCCCAGTACACTGTCCTTCTGGGGGACACCCAGGCCCACCCTCAGCCTCGCCCGGGCCCCTCTCCCAGAGGCTGCCCCTCCAAACCGCGAGCCCCAAACGTGCTCCCAGCCCCCACCCGCAGCCACGCAGGCGCACAGAGCCACTGGGGGCGCAAAAGCTGTTTTCCACGCGCACTCCTCATCTGCGAACCTTGCTCTGCGCCCTTAGTGAGCCCCAAACTCACCCAGAGGGTCTCCCCGGCTCCCCACCCGTCACGCCGCCCTCTGGATCCCCCAGAGTCGTGTTCCCATCTTCTGTGTGGCCAGTTCCTTACCTGAGCCCGATACCGACTGCCCTCTCTGGTGTGCAGAGCAAACCTGTGCCTCCCGCCTCCTCCAGCAAACTGCGAAGTCGCGGGTCCGCCCCTCCCGCCCGCACAACCTGGGGACCAGGACCCGGGCTCCCCGCCGCCTGCCCTGGAGGGGGGTCCCCGCCATCCCTGCCTCCGGACACCCCAGCCTCCTCTGTCGCCTTCAGTTTTCGCTTCTCCCAGTGACCAGTGAAATCTTCAGACCTGGAGTCTCCCCGAGGTGGAAGGGATCCGAGGGTCTCCACCGCCTCCAGGGGAAAACTTGGATTTCTCCAGGGCCCCCACCGCCCGCGCCCTGGGGTCTCGGGAGCCCCAGGCAGCAGCTCCCGCGCCCGCACCTCCTCCCGGGGCGCCCCCGCCCTCCCCGCGGGGACCCCCGCCCGCGCCCCCCGCCCCGCGCCGCGCCTCCGCCCTGCGGGCGCAGACCCCGCGGAGCGGCGGCCGCGGGACTGACCTCGGGACCCGCTTCGGTCTGGGCTGCTGGGCAGGGCAGGCGGGCTGGCTCCGCGCGCGTCCTTGGTGCCTGAGCAGAGCCGGCTCCGGAGACGCTCGGGGACGCGGTGGACAAACGCGCGCTTATGTACAGGCTGAGCCGCTCGGCGACTCGCGCAACCCCCAAGCCCGCCCCCAAGGCCGAGTCAGGTGGTTCGACCGCCTCTGACACCAGCACAGGCGTCAGAAGGTTCGCGGCAATTTGGTTATTAGGGGGGAGGGTCGGGGGCCTCTTGTTTTCTTTGCTTTGAAAAACCGATATAGGAGGTCGTGATGGGCAGGTCTTAAGGGGACGAGAATGACCTTGTGCAGGTCATAAGAGTAAGTCAGTGGTTCTAAACTTGTACTTAGAGTATGAAGAAATGCCGCACGGGTCGAAACACATGTATGTGTTGATAGCGTGTGTCCTGGACTCAAACACAAAATATCTTTTTAACGTTGGGCATCACGGTCTCGGAAAGTTCAAGAGTTTCCCTCCATTTTCTGATCATTCTCACATCTTCACCCATGTTGATTGCAGTTTGTGTCTATTCAGTTCCAGGTCAGTCACCTTTCTTGGCCAGGGTGTGTGGCAGGTATTTCAGACTCCTGAGCTATCAGGTCTGTGTCGCAGCTGCTCCTCTTTGCATGAACCCATCCTAGACAGTCCTAAGGATGGATGGAGTTATGTCAACATGCCCTTATTTTCACAGTCTGTGGGCTGGATGGTCATAATCTGCCCATCCTTGTCCTAAAGAATTTTTTTGTGCCAGGTCCTGGAGTAGATAAACCAAAAAGTTGCTGTGAAAAGTGCAGTCTGGACAGAAAGGTGAACAGATATGTGTTTTATCTGTGTGTGTGTGTGTATATATATATATAGTTTTATAGAAATTTAAATCCTGTAAAGTGTACTATAAAAATAGCAATATACTCTTGATATATGTGCAAAATTTGAAACAACCGCCTTTAAAAATAGCTCTGGTGAGCCTGGGTGACTTCCCTATAAGTTGGGGATCCTTTTCGTTCCTATTTCATAGGATTCTGGTGAAGGTTACATGAGCTCATCTATGGAAAGTGCTCAGCACGGGACCTGACAGATGGAACGTGCCCGCGAAGTGTTAGGGTCTATCTAACACTATCTGTAACCAGTTGGTTAATCTCTCCCAGGAGAGGGGTGCCCTTTGGGCCAGGCACTAGCCACTCTGAGACTCAAAGTACCCAGAGGACCGTGCAAGGAGCCAAGAGTCCCCAAGATGCACTGATAGGATTTTTTTCAGGAGACTGTGCTCTTTCACCTCCTAGCTGCAAGCCCACAGCCTCACTTTCTGGGGGCCACGGTGTGTGATAACCTAAGGGATCTCAGTCAGTCCTGATGCGGACCCTTCAGTGACCACGGAAATGTTGTGTATCTGCAGTGTCCAGAGCGGCAGCCTCTGGCCATGTTTGTCTGCTGAATCCTGCCCTGAGCTGCCAAGAAACTCTGTTTTGAATTTTACTTAAGATTGATTTGTTTACATCGATCAGCTTCGTGTGGTTACTTAGTGGTTACTGTGTTGAAGAGCCAGAAAATTGTACCTGATTCCTTCTCAGATGCATCCCCCAGAGTGTCCCTGTCATCTGGGACCTGAACACCCTTTGTGCAGGGGGTCTTCCTGGCGCCTTGCTCCATGTTTAGAACGGTCTCTATCCATGAGGGTCTAGTGTGTTAGTTGCCCAGTCATCTCTGACTCCCTGCGACCCCATGGACTGTAGCCCACCAGACTCCTCTGTCCATGGGATTCTCCAGGCTAGGATACTGGAGTGGGTTGCCATTTGCTGCTGCTTCTTAGCCTAGTAGCGGGGCACCAATTTGGGAGAACCTGAAATAGCGCCAACGTTGCAGGGAAGTTCCAGAAGGGGGCGCTGAAGTATCACCCCACATGAGAACTTCTGGTCTACCCGAAGATGTTGACGGTGGAATGAACAGAATCTCTATTCACACAGGCTCTCCATGGTTTTCGTGTACGTTTCAGTTATAGGGTTTTTCCACACTCAGAAAGTTTACTGTCTTTTCCAGCTTGAACTCTCTGGTGGAGCAGCAGGGAGGAGACCTGCCTGAAGTATCCCTACCCCCCAATCCTCGGTGCATCGTCACAGCTTCCTGGAGGTGTAGGTTTTGCCGTGATGAGTACGGGGTGAGCCCTCTGCTAAAGCTTCCCACACTCAGGACTCCTGTGGGCTTCTCTGTGGCAGGCAGGCTCTGGGGTCTCTGGACATTTGACTTACACAGAAAGTCTTTCCTCCTCATCCCTCACACTGATAACTGCATCCTCCCAGAGGCTCTTCTGTCTCTTGAGAAGGGTCACCTGGCTGCTGAAGGCTCTCCCCCAATTCCCGGCTTCTTTCCCAGGTGTCAGGCTGGGGAACCCTCTTGTGTTGTGACAGGTGGAAGCCCATGGAAGTTGGGAATGTAATCACAACTCTGCATTGAGGTAGATTGCAGACATGGCCTGTTTTCCACCCTGCCTCATGTCTACCCCCTTTGCCCCTTAAGTGTGCACTGCCCCCTTGTTCTGAATTTGCATTGGGCCATGGCACGTGCTTTCGGCAGAGGAGGCTGGCAAAATATGATCCAGCAGAAGGTTGAAAAGTGCTTGTGAAACGACATTTGTTTCTCCCCTGCACCTATACCAGTGCCATGAGGATGAACCTGCCCAAGCCAGCCTGTTGGAGAGAGAAAAGACTTTGAGAGCAGGGCCAGGTCTCCCCAGTCCTCCAGGAGAAGCCAGCCTGGAGAGCTGAGGACCAGTGTACAACAGGTGCCAGGAGGAGCTCAGAGATGGCAGCAGAGCCTCCTCCCTGACCTCATATGTCTTTTGTTCCTGAAGATTGCCAACTAGAGGGTGTTCCCCAGCACGCACCTCCACCTACAGCACACCCTGAAAGGGATTCAGAGTGGAGATCTGGCTGAGGCACTCATGTTCCGGGAGAAGTGGGAGAAAGGACCCTCTGAAAGCAAGTCCTTTTTCCATCTTCTGTCTGCTCACTTATGTCCCTCCCCCCTAAAATAAACTAATCGTAGGAATGAGATCACTAAGTAATTAACTCCTGACTTGTGAAGAATTGACGCTTTTGAACTGTGGTGTTGGAGAAGACTCTTGAGAGCCCCTTGGACTGCAAGGAGATCCAACCAGTCCATCCTAAAGGAAATCAATCCTGAATATTCATTGGAAGGACTGATGCTGAAGCTGAAACTCCAACACTTTGGCGAAGACCAAACTCATTGGAAAAGACCCTGATGCTGGGAAAGATTGAAGGCAGGAGGAGAAGGGGACGACAGGGGATGAGATGGTTGGGTGGCATCACCAACTCGATGGACATGAGTTTGAGCAAGCTCTGGGAGTTGGTGATGGACAGGGAAGCTTGGTGTGCTGCAGTCCATGAGGTTGCATGGAGTCTGACATGACTGAGCAACTGAACTGAACTAATATGCTCTCCTGAATGCCTTTTCTAACCTGTTGATACTTTTCCTGGATCAGTAGAAGCTGGTTAGCTCTTTTCCCCCAAAGTGCCCCTAAGCATCCAGAAGGCAGATTGAATTGGCAATGTAACATCTGAAGAGACCTCAGCCACTTCTGTATACAATGGAGAATGGTGTAGAACCCAACCTCCTCCCTTGATGATTCACAGAGATGCCTCCATTTTCCCAAAGGTCCGTATAATCAAAGATATGGTTTTTCTAGTAGTCATGTACAAACGTGAGAGTTGGACCATAGAGAAGGCTGAGCACCGAAGAATTGATGCTTTCAAGCTGCAGTGCTATAGAAGACTCTTTAGAGTCCCTTGGACAGCAAGGAGATCAAACCAGTCAAGCTTAAAGGAGATAAACCCTGAATATTCACTGGAAGGACTGATGTTGAAGCTGAAGCTCCAATACTTTGGGCATCTGATGCGAAGAACTGACTCATTTGAAAAGACCCTGATGCTGGGAAAGATTGAAGGCAGGAGAAGGGGATGTCAGGATGAGATGGTTGGATGGCATCCCCAACTCGATGGGCATGAGTTTGAGCAAACTCTGGGAGATAATGAAGAATAAGGATGTCTGGTGTGCTGCAGTCCCTGGGGTCACAGAGTTGGACACCACTTAGCAACTGAACAAACAAAAGGCTGAGTAGAATCTCTTGAGTTGGTCCCTGGACATAAGTCCACCATCTCCCTAGGTGTCCTCTTTTCTGATTAAAGCACCTTTCCTATCTACTAACACCTGCCTCTTGAATGATTGACTTATGAGTGCCAGGTGGCCAAACTTGGGTTGTTACACCTCAGATGCTAGATATGTTCAGGGGAAGATAACAGGACCCAAGAGCCTTCGATTCTTCCTGACTTAGAAAAGCACTGATCACATGAGCTGAGATATCCATGTACCATGACCGACATGAACCTTGTGCTGAGGTACATACTTGATTGCATGGGCCCCCTTTCCAAAATCACATGCAAACTGACCTCTCACCTACCTGTTTGGAGCAGTTCCTCACAGCTCTTCAAGAGGCTGTCTCCTGGGCTGTAATCCCCACGAAACCCCCCAGATAAAACAGAAACTCTCACATTGTGCATTTCACCTCAGTGAACACCTTCTATGGATTTTGTGGTGGTGGTTGTGAACTGGCACTATTGTAGCTACAAATACGTGCTGCACACATATTCGAAGTATTTCTGCAGTATCCGAAGAGGTAAGTGAAGGGAATTGAAAGGTCTGAGTGTTGAAAGAGGCTCTTTCACTCACAATTGTGTGACCTTCTGGGAATCTCCCCGCGTCCGCCTTTGTGAGGCAGATGCTGTGATGGTTAAGGGCGGAGACTCTGGAGCCAGCCTGCTTGGGTTTGAACGTTGGCTTGACTCCTTCTGATCTGTGTGACCTGAAGCAAGTGACGTGGACTCTCTGTTCTCTTATCTCAGAAAGAGGGCTAATAGTAGAACCAGCCACAGGTTGTGAGAATTAAGTGGCTCAAAGTGTGTAAAGACATTAGCTCAGTGCCTAACACAGGGTGAATGCTCGAAAACGTTTATCCTTCTAAAAACGGAGGGGATCCTAATCAATGGGAGAGAGATACAGAACTGAAGAATACATTTATTCACTTATGTGTTCATCACAACATGTGCTGGGGATAAATTAACATGATAGGCCTGATCCGAGGTGGACACATTATTCATTCTCCTTTGCTATAATAACAGAAGCTATTAGATGACGTGGGATTGTCCAGATAAGGACTACAGTTCCCAGCATCCCTTTGGACCTAGATCTCACCACGTGACCGTCTCTGGCCAATGAGCCGTGAGGAAAAGTGATCTGGGCTTCCTGTAGGAGTCGCCCTTTGAAGGACTGAAGCGTGTCTTCCCCTCTCCTCATTCCCCGACCTGCCCCGAACCAGAATGTGGACTGGGTGTGGGGGTGAGCCCTCTCCAGCCACGTGGCACAGAGCACCGACGTCAAAGGACCCTGGCTGCCCAACTCCACGGAGCTGCACCGCCCCAGCCCTGGGGGTTTCACACACAGACCACAGCCTTGCGAGAGACAGCAAGTCGGGTTTATTGAAGCCGCTGTACTGGGGGATTCTACATCGCGGTGGCCCAGCATGCATGATTCGGGCGCGCGCGGTCAGGCGCGGGAGGCGGAGGGCCCTCGGGTTTAGGAAGCAGTGACGAAGCTGAGGCAGCACAGGGGGCACTCGCACACCTTGACCTCGCGGAACTCCAGCACAGGCAGAGGGACGAAGCTGCAGTTCGGGTCCGATTTCGAAGCGTCAGGAGCCACCTGGGGCTCGGGCTCGGGGTCATCGGGTTCCACGTAATAGGTGAAGCAGACACTCGGCTGGAAGGAAAGAGAACAGAGGCGCAGGGAAAGAATGGTGGTATCCCACTCGCGATGTTTCAGAGTCAGGCCATTCTGCGCAGTGTGTGTGTCTGGGGGGCATCTTGTGCGTTGCAGGATGTTAAACACCATCACTGCCCTCTACCCACCAGGTACCAGTAGCTTCCTTCCTGTACTCCTGACGAAGAAGAAACGTTTCCCGACACTGAAGGTGTCCCCTGGGGGATGCATTGCCTCTAGTTGAGAATCACTGCTTCGTCCCATCCTTACAGTGGTTAGGGAAAGGCAGGGACCGTCTGCCCCATACAAGCCCATGGATACAAGATGTAGGGTTCTCATCTCATAAGCTGACGGTTGGTTCCATGGTGGCACAGGACCCAAAATGAACTGGTCAGAAAGCTCTTTCTTTCTAGACTATTTGGCTCATCTACAAGCATCTCCCCACTGATTTCTTATTAGTTAGTTGCACAGAGAAAAGAAAAATCAGTAAGTATTCAGTGGAGAAATGGGATAAATATCTCAACTGAGTGGATCAAAATTCAAGTGCTTAGGACATGGCATCACTTAGGTGGTGCTCCAAAGATCATAGCTTACCCTGAATCTCATTAGGGGGACAGCAGAAAAATCAAACAAGTGTAGAAATGAAACAAAACAGAAAAAGCAATCAATATTGTGCGAGCTGTTCAAAATCGTCTGTCATAAGAGGCAAAGGAAGACTGAGGAGACTGACCAGCTCAAAGATATATTTTGATATAGAGATATATTGTGTGTGTGCTCCGTTGCTTCGGTCGTGTCTACCTCTTTGCGACCCCGTGGACGGTAGCCCTCCAGGCTCCTCTGTCCATGGGATTCTCCAGGCAAGAAGACTGGAGTGGGTGGCCATTTCCTCCTCCAGGGGATCTTCCCAGCCCAGGGACTGAACCCATGTCTCTTACATCTCCTGCACTGGCAGGCAGGTTCTTTACAACTAATGCCACCTGGGAATCCCAAAGATACATTACCAAGTGCAATACCTGGCCCCAGTTTTCCCCCAGGCAGGATGAAAAAGAACACCAAACAGACTGTATGTAGTGAGTGAAGAAACCAAGAATACGACAGCAGGTGAGATGAAAGTGTGTATCAGGGTTAAAAACTCAAAGGTCACAACAGGCCCGCAGCTACATAAGAGAATATTCTTTTTCTAAAGTGAAACACGCGGAGCATGTATACATATATGCATAGTACATATATGAGAAAACATGCAAATAGGAAAAAATGATAACAATTGGTGAAGTCGGATGATCTTTGCACTGTTTTTGTAAAATCTTTGATTACATTACTTCTTAACAAGATTTTCTAAAGAGTCCTCCCCAGGACTGCTGCAGGCACTAATAGGAAAGACGTTCTGGCAGGCGTTTGACCCTCTGCCTCCCCTGACCCCTCCCAACGGGGCCCCTGCTTTTCACCAGGGTCCCTCCAGCCTCCCGCTTTGCGGGTCGAGAAGCCCAGAGACAGAGCAGACACCTCATTGGCAAAGTGCAAGTCACGTGCCAGCCCAGGACCAATCACCGGGAACCTTGGCACTGCCGGCTCTGATTGGTCAAGGGCGTACCTGGAGCTGGTCTGAGGATGGGATCAGATCCATCCAAAGTGCGTGGAGACAGGTGGTCCCCCCAGACAAGCCAAGAGGGTTAGTAGGAGAAGGAGGGCTGGTACCCAGGTGGACAAGGCCACAGCTGCCTTTGCAGGAGGGACCGTTCCCTAATTCATTCCTTCATGTAATCAGCCCGAGTGTATACGGCGCCAGACACGGGTTACATCTGATCTAGACCCGGGGGGGGGGGGGTATGTCATTGCACAACAGAGGAGGCTTTTGACCCCACAAAACTACTCTAGGAGGGAAAACAAATGATTAAAAAGATAGCTGCAAGCTATGCTCTCAGGTAGCAATAATAACACTGAAGAAAATTCAGGAAGGCAAGAGGTCAGAGGGAAATGGGGCAAAAGTGAGCAAGGGAGGCCTCATGGAGGAGGTGATACTGGAAGTTGGAATCAGGAAAGAGAGGAGGCAGGAAAGAGAGCAGCACCCCAAGAGGATGGGAGCACATCCTGGGGTGGGGGACAAAGGGACACCCAGCCACCCAAGGGTCTCTCCTGGGCAGAGAGGGTGGCAGAGAGGCCTGACCTCTCAAACCTAGGGGATCTCTGGTCAAAGGGAAGAAACAAGCAGGCTTACCATGGGACAGAACGGCAGCACATTGAAAGACAGTCTTCCCTTCATTCCTCTGGGCTTCTTTCGAGGCTCATCAGGGTTCTCAGAAAGCAGGGCTGCGTGGGGCAGGGAGGAAAGAGGCGTGAGGCAATTGTGCCCTCTGAGGCTTGAGAAACTCAGTAATAATAAGATCGCCATCATGAAACCAGTGACAAAACCTAACACGTGTTGAGTACTTGCCCTGTGCCAGGCACTCTTGCATATATTATACTGTAATATCTAATTTGGTTATTATCTTCATCCAACTTTATGGATGAAGAAACTGAGGCACAGAGAGGTTAGGACATTTGCAGGAGGTTGCACAGCAATGCCTTCAATCATGCATTAAATTGCATCCTCAAGGCCCTCTGGGAACAGACGGAATGTCAAGGACTGAAGGGGCTGGAGTCAGACAACAGGGGGCTGTGGAGATAGTGACGCTCTGGGGCGCCCATGTCCAGGAGGAAAGCACAGCTGATACACGGGTGCCCCTGTGGCATATCTCTCCAGAAAATACTTAGGTTTCCCCAGAGAAGACAGGTTCCCCCAAAGAAGGTTTCCCCAAAGAAGACAATACTTTGGCCACCTGATGAGAAGAACTGACTCATTGGAAAAGACCCTGATGCTGGGGGAGGTTGAAGGCAGCGGGGGAAGGGGACGACAGAGGACGAGATGGTTGGATGGCATCACCAACCCGACGGACATGAGTTTGAGCAAGCTCTGGGAGCTGGTGATGGACAGGGAAGCTTGGCGTGCTTCAGTTCATGGGGTCGCAAAGAGTCGGACACAACTGAGCCACTTAGTGCTTGCAGCACCGACAGAGACCGTGCAGCGCCAGGCAGCTGGGCCCCAAACCGGGCACCATGTGGGGGAGGGTCCTCGAGATGGACGGGGACAGGATGCTTAAGGCCAAAGACCCCCAGGCCAGACGGGCTCAGATCCCACCGTGAGCTGGCTATTCGCACTGGTCACCCTTCAGATTTCCCATCTGCAACATGAGGTAATTGGTGTCACTATCTCACAGGGCTGTTGTGGAGTGTGGGTGACTGGATGCAGGGAAAACTCGGAGACTGGGCCTGGCACTACGAGCCAGATGAGAATTAAGACAAAATAAGAAGCGGAAGTGACATATACAGTGCACACCGCATATCAGACATAGATACACAGTGCCAGACACATACACATCCTTGTCTGTATGAGTGGGCACAGAACATTCTGGAAGACTGGATGAGAAGCTGGGAAGCAGCTACCTCTGGCAAGGAAGTGGGTAGCTAAGGAAGTGGCTTCCATCTTATTTTGTATGCTGGTTACACGCAGCTACAGATGTGTTGAAACAGAAGTAAAAACACACATGGGGGCTGTGCCAGTATCAGTGGACTAGCTTTCACGTTGGACCATCATCCAATAAGATCAAATTACTGGGGGGAAACGGGATAAAGGGTCCATGGAATTTCGATGAATTATGATGGCAGTGTCTTGTGAATATAAAATTATTGCAAAGTAAAAGTTTTCAAAAAAGGGAGTGTCACAGCAAACCCAAGAGCCCTCCCTCATGAGACCAGACCACCAACAGGACCAGCAAGGAGCTCTGTGTTCAGTCACTAAATCCTGTCCGACTCTTTGGGACCCCATGGACTGAAGCCCGCCAGGCTCCTCTGTCCACGAGATTCTCCAGGCAAGAACACTGAGCGGGTTGCCACTTCCTCCTGCAGGGGATCTTCTGCACCCAGGGAAACGTCTGACTCCTGCATTGGCAGGTGGGTTCTTACCACGAGCGCCACCTGGGAAGCCCCCACCGCTCTCCTTCCCACTGCTAAATCCTTGGTTCAGGCCTCCATTGCGTCTCAGATGAATGACCCTACAGCCCCTTGACCTGGCAACTGAGTGGAGGGTCAGCCGGCCCATGCAGGTGGCCACATGACACAAAGGAGCCCAGGCTGATTCCAGCTCCCAGGACGCAGCCCTGCAGGCTCTGAGCAGGGGAGTGATGGACTCACCGACATGGGGTGACGTCGGGGAGGCTCCATTCCGGGTGCCCCTCAGGGACCCCTCCTTCAGAGGAGCAGCAGCAGGCACTCAGGCTTGGGGCCAGTCTTCAGGGTCCATGCTTCCCCATCGCCTGTGCCCTGGGTACCTCCCCACTCCCGCCTGCCCACAGTTTCCCGGGTCTCACCTCCTTTCTCCGGAGGCCTGGTCTGCACCTCCTCGGTCTCCTGGCCCTCGATGGTGCTCAGAGGCAGCATCATGGCACCACAGGTGCTCCCTGCAGACAGGACACAGAGCAGTTAGTGCCTGGGCGGTGGAGCCAGGCGGCCCGGGTGTGGCTCTCAGAGCTCGGGTGGACTCAGGCAGCTCCATCCCCTCCCACGTCTCCAGGTCCCCAGCATCCAAGGGCACGTGCTGCCAATGCCTCCTGCTGGTTTCCTCCAAGGCCCAGGGTGTGATCTGGGGACAGCGGTGGTCATGGCGCCCGGCGAGGACAAGGGCAGGGCTCGTGGTACCTGGGGCTCACCCCCCTTTAAAACTAGAACAACCGTGACACGAAGTGCTGGGACCAGGAAGCTGCAGCTCGGCTAACTGGGTATCAAAAGGGCCTCTGGAGTCTGGCATACAGCAGGCACTCAGTAAGTGCACTTGTGGAGCAGTCCCAGGGCTGCCTTTCAGCTCCATCCAGGGGCTACCAGGCAGCCTACCCAAGGGGTTCAGTCAGGCCCTCCCCTCCTGTCCTTGCCCTTCCAGGTACAGGAGGCTTCAGTCCTGCCCTCAGGACCGTGGTGAGGGCAGGGGCTGGCCCCAAACCCCCAGCACAGCCCTGGGGTGGGGCCAGCCCTGCAGGGAGGGGGCTCAGAACAGGCTGACCCTAGCCCTTCCTGGGCAGAACCCTGGTCAGTGTGTCTGGGGACTGTGGACTGGGTGGATTCCAGCCTGCCAGTCACTAGCTGGGAGATCTCAAGGATCAAGTTTGCCAGATTTCCCAAAATGATATTACAACAAATTCATAGCAAACTGAGACTTGAATTTCAGACACACAAATCAGTTTTTACTATAAGTCATATTGAAACACCATATGGGTCAGGTCTACATAAAAACTCATTTTTAAATTTATTTTGCTAAATGATGTTTAAGTATAGGCAAGTCCCATGAAATATTTGGAACATACTTATACTAAAAGGGAATTCACTATTTGTCTTAAATTCAAATTGAAGTAAGCATCCTGTATTTTACCTGGCAAGCCCCGATTCAGGGGTTTTTTAACCTCTTGTGCTGTCAGCTTTCCCGTCCATGAAAATGAGGAAAATAAATGATTAAACATGAGGATTAAATATGATTAAATACACACACACACACACACACACACTCACACACACACACACACACTCAGAACATACTATCTGCTAACTTAGAGTCAAACCTCTTCTTCGAAGCCTTTGTAAGATGCTTAAGACCCATCAGAGATCCTGACACATAATCGTGCAAATACAAGTGCGTCAAATAGCGGGAACACCCGGCCAGATACACACACAAACACAATTGTTAGAGACGCACGTGTTCTGATGATCACTGTGGAAACCAGGGCTTACTGACACAAAGATACCTGCAGACACGCTGCAAGGAAACCCAGAGACCCGTGAAGCAGGTGGGTAGGCCTGCTTCTCAGAACTGAAGGAAGGGCCTCAAAGGCAGTCCTGGTCATGCACACACCCACACACCCCCCAACACACACACAGCTGCAGACGCATCAGCTGAAATTATCAATACACCTCACCCTCCCCAGTACACCTGCCCTCTGGGGGACACCCAGGCCCACCCTCAGCCTCGCCCGGGCCCCTCTCCCAGAGGCTGCCCCTCCAAACCGCGAGCCCCAAACGTGCTCCCAGCCCCCACCCGCAGCCACGCAGGCGCACAGAGCCACTGGGGGCGCAAAAGCTGTTTTCCACGCGCACTCCTCATCTGCGAACCTTGCTCTGCGCCCTTAGTGAGCCCCAAACTCACCCAGAGGGTCTCCCCGGCTCCCCACCCGTCACGCCGCCCTCTGGATCCCCCAGAGTCGTGTTCCCATCTTCTGTGTGGCCAGTTCCTTACCTGAGCCCGATACAGACTGCCCTCTCTGGTGTGCAGAGCAAACCTGTGCCTCCCGCCTCCTCCAGCAAACTGCGAAGTCGCGGGTCCGCCCCTCCCGCCCGCACAACCTGGGCACCAGGACCCGGGCTCCCCGCCGCCTGCCCTGGAGGGGTCCCTGCCTCCGGACACCCCAGCCTCCTGTGTTCCCTCCAGGCTCCCCTCCTCCCAGTGGCCAGAAAAACCCTCGGACTCGAGTCGCCCCGCGGCTCACGAGGGTCTGAGGACGCCCCCCGCCCTCAGGGGAGCCGGGGTTCCTGCAGGGCCCGCACCGCGCCACGCGCTGGGGTCTCGGGGCCCCCAGGCAGCAGCCCAGAGCGCGCCCGCACCTCCTACCCGGGCGCCCCCGGCCTCCCCGCGGGGACCCCGCAGCGCCCTCCCGCGCCCCCCGCCCTGCTGGCGCAGAGCCCTCGGAGCTGCGGCCGCGGGACTGACCTCCGGCCCCGGGCTCGGTCTGGGCGTCTGGGCTGGAGCGCGCCGGCTTGCTCACCGCTTGTCCTGGGGGCCCGGGCAGGGCTGGCTCCGAAGAAGTCCAGGGGACCTGCGGGTGAACTCGCAGAAATGAAGAGCGCTGAGCGGCTCCGCATTACTCGCGACGCCCAACACAAGCGGGTGGTTAACAGCGTGCCCGCCGCCAGCACCCGGGTGCTCGCTCCACTTTTATTATTGGGGGGAGGGTCCCGGGCCTCCTCCTCCTCACCGCTTAGAGAAACTGATGCAGAGGGTGGCCTTGGGCGGCTTTTAGGTGGAGGAGACTCAGTAGTGCAGGTAGCAAGGTAAGCAGTGGTTCTAAACACCTTTCTCGAATATGAGGAAACACCCACCCACACACCTAGAAACACGTGTAGCGTGTACACTGGATCCAAACACAAAATATCCTTTACGCACGGCATCACACTCACAGTAGCTCAAGATTTCCCTCCTTTTTCTAACCGTTTTCACACCTTCACCGGTATTAATTTCAGTTTGCACCTATTCCAAGCAAGATCGGTCACTCTGGTGGTCAAAGGTGTGATGGGAAATCGCTCAGTCTTCCTGAACCATCCACTCTGCCAGAGCTACTGGACTTGACATGAAAGCATGGCACACTCTCCCTAAGACGTGGGCGTAGTGTGTCAACAAGCTCTTATTTACTCAACAGGCTGTGGACTGGGTGGCCTTAATCGGCTCCCCCTTGACCTAGAGAATCTTCTGTGCCAGTTCCTGGAGCAGACAACGCCAAAGCACTCTCTGGAGAAGGGGCAGTTAGGGCAGCAACGTGAAAGGGTACACTTTGTGGTTTTTCTTTAAAAATAAGAAATACTTTATAAAGATACGAATCCTGAGAATTGAAAGAGTCTAATATGAAAGGAGCCATTGGGTCTTCACTATGTACAAAACTTGAAATAACCGTTAAAAACCGCACTCATGACAGTCGGGTGTCTCTCCTGTATTAGGGATCATATTAATCCCTGTTTCACAGGACTCGGTACTGTTACATGAGATCATCTATGTTAAGTGCTCGCACCACGCCTGACAGGTCGAAGTTGCCCAGGAAATACTTTGTAAACCTGTGACTCTCGAGTTCTTTTCCAGTAAGATTTTCTAACGCGTCCTCCCCAGGACTGCTGCAGGCACTAACAGGAAAGACGTTCTCGAAGGCATCTGACCCAGCGCCTCTCCTGACCCCTCCCCACCGGCCCCCTGCTTCTCACCAGGGTCCCTCCAGCCTCCCCTCCTGCCTGTTAAGAAGCCCAGAGACACCTCACTGGCCAAGTGTGAGTCACGTGCCAGCCCAGGACCAATCACCGGGAACCTTGGCACTGCCGGCTCTGATTGGTCAGGGGCGTACCTGGAGCTGGTCTGAGGATGGGATCGGATCCATCCAAAGTGCGTGGAGACAGGCGGTCCCCCCAGAAAGGTCAAGGGGGTTAGTAGGAGAAGGAGGGCTGGTACCCAGGTGGACAAGGCCACAGCTGCCTTTGCAGGAGGGACCGGTCCCTAATTCATTCCTTCATGTAATCAGCCCGAGTGTATACAGCGCAGGACGCTGGTTACATCCGTGCTAGGCATGGAATGAGTCATTGAAAAACAGAGGAGGGCCCTGCCCTCACAGAACTACTCTGGTAGGGGAGACGGATGATGAACACACAGACAGAAGCTATGCTGTCAAGCAGCAATAACCACTCTGAAAAAAGCTCAGTGCAGCAGTGGATTGGAGAGAAATGGCACGAAAGTGAGCAAGGGAGGCTTCACGGAGGAAGTGACACAGGAACAGAGGTGGGAATCAGCAAAGAGAAGGGGGCAGAAAGGCAGGCAAAATCTTCAAGGTAGACCAGCCCCCACACGATGGGGCCACATCCAGGACCAGGCAGGGGCAAGGGGCACCCAGGCACCCAAGGGTCTCTGGTGGGCAGAGAGGGTGGCCAATCCGCATGATCGCTCAGCCCAGGGGCCTCCAGTGAGAAGGGAGGGAGCAGGCAGGCTTACCACGGGGCAGAACGGCAGGACTCTGAAGGACACCGTTCCCTTCATTCTCTTGGACTTCTTTCGCGGAACATCAGCCTTCACAGAAAGCAAGACTGAGGGAGGAGGAAACAGTCATGAGACCATCTGACCCTGAGACTTGAGAAACTCGGTAATAATACAGTCTTCATCACGATACCAGTAACAGGAGCTAGTACGCTGAAGTATGTTCCAGACATGCTTTTAAGTATTATACACGTATTTGTTTGTGTGGTTCTTCATAATAACTCTCAAGAATACCGGAGGGGGTTGCCATTTCCTTCTCCAGGGGATCTTCCCGACCCAGGGATCAAACCCTGGTCTGCCACATTGAGGGCGGACTCTTTACTGACTGAGCGCCCAGGGGTGGGCATTATCCCCAACCCACTTAGAGATGAGCGAACCAGGGCACAGAGAGGCAGGGACGCTTGTTGGAGGTGGCCCAGCAGTGAGGGAGACCTGCATTCAACTGTATCCCAAAGGCCCCCAGGGAACAGACAGGAAGTGTCAGGGAGGGGAGCGGCTGGGCTAACAAAACAGGGGTGTCTGGGCCACAAAAAGGGGCCCAAACGGGCTCAGCTCCCAGGAGCTCCCTGCAGGCTCTGAGCGGGGCCATGACCTGCTGACGGGAGGTGATGTCAGGGAGGCCGCATCCTGGGGATCCCTGCCCGGAAGAGCCAGTGGAGACCTTTGGTGAGGGGGCCAGTCCTCAGGGTCCATGCTTCCCCATCGCCTGTGCCCTGGGGACCAACCCACTCCCGCCTGCCCACAGTTTCTTCCCCACGCGGGTCTCACCTCCTTTCTCCGGAGGCCTGGTCTGCACCTCCTCGGTCTCCTGGCCCTCGATGGTGCTCAGAGGCAGCATCATGGCACCACAGGTGCTCCCTGCAGACAGGACACAGAGCAGTTAGTGCCTGGGTGATGGAGCCGCGCGGCCCGGGTGTGGCTCTCAGAGCTCGGGTGGACTCAGGCAGCTCCATCCCCTCCCACGTCTCCAGGTCCCCAGCATCCAAGGGCACGTGCTGCCAATGCCTCCTGCTGGTTTCCTCCAAGGCCCAGGGTGTGATCTGGGGACAGCGGTGGTCATGGCGCCCGGCGAGGACAAGGGCAGGGCTCGTGGTACCTGGGGCTCACCCCCCTTTAAAACTAGAACAACCGTGACACGAAGTGCTGGGACCAGGAAGCTGCAGCTCGGCTAACTGGGTATCAAAAGGGCCTCTGGAGTCTGGCATACAGCAGGCACTCAGTAAGTGCACTTGTGGAGCAGTCCCAGGGCTGTGTTTTAGCTCCATCCCAGGGTTACCAGGCAGCCTACCCAAGGGGTTCAGACAGGCCCTCCCCTCTTGTCCTTGCCCTTCCAGGTACAGAAGGCATCAGTCCTGCCCTCAGGACTGCGGTGAGGGGAGGGGCCAGGCCTGCAGGAAGGGGGCTCGGCACAGGCTCAGTGTGGGCTCTTCACCTCGGCCCCAGCATCACCCTGGGCAGGACATGGGCCAGTGTGTCTGGGGGTGAGAACTGGAGGATTCCACTCTTACAGTCACTGGCTGGGGCATCTCGGGATTTAACAACAGCAGCAAGAAAGACATAGCACCCTGAGATCTGCGTTTCAGACACACAGATCTTTTTTTTTTTTTTTTTTTTTTTAGTATTAGCCATATCCAAACACTATATGGGTCGTATCTACTAAAAACTAAGTTTTTATTTATTTGGCTAAATCATGTTTAAGTATATGCAAGTCCCACGGTATATTTGGAGTGTGCTTATACCAAAAGATAATTCATTATTTATCCGACATTCATATTTAACCATGTGTACTGCATTCTACCTGCAGCTCAGATTCAGGGGCTATTTAACCTCTTGGGCTGTCAGCTTTCTCCTCATGAAAATGAGGACTATAAATGATTAAACGTGAAAATTAAATGTAATTAAATACACACACATCTCAGAACACTCTGGTAACTTACAGTCAAACCTCTTCCTTTAAGCCTTTTCAAGAATCCTTTGACCCACCGCAGACCCTCACACGTTAATTGTACAAATACAAGGTGCGTCAAACAGTGGGAACACTTGACCAGTTACACAAACACAGGATTGTTTGTAATGCACACTTTCAGATACAGACTGCGGAAACCAGGGCTTCATTGCACAAACACACCTACAGACAAGTGCAGGGAAATTCAGAGACCCCCACACTCAGGTGGGCAGGCCTGCTTCTCAGTGCCGAGCACACTCCTCACAGGCAGTCCTGATCTCACACACACACACACACACACACACACACGCACGCACGCACCCTCCAGGCAGGCACAAAGGCAGACCCACAGGCTGAAATGACCCCTCCCCCTCCCCAGTACACTTTCCCTCTGGGGGACACCCAGGCCCACCCTCAGCCTCGCCCGGGCCCCTCCCCCGGAGGGTGCCCCTCAAAACCGCGCGCCCCAAACGTGCTCCCAGCCCCCACCCGCAGCCACGCAGGCGCACAGAGCCACTGGGGGCGCAAAAGCTGTTTTCCACGCGCACTCCTCATCTGTGAGCCTCTGATGCGTCTCAGCGCACCTGCAAACACGTCCAGAGGGTCTCTCCTGCTCCCTACCCCTCAAAGTGCCCCCCGGACTCCCCAGAACAGCCCCATGGCATGACTTCCCGTGTTCTGCTTGGCCCATTTGCTCGCTGACCCCTGACACCCCGCTGGCTTCCCAGGTTGGGAGCAGCCTCCGGACCTCCGCCTCCCCCATCAAACCGCAAAGTCCCCGGGTCCGCCCCTCCCGCCTCTAAAGCCTGGGGACCAGGACCCGCCCCCCAGGCCTGTCCTGGAGGGGGTCGCCGCCATCCCCGCCTCCAGACACCCCACTCCAGGGGGCACCCACTCCTCTGTCCCCTCCAGGATTCGCTCCTCCCAGTGGCCTCAGAAATCCTGGGGCCCGGAGTTGCCCCGCGGCTCAGAGGATTCGAGGGTCTCGATCGCCCTTAGGGGAGACGCGGGTTCCTGCAGAGCCCCCACCGCCCGCGCCCTGGGGTCTCGGGAGCCCCAGGCAGCAGCTCCCGCGCCCGCACCTCCTCCCGGGGCGCCCCCGCCCTCCCCGCGGGGACCCCCGCCCGCGCCCCCCGCCCCGCGCCGCGCCTCCGCCCTGCGGGCGCAGACCCCGCGGAGCGGCGGCCGCGGGACTGACCTCGGGACCCGCTTCGGTCTGGGCTGCTGGGCAGGGCAGGCGGGCTGGCTCCGCGCGCGTCCTTGGCGCCTGAGCAGAGCCGGCTCCGGAGACGCTCGGGGACGCGGTGGACAAACGCGCGCGAATGAACAGCGCTGAGCGGCTCGGCGTCACGCACAAGCCCCAAGCCCGCCCCCAAGGCCGAGTCAGGTGGTTCAAACGCCTCTGACAGCAGCACAGGCGTCAGAAGGTTCTCGGCAACTTGGTTATTAGGGGGGAGGGTCGAGGGCCTCTCGTCTCGGTTCGTTAGTGAAACCGATTTAGGAGGTCGTGATGGGCAGGTCTTAAGGGGACGAGAATGACCTTGTGCAGGTCATAAGAATAAGTGAATCAGTCAGTTAAGTCACTCAGTCGTCTCCAACTCTTTGAGACCCCATACACTGCAGCATGCTAGGCCTCCCTGTCCATCACCAACTCCTGGAACTTGCTCAAACCCATGTCCACCAAGTCGGTGATGCCATCCAACCATCTCATCCTCTGTCGCTCACTTCTCCTCCTGCCTTCCATCTTTCCCAGCATCTTTCCAATGAGCTGGCTCTTTGCATCAGGCGGCCAAAGTATTGGAGCTTCAGCTTCAACATCAGTCCTTCCAATGAATATTCAGGACGGATCTCCTTTAGGATGAACTGGTTGGATCTCTTTGCAGTCCAAGGGACTCTCAAGAGTCTTCTCCAGCACCACAGTTCAAAAGCATCAGTTCTTTGGTGCTCAGCTTTCTTTATAGTCCAACTCTCACATCCATACATGACTACTGGAAAAACCATAACTTTGACTAGATGGACCTTTGTCGGCAAAGTAATGTCTGTGTTTTTTAATATGCTGTCTACGTTGGTCATAGCTTTTCATTCAAGGAGCAAGCATCTTTTAATTTCAAGGCTGCAGTCACCATCTGCAGTGATTTTGGAGCCCAAGAAAGCAAAGTCTGTCACTGTTTCCACTGTTTCCCCATCTATTTCCCATGAAGTGATCGGACCGGATGCCATGATCTTCGTTTTCTGAATGTTGAGCTTTAAGCCAACTTTTTCACTCTCCTCTTTCACTTTCATCAAGAGGCTCTGTACTTCCTCTTCGCTTTCTGTCATAAGGGTGGTGTTATCTGAATATCTGAGGTTACTGATATTTCTCCCGGTAATCTTGATTTCAGCTTGTGCTTCATCCAGCCTGGCATTTCACATGATATACTCTGCATATAAGTTAATGAAGCAGAGTGGCAATATATAGCCTTGACATACTCCTTTCCCAGTTTTGAACCAGTTCATTTTCCCATATCTGGTTCTAACTGTTGCTTCTTGACCTGCATACAGATTTCTCAAGAGGCATGTCAGGTGGTCTGGTATTCCCATCTCTTGAAGAATTTTCCATAGTTTGTTGTGATCTACACAGTCAAAGGCTTTAGCATAGTCAATGAAGCAGAAGTTGATATTTTTCTGGAATTCTCTCGCTTTTTCTATGACCCAACAGATGTCAGCAATTTGATCTCTGGTTCCTCTGCCTTTTCTGAATCCAGCTTGAACATCTGGAAGTTCTCAGTTCATGTACTGTTGAAGCCTAGCTTGGAGAATTTTGAGCATTACTTTGCTAGTGTGTGAGTTGAGTGCAATTGTGTGGTATTTTAAACATTCTTTGACTTTGGCTTCCTTTGGGATTGAATTGGAAACTGACCTTTTGCAGTCCTGTGGCCACTGCTGAGTTTCCCAAATTTGCTGTCATATTGAGTGCAGCACTTTCACAGCATCATCTTTTAGGATTTGTAACAGCTCAGTAAGAGTAAGTAGTGGTTCTAAACTTGTGCTTAGAGTAGGAGGAGATGCCACACAGGTAGAAACACATGTATGTGTTAATAGCATGTTTATTGGGCTCAAACACAGAATATCTTTTACAGTGTGCACCGCATTCAGGGTAGTTCAAGGGGTTCCCTCCTTTTCTAACCGTTCTCATGCCCTCACCCGTACTGATTTCAGTTTGGCCTCTCATCAGTTCCGGGTCAGTCACCTTTCTTGGCCAGAGGGTGTGTGGCAGGTGTTTTAGAATCCTGGGCCATCAGGTCTGTGTCGCAGCTGCTCCTTTTTTGCATGAAAGCATCCCAGACGGTACCTAAGGATGAATGCGGCTGTGCCCACACGCCCTTATTTACACAAACAGCCTCTGGGCTGGATGATCATAGTCTGCCCACCTCTGACCTGGAGAATTTTCTGTACCAGCTCCTATAGTATATAAAGCCAAGCTGCTCTCTCGCAAAAGGGCAGTTTGGGAAGAAAAGTGAACAGATAAACTGCTTTAAAGAAAGAAACATTTTATGAAAATTTGAATGTCTAGTCAAGGCTATGGTTTTCCAGTAGTCATGTATGGATATGAGAGTTGGACTGTGAAGAAAGCTGAGCACCGAAGAATTGATGCTTTTAAACTGTGGTGTTGGAGAAGACTCTTGAGAGTCCCTTGGACTGCAAGGAGATCCAACCAGTCCATTCTGAAGGAGATCAACCCTGGGATTTCTTTGGAAGGACTGATGCTAAAGCTGAAACTCCAGTACTTTGGCCACCTCATGCGAAGAGTTGACTCATTGGAAAAGACTCTGATCCTGGGAGGGATTGGGGGCAGGAGGAGAAGGGGACGACAGAGGAGGAGATGACTGGATGGCATCACCGACTCGATGGACATGAGTCTGAGTGAACTCTGGGAGTTGGTGATGACAGGGAGGCCTGGCGTGCTGCGACTCGGGGTTGCAAAGAGTCGGACACGACTGAGCGACTGAACTGAACTGAACATACAAATAGGCACATAGTGTGGAATTTGGCAGAAAATTTAAAGTGGTGGTGTTTTTAAAAAACTCCTCTGAGCCATCCTTTTCTCTCCAATAAATTGGGGATCATATTAGCTCATATTTCCTAGGGCTCTGGTGACAGTTACATGAGCTCATCTACGTAAAGTGCTCAGCACCATGAGTGACAGGCGGAAGTGCCTGGGAAATGTCACCATTCATCTAACATCAGCAGTAACCGATTGGTTAGTCTGGCCCAGGCAAGGGAGGTGCCCTGTGGACAGGGCACTGGGCAGCCTGAGATTCAAAGTGCCCAGAGGACCTTGCTTGGAGCCAAGAGTCCCCAAAATCCACCAATGAGATTGCTCCATGAGACCGTGCGCCTTCAGGCTCTCACAGCAATGAGCCCACAGCCTCACTTCTGAGGGCTACAGTGTATGGTCATTCTGATAATCTAAGAGATCGAAAGCGTCTCCCTGGTGGCTCCTTGGTGAAGAAGCTGCCTGCAGTGCAGGAGATGCAGGGGTTGCAGGTTCAATCCCTGGATCAGGAAGATCCCCTGGGGAAGGAAATGGCAACCCACTCCAGTATTCTTGCCTGGAGAATCCCGTGGACAGAGGAGCCTGGTGGGCTACAGTCTGTGGGGTTGCAAAGGGTTGGACATGACTGAGCACCCAGCACAGCACAAGAGATCTAAGCCAGTGCTCACACAGATCCTTCAGTGTCCACGGACATGTTCTGTGACTGTGGTGTCCAGTGCAGCAGCGCTGGCCCTGTTGGGCCACTGAAATGTCCGGGATGCCTTCACACTGAAGGATCCACAGGAAGCTGTTGCGCGGAAGGCAACAAAACGAACCCCGGGTCCCTCTTGAATGCAACTCCATGGCCACTGAAGGGTCTGTGGCGTGACTGGCGTCCTGGGCACGTTCCATCTCTCACGTGTGGTGCTGAGCACTCTACATAGACGAGCTCAGGTAACCTTCACCAGAGTCCTGGGAAACAGGAACAAAAATGACCCCCAATTTATAGGAAAGATACCCAGGCTCATGAAAGCTGTTTTCAAAGGTGGTTGTTTCAAAGTTTGCACATATAGCAAGAATATGTTACTATTTTTATATTTTACTTCACAGGATTTAAATTTTCATAAACTATATATTTTTTTTAAAAAAAAGCATGTCTGTTCACATTTCTGCCCAACCTGCATCTTTTACTTAGAAAAGAACTACAGTCTTTAATGGAGATGTCCATGCGTTATAACCAACATGAACCTTGTAATAAGGGGTGCACGTGATTGCGTGGACCCCTTTTCCAAAAATCCCATATAAACTGACCTCTCACCTACCTGTTTGGAGCAGTTCCTCACAGCTCTCCGAGAGGCTGTCTCCTGGGCTATAATCCCCACTAAATCCCCCGGATAAAATGAAAACTCACAGCTCTCCGTATGCGTTCTCACCTCAGTGAACACCTTCTATGGATTTTGTGGTGGTGGTTGTGAACTGGCTACAGAAACACGCTACACAAATATTCCAAGTATTTCTGCAGCATCTGAAGAGTTATGCGAAGGGAGTGTTGGAAGGTCTGAGTGTTGAAAGAGGCTCTTTGACTCACAATTGTGTGACCACCTGGATATCTCCACAGGCGCACCTCTGTGAGGTGGATACGATGATGGCTGAGGGCGTGGATCCTGGAGCCAGCCTGCCTGGGTTTGAACGTTGGCTTGGCTCCTTCTGATCTGTGTGACCTGAAGCAAGTGATGAGGACTCTCTGTTCTCTTATCTCAGAAAGAGGGGTAATAATAGAAGGCAATTAAGGAAATCAAAATGTGTAAAGACATTAGCTCAGTGCCTCCCACATGGAGGGTGCTCTAAAATGTTCATCATTCTAAATATTTGTGTAGAAAGGGAGGAGATCCTAGTCCGTGGGAGAGAAGAACTGAAGAAGTTTATTCACTCGTGTAATCACCACAGCCTGGTGCTGAGGATAAATGAACAGAACAGATCTCGTCAGTGGTGGAGACAATAGCCATTCTCCTTTGCTATAAAAGGGCTTCCCTGATGGCTCAGAGGGTAGAGGGCCTGCCTGCAGTGCAGGAGACACAATCGGGAAGATCCCCTGGAGAAGGGAATGGCAACTCACTCCACTGTTGTTGCCTGGAAAACCCATGGACAAAGGAGCCTGGCGGGCTACAGTCCACGGGGTCGCCGAGTTGCCCTAAGTACACAAACAACTTTGCTCTAATGATGGCAGCTGTTACGTGACACAGGATTGCCCGGCTAGGGACTACACCTCCCAGCATCCCTTGCAACTGGATGTCACCACGTGACCGTCTCTGGCCAATGAGCTGTAAGGAAAAGTGCTCTGGGCTTCTTGTAGGAGTCGCCCTTTGAAGGACTGAAGCGTGTCTTCCCCTCTCCTCATTCCCCGACCTGCCCCGAACCAGAATGTGGACTGGGTGTGGGGGTGAGCCCTCTCCAGCCACGTGGCACAGAGCACCGAGGTCAAAGGACCCTGGCTGCCCAACTCCACGGAGCTGCACCGCCCCAGCCCTGGGGGTTTCACACACACAGACCACAGCCTTGAGAGAGACAGCAAGTCGGGTTTATTGAAGCCGCCATATTGGGGGTTTCACATCACAGAAGCCCAGCATGCATGTTTGGGGGGCGCGCAGGCGGCCTGGAGCGGGAGGCCGGGGGGCCCTCAGGATTCAGGAGATGTAGAGGACGCTGAGGCAGCACAGGGGACACTCCCAGGCCTGGATCTCCTGGTACTTTGCGCGAGGCTTCGAAGGGGAGGTGTACTTCGAGCCAGCTCTCGAACCTCCAGGAGAAGGTTGCGAATCAAACTCGGAGTCTTTCGAATCCATGTAGAAAGTGAAGCAAAAGCCGGGCTGGAAGGAAAGACAACAGAGAGGAGAGAGGAGAGCTTTACTGCCCTGGGGGGAGGCGCCCCTCGCCCTTAGTTTGAGGGGCTGAGCACAGACTTCAGGGGCGACCCACCTGGGGTTGAATTCCTTCTTCGCCCAGTACAGCTGGGGATCCTGAGGCAGATAACCTGCCCTTCCCTGGCCTCAGTTTACATTTCTGTATAATGGACTGTAAGTAACTGCTCCCTCACAGAGGCGTGTAAGGACTGAACAAGGTAATCCAAAAAAAGGATCATTAAATGTAACAATGTTTGCCGCTTTGTGAGAGCTGGAAACCCGTCAGCTGTGACAATGTTTGCTTTGCTGGTTTTCTTAAAACCATCTGCTTTCCTAAAAAATTAAACACTTCTTCCCAATAGAAAGCATCACCCACGGTGCTGGCAGTATTGAAGCTGTAGTGATTTCTGGGAGGACTGCTATTTCTATCCAATGGTTTTTGAGCATTTAGGACGCTTTTAGCCTGAATGACATATCAGGTCCCATTTAATCCTCACGAGGTGGCCTCTGATCTTGTTTCTCCATCCTGCAGATGAGGAAATGGGGGTAGGGAGGCACTGGTAAGCTTTCCCACTCTGGCATTTGATCAGACGTATAGGTGGGAAACATGCAGCACTCAGGATTAGAAATGAGAACATAAGCTTTTTGATTCTCCAGGCAAGAATACTGGAGTGGGTTGCCATGCCCTCCTCCTTCAGGGGATCTTCCCAACCCAGGGATGAAACCTGTGTCTCCTGTACTGACAGGTGAGTTCTTTTCCACTAGCACCACCTGGGAAGCCCATTTTCCCAGGTAAGCGCAGCACAGCTGTGAACCCGCTCCATCCTCCTAGTAATCCCATGTGCAGTTCCTACCGCCCTGTTTCACAGATGAGGAAACTGAGCCACAGAGAAGTTCAAGAACTGGTCCCCGGTCCCACAGCTGGTAGTGGCTGACGCCGGGTTTGAACTCAGCGCTGAGACTCTGGAGTTGGGGCCCTTAGCCTCAGAGGGCTGGGATGCCAGCTGGAAAGCTTGGTGTGGGCAGGACGGCGTTCCCTCCACATGGTGCCCTCACCTCTGCAGAACCGCCCTTCTCCTATTCCCAGGTTACCAGCCCTTCCCACTTGTGACATTTGGGGTCCAGAGCTTTCTTGCGGTGGGTGGGGCAGCGGCGTCCTGAGTATTGCAGAAATGCTAAGCAGCATTCCTGGCCACCGGATGTCATTAGCACGACCCCTTCAATTGTGACAAACAAAAATGTTTCCAGACATTGAAGGCGTCCCCTGAGGGACAAACCATCTCTGGCTGAGAATCACCGCCTCATCCTTCCTTGTGTTCTCCAGGTATGGGGAAAGGGAGGGATCGGCTTCCCTTCGCATTCCCATGGTCAGGTGACCCGGCCTGGGGCCATTAGGGTCCTGCATCACCTCAGCTGATGATTGGTTCCGTGGAGGACACAGGACCTGGGAAGACCAATCAGAGTGGTCTCTGCTTCTAGGATAGCTGATGATTGGTTCAGTGGTGAGCAAAGGACCTGGAAGGACCAATCAGAATGGTCTCTGCTTCTAGAATAGCTGATGATTGGTTCAGTGGTGAGCAAAGGACCTGGAAGGACCAATCAGAATGGTCTCTGCTTCTAGGATAGCTGATGATTGGTTCAGTGGTGAGCAAAGGACCAGGAAGGACCAATCAGAATGGTCTCTGCTTCTAGGATAGCTGATGATTGGTTCAGTGGTGAGCAAAGGACCTGGAAGGACCAATCAGATTCTCTCTAAGTTATTTAGTGCATCTACAAGTGTCTCTCCAATGAGTTCCTATTAGAAATGAGAAAGTCAGATATTATTCAGCGAAGAAATGGCACAAGCATCTTGGCCCAATGGATCAAAACTCGCATCACCAGTGATGGCGCACAGACTTCATGTGCATCAAAGTGTGATGTTCTGAGAAGGACACGGCATCACTTAGGTGGTGCTCCAGAGATCATAGCTTATCCTGAATCTCATTCACAGGGAGATGGTCAAAAATATACCCAATAAACCACAATATGGAATGGGTGTGACTCTGGACTTCAAAATGGTCAGTGCCGTAAAAGGCAAACAAGGCTTAGGAGACTGTCTAGCTTAAAGAAAACTACAGATACGTTACTAAGTACAATCTCTGCCCTGGACTAGGCCTTGTGTTGGAGGGAAAAGAATGCCAAATGGACAGTATGTAGCAAATTATTAATATCAAAACCAGTACAGGGATAAGATGAAGTGTGCATCGGGGCTGAATGCAGGAAGGTGACAATATCCCCACCCCTATGTAATAGAATATTATCTTTCTAAGGCGATACACACTTAGGTATATTATGTGTATATATACTGTAATAAATATACATATATGTGTATAATATATACATAGATATTATTTATTTTATTAAAGAAAATATGTAAATAGAAAAAATGTTAGCAACTGGTGAATTTGGATGATCTTTATACCGTCTGTGACTCGTACTTTCTTTTCTAATATAATTTCTAAAGAGTCCTCCCCGGGACTGTTGCAAGCACTTGTAAGAAAGACGTTCTCGCAGGCATCTGACCCAGGGCCTCCCCTGACTCCTCTCACCAGGGTCCCTCCAGCCTCCCCTCCTGCCCGTTAAGAAGCCCAGAGACAGAGCCGACGCCTCATTGGCCAAGGGTGAGTCACGTGCCAGCCCAGGGCCAATCACTGGGAACCTCGGCACTGCCGGCCCTGATTGGTCAGGGGTGTACCTGGAGGGGTAGAGGATGGGATCAGATCCACCCAAAGTGCGTGGAGACAGGTGGTCCCCCCAGAAAAGTCAAGGGGGTTAGCAGGAGAAGGAGGACAGGTACCCAGGTGGACAAGGCCACAGCTGCCTTTGCAGGAGGGACCGGTCCCTAATTCATTCCTTCACTTAATCAGCCCGAGTGTATACGGCGCCAGACACGGGTTACATCTGATCTAGACGGGGGTATGTCACTGAGCAACACAGGGGCTTCCTGCTGCCATCCTCCCCCTGAACTGCTCTCATAAGGGAGACGGATTAGGAACAAATAGATAGATGGTCTAATCTCAAGTAGCAATTATAATGCGGAAGAAATTCAGCAAGGCAAGGGGTTGGGGAGGCAGTGAGAAGGGAGGCTTCATGAAGGAGGTGACATTGGAGCAGAGGTTGGAATTAGCAAAGAGAAGGAGGCAGCAAAGAGGGCAACACCCTCAAGGAAAACCATCCTCTTCATAGGATGGGGCCACATCTGGGACGAGGGAGGGGCAAGGGGCACCCACTACCCAAGGGTCCTTGCTGGGCAGAGAGGGTGGCCGATAAGCCTGACCTCTCAGGCCCAGGGTTCTCTAGTCAAAGGAGAAAACAAGCAGACTCACCATGGGACACGTCGGCACCCGTTTGGCTGACACTCTTGCATTCTTCCTGCTGGGCTCCCTTCGCTGACCAGTAGTGCTCTCAAAAGGCAGGGCTGAGCAAGGAAGAAAGAGGCATGAGGCCCTCTCGCCTGCTGAGGCTTGCGAAACTCGAAAATAATAAGATGTTCATCGTGAAACCAGTGACGATGGCTAATACCTGTGGAGGACCTGCTGTGTGTCAGTCACGCTTTTAAGTATTTTGCAGGTATTAGCTTGTTTGGTTATTCAAGATAACTCTCTGAGATGGCACTGTATTCATCCAACTTTAGAGATAAGGAAACAGAGAGGGTAGAACACTGGCAGGAGGTTGCAAAGCAATGCCTGCAGAGATGCATGAAGTTGCATCCTGAAGGTCCGCAGGGAACAGGCAGGGAACGTTAGTGAGTGGAGGGGCTGGACTTGGACAACAGGGGCTCTGGAGGTAGTGATGCCCTGGGGCACCCGTGCCCAGGAGGAAGGCACAGCTGATACGCAGGTGCCCGTGGGGCACATCTCTCCAGAAGACACTTGGGATTCCCTGAAGAAGACAGACATGTCGATTTGGAGTGAGAGTCCCTGCTATTTCCAAGCTGCCCGCAAATCCATCTATTTCCTTACAGCCTCCTCCATTCCTGGGAACAGAAGCTGGCCTCTCTGGAGGACCATCCAGGCCACCTGTGCAAACGTCCCCTCAGACGCTGCCATCTCCCTTTTTGAACATGTAGCCCTGGATCCACTCTGCTGTGTGCAATGTGACCCAAGCATTGTCTGACTTCCACCTGCATTTATTGTCATCGCCAAAGACTGGGAAGAACCCAGATGGCCACCTGCAGGAACCTGGTTAAGCTTCCCTGAAGTCTCAGCGGTAAAGAATCCGCCTGCCAGTGCAGGAAACACACGAGACCAGGATTCAGTCCCTGAGTCGGGAAGATCCCATGGAGAAGGAAATGGCAACCCACCAGTATTGTGGCCTGGAGAATTCCATGGACAGAGGAGCCACGCAGGGTTACAATCTGTAGGGTTGCAAAGAGTCAGACATGACTGAAGCAACTTAGCACACATCTAGCACAGAGGGACGTGGGATCCCAGGCAGCTGGAACACAAAGTGGCCATCTTGTGGGGGAGGGTCCTCGAGACCCCCAGGCCAGACAGCTTCAGATCCCACCGTGAGCTGATGATTCGCACTTTTCACCCTTCAGATTTCCCATCTGGAAAAGGAGGTGATTCCTGTCCCTCCCTCACTGTGAAGCATGCGTGACTGGATGTGTGGAAAGCCCTGGGACTGTGACCGGAAGATTCTCAGTGTCAGAGCAGAAATAAATGAAACAAAACACTGTGGGAGTGAAAGTTGCGTGTGTGGTACACACCCACATATCAGACATAAATACACAGTAACAGATACACACACATCCTTGTCTCCATGAGTGAGCACAGAACATTCTGGAAGACTGGACAAGGAGCTGGGAAGTAGCTGTGTCTGGGGAAGGAACTATAAAGCTGAGCGATGGAGAGGCATGTCTGTGTTTTATGTGATGCTTACAGACTGCTACAGATTTGATAGAATACGTGGGGGAAGACACGGTGGATTGGGCCAGTATCTGTCCTACCATCGTCGCATCAGCTACAGCGGCCGGGCGCCCCTCAGGCACCCCTCCCTCAGAGGAGCAGCGGCAGGCACTCGGGCTTGGGGCCAGTCTTCAGGCTCCATGCTTCCCCATCGCCTGGAGACCTCCCCACTCCCCCCTGCCCACAGTTTCAGCCCCACGCGAGTCTCACCTCTTCTCTGCGGAGGCCTGGTCTGCACCTCCTCCCTTCCCTGGCCCCCGATGGTGCTCAGAGGCAGCATCATGGCACCACTGCTCCCTGCAGACAGGACACAGAGCAGTTAGTGCCTGGGCGGTGGAGCCGGGCGGCCCGGGTGTGGCTCTCAGAGCTCGGGTGGCCTCAGCAGCTCCATCCCCTCCCACGTCTCCAGGTCCCCAGCAGCCAAGGGCACCAGCTGCCGATGCCTCCTGCTGGTTTCCTCCAAGGCCCAGGGTGTGATCTGGGGACAGCAGTGGTCATGGCGCCCGGCGAGGACAAGGGCAGGGCTCGTGGTACCTGGGGCTCACCCCCCTTTAAAACTAGAACAACCGTGACACGAAGTGCTGGGACCAGGAAGCTGCAGCTCGGCTAATGGAGTCTGGCATACAGCAGGCACTCAGTAAGTGCACTTGTGGAGCAGTACCAGGGCTGTCTTTCAGCTCCGTCCAGGGGACTACCAGGCAGCCTGCCCAACGGGTTCAGACAGGCCCTCCCCTCCTGTCCTTGCCCTTCCAGGTACAGGAGGTTTCGGTCCCGCCCTCAGGACCACAGTGAGGGGAGGGGCCGGGCCCCAGACCCCCCAGCACAGCCCTGGGGCGGGGCCAGCCCTGCAGGGAGGGGGCTTGGCCCAGGCTCAGTGTGGGGACCCCACCTCTGCCCCAGCACCACCCTGGGCAGGACGTGGGCCAGTGTGTCTGGGGTGAGAACTGGGGGATTCCAGCCTGCCAGTCACTGGCTGGGGATCTCAAGATTTAACAACAGCAGCAAGAAAGACACAGCACCCTGAGGTTTGCGTTTCAGACACCCAGATCACTGTTTAGCATCAGGGTCTCCAAACACTGCATGGGTCGTGTCTCCACATGACATGAGAATTCATTTTGTATTTATTCCTGTAAATGGTGTTTCAGTATTGGCAAGTCCCAGGGAATATTTGGGACGTACTTATACTAAACGGTGGAGAAGGAAATGGCAATCCACTTTAGTACTAGGGACAGAGGAGCCTGGTAGGCTATAGTCCACGGGGTCGCAAAGCGTCGGACACGACTGAGCGACTTCACTCACTCACTATACTAAAAGGTAATTCATTATTTATCTGAAATTTCAATTTAAGTATTTATCATGTATTTTACCTGGAAAGCCCCCGTTTAGGGGTATTTGACCTCTTGTGCTGTCACCTTTCCCCTCCACAAAATGAGCAGGATGATGAAACGCGAGGATTAAACAGGATTAAATGCATGCCAGGTGCTGAGCACACAGTCTGACCCAGACCCAGGCAGTCGTGTGTCGGCTCCGACTCTATCGCTGTTGGGGGAGGGGGTCAGGGGGCCTCCCCCCACCGGCTCCCACCCACCTTCCCTGAATCACTGTCTCTGATGCTGGGACCCTCCAAGCTGACCCTGACCTCCCCGGCGCCCCTCCCCACCAGTCCAGGGCCTCCTTCTGGGCCAGGTCGTCCGGGGGAGAGGAACCCTGCGGGAGGGAGAAGCCCCCTGGGTCACCGAGCCGCTGCGGCACAGGGACGAGGGGCGGGTCACCAGGTCAGGTGGGCTTCAGAACTGGGCCAGCCCTCCGGAGCCCTCAGAGCTAGGATGACCCCCCCCCAGGATCTCGGTGACCCCTCGGGGCCTCTCCTGAGCTCCGGCTCTCCAGGACGCTCTCCAGGCAGAGGCACCCGGGGCGCCAAGAGGTTTATTCAAAAGAACCGAGAGCCACCTGGGGACACGCCGCCCTGCCATCCCAGAGATGAAAACACAAACCGGAGCCTCCCCGGAGGCTTCCCCTCTGAGAGGCGCCCCCCCCCCAACAACCAGACATGACGCCCGAGATCCCTGGAGGTCGACAAGCCCGTTTCCAAGGCCTTAGTCAGCAGGCATCATCACAGGCGTCCCGGAGGACCTCCAAACGCCTTCAGAAGTTCCCTTGCCGCAGACTCCCCTCTGGACTGCCCCCCAGAAATAATTTCTGGATATTCTCTTCGGTCAGGGCTGTGCCTGGACCATGACCCCCACCTGACCTCTCCTGGGTCCTGTAGTGGCCCCCCGCAAAGTCCTGCCTCCTCCTGCAAACTCAGAAGTCCACAGGTCTGCCCCTGTGGTCCCTAATATGAGTTGTGGGGTTGGAGAAGACTCTTGAGAGGCCCTTGGACTGCAAGGAGATCCAACCAGTCCATCCTAAAGGAGATCAGTCTTGAGTGTTCATTGGAAGGACTGATGTTGAAGCTGAAACTCCAATACTTTGGCCACCTGATGCGGAGAACTGACTCATTTGAAAAGACCCTGATGCTGGGAAAGATTGAGGGCAGGAGGAGAAGGGGACGACAGAGGATGAGATGGCTGGATGGCATCACCGACTCAATGAACATGGGTTTGGGTGGACTCTGGGAGTTGGTGATGGACAGGGAGGCCTGGCGTGCTGCAGTCCATGGGGTCGCAAAGAATTGGACACGACTGAGCAACTGAACTGAAAACCAGGGGAGCAGGAGGGGGTCCCCGCCACCCCCTCTTGCAGACACCCCAGCCTTCTCTGCCGGCTGCAGTCTTTGTTCCTCCTGGTGACTCCAGAAACCCTCAGACTTGGGAGGGGCCGTGAGGCTCAGAAGGTGAGGCCACCCTCAGGGAGACCTGGTTCCTCAAGGGGCCCCTCTGCCCGTCCCATTGTGCCTCAGTGGCCCCCAGCCGGCGCCCCTGCGCCCCACCGTCCAGGAGGCCCCCGCACATCTTCCCTGGGTGCCCCCGCCCCGTGCTCCCCGCGGAGACCCCCTGCAGCGCCATCCTGCTGGAAAGGCGGAGACCCTTCAGGACCGCAGCCGCAGAACTGACCTCGAGACTGACATCGCGACCCGGGTCTCTCTTCGACCCTGGGCACGAGCGGGATGGGGGGGCCGGTGCTTTTCCTTGACACCCGGACAGGGCTGGCTCTGGGGATGCCCGCGGAGCCTGTGGACAAACCCAAGAGAATGAACGCGGCTCGGTTGCTCGGCGACACAAGCCCCCCGGCAAACCCCAAACAGCAAGTCAGGTGGTTAACACGGTCTCTGACACCCGCACAGGCGTCGTTGGAATGTTCACTGCAATTTCATTACTCGTTGGAGCGGGGGGTCCCGGGCCTCTTCATCCAGGAAGACCCCCAGCCTGCCAGCACCACTGTCCCTCTTCTGAGGTGTCCCTACTGGACCTCAGCACAAAGCCCCTCCCCCAGCGCCCCTCCCCCACTGTCCAGGCCAGGCCTTCCTGGGAAAGGCACAGAGGCTCCGCCTTCAGAGACCCAGGGGTGGGGGGCGCTGGGGACCCTCGGGGGTGGGGGGAGGGGTGGGTCCTGCAGGATCACAGACACACAGTGACTCCCTCCTGGGAGCTGACCCCGTGCCCGGGACTCCCAGGAGGACACTCTCAACAACTCCCAGACACACCCCTGGCCCCAGAGCCCCACGTGTGCAAATGAAGACACACTTGTAGATCCTGAAGCACACGCAGATGGGCAGGAACATCCTGAGGTTCAGGGAAACTCAGGCACACGCACACACGCAGACGTGCAGATACAGCTTCAAATACTGGGCACTTCCAGGCACACACACTGAGGACACACACCTTTGCACGCTCTGATCTCAAAGGACACCCTATGGGACACCCAGACCACCTCTGTCTGACACCCCAGGGTCCACCCTCAGTCTCACCTGGGGACCCACCCCCCAGAGGACGCCCCCTCTCAGACCCCGGTCCCTCCCCTTTGCACTCTCTCCAGATGGTTTTCTTTAAACCTCAGAATCACTCCTTTGGGAGTATAGGCTTGGAACAATTGAAACCTACTAGGAAATCAAATCAGGCAGATATGCAGAAAGACACCCTGGCGTGTCTCTCTCAGACACCCTCAGAGACACCCAGGCATGCACACAGACACACACATATCCACACCCACACTGCAGTCACAGACGTTCCTGGAAAATCAGACACCGCCTCAGCTCGCGGGCCTTTTGGAAACGCTAAGACCCGCTCACAAATCCACACGCACAAACGTGCATATTCAGGTTCGCGGAGCTTGAAAAAGCAGACAGTCCAGACAGTCACACACAGACACACGCACGTACGAACTTGCAGAAACACCTATTTCCAAACAGATACTTTGGACACGGGGGCATAAAGACACACACGCCTGGGCAGACACGCTTGCCAAGCCGGAATCGGCCTCCAGACACAGGGTCCCCTCGGGCCGGCCCCCGGGGCAGACCCTCTGTCTCCCCCCGAGGCCGCCCCCCTCAGCGGCGCGCTCCGCGCCCTCCCGGGCCCCGCCGGCCGCAGGCGCGGCGCGCAGACACCGAGGCTCCGGAACGCCTGGCAGGCGCGCCTCGCGCCCGCTGGCTCCGGTGCCCCCCCCCCCCGAAAGGCTCCGCGGGGGGCGCCTGCCCCTCTGCCCCGCCCAGGCTCCCCTCCAGGCGCGCCCCGGTCGGCCTCCCGGGCTCCCTCCGGCCCGGCCCCGCCGCCTCCCCGGGGCGCCGGGCCCGCCACGGGCGCCGCGCGGCGCGCAGCCCAGCCCTCGTACCTCCGGGCGGCTCCGGGCCGGGCGCCTGCTCCTCCTGCACCTGCCCCGGCAGGAGGCCCAGCCAGGCCCTCACCCGCACGGCCCAGTCCTCCTCGCTGCCCTCCAGCCTGCTGTCTCGCCGGCGGCCCGAGGAGCCCTCGGACCACGAGCCGCCCGCCTCGCGCCTCGGAAGGGTCTGAGGACTGCGGCCGCCCTCGGGGCGCCGCGGGCTCCTCGGGGGGCTCCCCGGCGCGCGCGCCCCGCCGCCCGCAGCGCACCCGCACCTCCCGGCCCGGCGCCGCCGCGCTCCCCGCGGCCGCCCCGCGCGCCCGCCGCCCCCCGCCCCGCACTGCGCACTCTCCCGGATGGCGCAGACCCTTCGCAGGCGCGGCGGCGGGACGGCCCCCCCGGCCGGCGGCGGCTCGGAGCCCGGGCGGGCTGCACCGCGCCGCTCGCTGGCGTCCCGCGCCGGGGCTCCCTGGGGACCCCCGCGACGGCGGCGCGGGAGCAGCGGCTCGCGCCCCGCGACCCCGCCCCGGCCCGCAGGGGCTCAGATGGAGCGGCTCCAGCAGGGCCCGAAACGAAGTGCCCCAAGCGCTCGCGCTGGCCCGGTTCTGTGGTCCTCAGGGTTGCAGGACTGGAAATTCTGCCTTCACACCCCCACCCCGTGAGCCAGCGTCCCGGCATCACTGTCTCCCTGGAGGGGCTTCCACCTGGGCCCCGCCAGTGCCCCTCCTCCACCTGGTCCCCGCCCGGGCCCAGGTCTTCCAGGAGACAGGACGTGGGGTTCACAGGGAAGAACCGTGTTACACTGCCGAGCAACAGAGACCCAAGGGCCTGGATGCCCGGGGCGGGGGTGGCACTGGTGTCTGGGGGGCCGCCCTGCACAATCTTCAGATACACAGTGACCCCCAGGCACGCGGTGACCCCTCTCCCAAACACCCACACACTCACTGCTGCGCACAATGGCCTACTCTCAAACCCCCAAGATGGCCCCTCAACCTCCCAGGCCTGCTGGGGATAGTTGAGACCTACTTGTGGATGGGCACACCTCGCCTGGGCTGTCTGTTAAGGATGGTCCCTGAGTGCACACCCAGTCATGTCCAACTCTTGTGGCCCTCGAGGCTCCTCTGTCCATGGGATTCTCCAGGCAAGCATACTGGAGTGGGTTGCCATTTCCTCCTCCAGCGGATCTTCCCCAGCCAGGGGAACCCATGCCTCCTTCACTGGCAAGCCGATGCTTCACCACTGCACCACTGGGAAGCCCAGGGGTGCTCACTGAGAAATGCTGTCTTCCCTTCCGGGAGCAGGATTCCAGCTGAGATTCAGAGCTTTCATGTCCTGGAAGAAAGGGGGAATGGATCGAGAGGAGGCTTGGGTTCAGCAAGAGTGGCGAAACCTTCCAACAGGATAAAATATTATACAGAAACGAGAAAATCTCCTTCCCCTCCAGCTCTCCCGGCCATGTTTCCTACTGAAGGTAACCTCCACTAGCGTTAGCCAATTTCCTGTCTATGCCATCAGAGATAAATATGTATTCATTTACTTGTATGCTTAATTATCACTCACCTAGAGCCAGACATCCTGGAATGTGAAGTCAAGTGGGCCTTAGGAAGCATCACTACGAACAAAGCTAGTGGAGGTGATGGAATTCCAGTTGAGCTATTTTAAATCCTAAAAGATGATGCTGTGAAAGTGCTGCACTCCATATGCCAATAAATTTGGAAAGCTCAGCAGTGGCCACAGCACTGGAAAAGGTCAGTTTTCATTCCAATCCCAAAGAAAGGCAATGCCAAAGAATGCCCAAACTACCACACAATTGCACTCATCTCACATGCTGGGAAAGTAATGCTCAAAATTCTCCAAGCCAGGCTTCAGCAATACGTGAACCATGAAATTCCAGATATTCAGGCTGGATTTAGAAAAGGCAGAGGAACCAGAGATCAAATTGCCAACATCCACTGGATCATGGAAAAAGCAAGAGAGTTCCAGAAAAACATCTATTTCTGCTTTATTGACTATGCCAAAGCCTTTGATGGTGTGGATCACAATAAACTGTGGGAAATTCTTCAAAAGATGGGAATACCAGACCACCTGACCTGCCTCTTAAGAAACCTATATGCAGGTCAGGAAGCAACAGTTAGAACTGGACATGGAACAACAGACTGGTTCCAAATAGGAAAAGGAGTACATCAAGGCTGTATATTGTCACCCTGCTTATTTAACTTCTATGCAGAGTACATCATGAGAAATGCTGGGCTGGAGGAAGCACAAGCTGGAATCAAGATTGCCGGGAGAAATATCAGTAACCTCAGATATGCAGATGACACCATCCTTATGGCAGAAAGTGAAGAGGAACTCAAAAGCCTCTTGATGAAAGTGAAAGCGGAGAGTGAAAAAGTTGGCTTAAAGCTCAACATTCAGAAAACGAAGATCATGGCATCTGGTTCCATCACTTAATGGGAAATAGATGGTGAAACAGTGTCAGACTTTATTTTTTCTGGCTCCAAAATCACCGCAAATGGTGAAATTAAAAGACGCTTACTCCTTGGAAGGAAAGTTATGACCAACCAAGATAGCATATTCAGAAGTAGAGACATTACTTTGCCAACAAAGGCCCGTCTAGTCAAGGCTATGGTTTTTCCAGTGTTCATATATGGATGTGAAAGTTGGACTGTGAAGAAAGCTGAGCGCTGAAGAATTGATGCTTTTGAACTGTGGTGTTGCAGAAGACTCTTGAGAGTCCCTTGGACTGCAAGGAGATCCAACCAGTCCATTCTGAAGGAGATCAGCCCTGGGATTTCTTTGGAAGGAATGATGCTAAAGCTGAAACTCCAGTACTTTGGCCACCTCATGCGAAGAGTTGACTCATTGGAAAAGACTCTGATGCTGGGAGGGATTGGGGGCAGGAGGAGAAGAGGACGACCGAGGATGAGATGGCTGGATGGCATCTCGATGGACATGAGTCTGGGTGAACTCTGGGAGTTGGTGATGGAGAGGGAGGCCTGGCGTGCTGCGATTCATGGGGTCGCAAAGAGCCAGACACGACTGAGCGACTGAACTGAACTGATGCATGGATATGCATGTGTGTATTTAAATAAACAGAAATACGTTTCATCTGCCCCATCCCTCTGTTTCTTTCTTTAGCGTGAGTGATATCCTACCATACACACTCTTGCTTTTGTGTTTTTTTCGCTAACAAATGAATATATTTTAGAAATTTTGTCATATCTGTCCATACAGTACTGCCTCGTTCTTTTTAACAGCAGTAGACTATTGCACGGAGTGACTTTACCGTGATTTGTATAACCAGTGTCCAAAGGCTGGACATTTAGGTGGCTTCTGGGCTTTTCTTACTACCAACATGACTGGACTAACCTTCTCTGAAAGTGTGTCATTGCACACAGTTGGAAGCTTATCAGACAGGTTTTAGAACGGAAGGCACCGCATCAGAGTATACGTCCATTTCAAATTTGGGAGGAGCTCTTTCCAAGCCGCCCTTCCCAAAGAGGACCAGAGGAGACTCTGACTGACAGCGGATGTGGACAGGCCAAGGCCACATATAGGGACACAGTTTAAAGTCTTTACGAAAGCTGGGTCAAAACACAATTAGAAACAGTTTCATTTCTTCACTGCTGATTACTGTTTCCTCTGTCCCCACTTCTGATTGGGTGGTTGGTCTTTGTCTTATCTGTTTATAAGAGTTCTTTACATATTAAGGATATTGATCTCGTCTATCTAATGTGTACTGAAATTACCTGTGATGTTCATTATTCATACATTGGCTTTCTTTATGGTGTCAGTAAAATATTTTTGAATACATGAATGAATAGCTTAACGGACCATCAAGTTCTAAGCTTGATCCACAAATCGGAAGTCATGGGCAGCGCTACGCTCCCGGGTGTATATGAAGGCAGCTTGAAAAAACAGTTGCAGATTTAAACACATACTCCTTGCACTTGCTGAGGCTTACTTGGCTCTAATTCAGTCTAACACATCCTAAATTAAATGAACCCTTATAAACCCACTGGTGTGTCTCCCAAATCATTCCCACCGTGGAACCTGGCACCTCCAGTGGCTCAAGCCAGATTCCATGAAGGCATCCAAGACGCTCACCTCCCCCCTTTGTCTTCCACATGCAATCCCTAGAACACCCTTTGGCTCAATCTTTTATCTTTGAATCCTGAAGCTATACTGAAGCAGCGATCAGTCACCTTTATTTTCAAGGGTCTCATGGCAAGATTTTTAGCCTTTCTGGGCCAATAAGTCTCTATCGCAGCTAAAGGACTTTGCATTAAAGCAGTCCAGACTCACATAAGAAATAGACGTGACTGTGCCGAAAAGTCCTTATTTGCACAAACAGGCTGTGGACTGGACGGCCATAGTCTGTCCATCTCTGACCTGGAGAATTTTCTCTGCCAGCTCCTGCAGTGGACAAAGCAAGCTGCTCTCTGATGAAACGGCAGTTTTGACAGAAACGTAAACCACTGTACTTTTTTTCTTTAAAGATATATTTTGTGAAAATTTGAATTCCATGAGGCTGAAAAAGTGGAATGTAAAGAGTAGCCAGAGAGTCCTGGTTTACATTCAGAAACCAAAATAATAATCTTTAAAGACAGCTCTCACGAGCCTCGGGTTTCTCCCCTATAAACTGGGGTCATATTAGCTCCTGTTTCCTAGGGATCTGCTAATGGTTATCTGAGCTCCTCTACGTAAAGCGCTCAGCACCATGAGTGACAGGCGGAAGTACCCAGGAAATGTCTCCATTTGCCGAATGTCAGCAGTCAGAGACTGGTTAATCTAGCCCAGGCAGAGGAGGTGTCCTGCAGCCCGGGCACCGGCCAAGCTGAGAATCGAAGTGCCCAGAGGACCCTGCCTGGAGCCAAGAGTCCCCAAGACACACTGATAAGATGCTCTGTAAGACTGTGCTCTTGAGGGATCTCACAGTGCCCAGCCCAAATCCTCGTTGTCTAGGGCCTATAGTGAAAGTCGCTCAGTTGCGTCCAACTCTTTGCGACCCCAAGGACCATACAGTCCATGGAATTCTTTAGGCCAGAATGCGGAAGTGGGTAGCCTATCCCCTTCTCCAGGGGATCTTCCCGACTCAGGAGCCGAACTGGGATCTCCTGCACTGCACGAGGATTCTTTACCAACTGAGCTATCAGGGAAGCCCGAGGGGCTCTAGTGTGATAATTCTGAAAACCTAAGCAATCTAAGCCAGTCCTGACACAGACCCTCCAGTGACCGTGGAAATGTTCTGTATCTACCGTGCTCGGTGTGGTAGCCGCTGGCCACATCCGGCCACTGAAATGTAGCTGGCGGGGCTGAGAAACTGTTTTGAACTCAATGTTTAATTCATTTACATTGAAATGTCTTTTTTCGACAATCACAGGTTTCTGATAACCTCCAGCTCATACCACCACACTGAGTAAGGAATTGAAGAATCCTAACGGAGAAGCTGATGGCTTCATAAACTGCCAATGGAAGTTTAAGACAGTTTAAGATCAACAAGGATTCATTACACAGGGCCGAGTGAAGGGTTGAGGATACTTTCCATTTTTACGGCTTTTTGTCTGCAATGCTGGCTTTTAATCTTTGTTTTTCTAGACATAAGGAAACATCTCGCTGTCATTGAATTATGACAGCAATTTAGCAAATTATACCTTGGTAAGCCGAAGTGAAACGTTTATATTGTCTCTCTACCTGATCCTTCCAGAATTTGGAAACTCTTAGCAAGTATTCTTATTTTATGGCAATGTAGTTACCTGCATAAATTCAATAAGAATCTCTTCTTTTAATGGGGCATAAATGGAAACATCGTTGAGAATATGCACAGACTATAACCAGACAGCTTTAAAGAGCCCAGGTGAACTTGAAGGAGTCACACAGCTCCTGGGAAAAACAGCCTGGTACCTTGCTTCAGAGTTCCTAGCAGCACTCCCAGGTAAACAAGAATAGCTCCTGGCAGATGCAGGAATCTCAGCTTACATTAAGGCCTTCCTTGAGAAGCCAGGAAACCCCCCAAATCTGTAGGTTCTGCTATGAAATCTGACTCATCTATGGAGAGGACCGCTGGCCTCCAATCTTCTCGCACCGTGCTCAGCACAGGAGAGATTATTCTCAGACCAGGAAAAAAGGAGATGGCATCAGAAGCAGACAGCTATCCCAAGAGGCCAGACCTGAGCCATGTGAGCTGAAAATGTTAGTCACTCAGTCGTGTCTGACTCTTTGCGACCCCGTGGACTGTAGCCCACCAGGCTCCTCTGTCCATGGAATTCTCCAGGCAAGAACACTGCAGTGGGCTGCCATTTCCTTCTCCAGGGGAGTCTTCCCCACCACAGAATTCAAAGCTGCTGCATCAGAGGCAGGTTCTTCACCCCCTGAGCCACCAGGGAAGCCCAGACCTGACCCATATGACTCTTTATCTTTTTTATTGTGAGGACTTTTGCATGTGGATGAAATGTTTTTCTGTCATAAGCAGAATCATATGCAGAGCTTAGAAACTATTCCAGCTGATGGGCTTATGGTCAGCTACCTGTGTGGAGGACTACTGGCTTACTTTGGTGGATTTCTCTTCACCGGTGCTCTCACTGGACGGTCCTTAAGAAACTTATTCTAGAAGAAAGAAAGATTCTTCTGCTGGGGCCGTTTTTAAAACTGAAGTAGAGTTGGTTTATATTAGTTTTGGGTGAACAGCCCAGTGATTTAATATTTTTATAATTGTTTTATATTTTATTACTTATAGTCGATTATCTGTATGATTTAAAGTTATTAAAGTCATTGCAAAATAATGGCTCTATTTCTCTGTGCTGTATAATATACCCTTGTTGCTTATCTGTCTAATACATAGTAGTTTTTGCCTCTTAATCAGATACCCACCTCTTGGCCCTCCTCCCCTCCTGAGTAACCACTAGTTTATTCTCTACATCCGTTGAGTGTGTGTTAGTTCTGCCCAACTCTTTGTGTCCCCATGGGCTGTAGCCCGCCAGGCTCCTCTGTCCATGGGATCCTCCAGGCAAGAATACTGGGGTGGGCTGCCATTCCCTTCCCCAGGGGGTCTTCCTGACCGAGGGACTGAACCCAGGTCTCACGCACTGCAGGTGGATTCCTTATCATCTGAGCCACGAGGGAAGCCTTCAGTCTGTTTCTATTTTGTTATATCCATTTGCCTGTTTTATTGTTGAGAGGCCACATGTAAGTAATAATATAGAGAGTATTTATCTTTATCTGTTTATTTCACTAAGCCTAATACCTTCCATGTCCATCCACATTGTTGCAAATGGCAGAGTTTCATTCTTTTTTTTAATGACTGAGTAGTATTTCAGTGTGTGTGTGTGTGTGTGTAAGATGTTATATGTGTAGGGATCCAACCCATAGCTCCTGCATTGGAATTTTGGAGTTTTAACCACAAGAAGTCCCAAGAAATGTTCGTTATTGTAAATATTTGCTTAAAGGCAGGAGAGCCTCATCAATGGGAGAGAGATACAGAATTGAAGAGTAAATTTTTTTCACTCATGTGTTCATCACAGGCTAGTGCTGGGGGTAAATGAACATACCAGACCCGGTCAGCAGTGGACACAATGACCATTCTCCTTTGCTGTAATACAGGAGCTATTAGCTGACACAAGATTGCTCAGCTTCTCTTGCAGCTACTTATGGGCATGTGACTGGGCTCCGGTCAATGAGGTTTAAGGAAAAGTGGTCTGGGTATCTTGGAGCAGTTTCCCTTTGAGGGTCTAAGGTGTGTATTCCCTCCCCCTCATCGTCCCCCTTCTGCCTGAGCCAGAACATGGGCTTGGTGTGGGGGCTGAGCCCTCTCCAGCCACAGAGCCCCCAGGTCAAAGAATCCTAGCCGCCCAGCTCCACGGGGCGGCCACACCTTGGCCCCTGAGAAGTTAACACACAGACCACCCACACGAGAGAGACGGTAAGCTGGGTTTATTGAAGCTGCTGTATCGGAGGTCTCACATCACAGTAGTCCAGCACGCCCCTCTGGGGAGAGCGCAGGGGCTCTGGAGCGGGGGAGGGGGGGTTGGGGGGTGCCCTCGAGCGGGGGTGGGGGGTGCCCTCGGGCTCTAGGAGAGGCAGAGGATGCTGAGACAGCACAGGGGACACTCCCACGCCTGCACCTCCTCGTGGTCCACGCCAGGCTTGGAGGGGGAGGTGCAGCTCGAGCCGGGTTTCGAGGCATCGGGGTCAGACTGGGAATCAGAGTCGGAGTCATCCGTTTCCAGGTAGTAAGCAAAGCAGACACTTGGCTGGAAGGAGAGAGAACAGAGAAGTGAGAGGGGAATGTTACGCCCGGGGCGCCCACTCACCCTCAGTGTGAGAGCTGAGCCCTGGCACCCAAGAGCGACCACGGGGGGCTGGGTTCCAAGTCGCTAACAGACAGCTGGGGGCTCTGGGGCACATGACCTGACCTCCCCCCACTTCCGTTTCCAGTTCTGTTTAATGAAATAAAAGTAACTGCTCCCTCAGGGCCGGGTGAGGACTGAACAGGATAATCCAAGAAAAGGATCGTTAATGTTTGATTCTTAGTGAGAGAGGGTTTTACGCCTACTTGGTGCCCTCATCTTGGCAAAACCATCCTGCCTCTCTTCCCAGGAGTCTTAGCCTCCACACTAAGGATATTTTGGGTCCAGATCATCCTTTGCAGTGAGGGTCAGGGGGCCATGCTGGGAATTGGAGGGTGCTGAGAGACATCTCTGGCCTCTACCCGTAGGGTTCCCTGGTGGCTCAGTGATAAAGAGTCCAGCTGCAATGCAGGAGACCCAGGTTCGATCCCTGGGTTGCATCCCTGGGTCAGGAAGATCCCCTGGAGAAGGGAATGCCTACCCACTCCAGTATTCTTGCCTAGAGAATCCCATGGACAGAGGAGCCTGGTGGGCTACAGTCCATGGGGTCGCAAAGAGTTGGACACAACTGAGCAACTAACATTTTCACACTTTCACACGAAGATACATTACTAAGCACAATACCTGACCCAGAATGGACCCTGCGATCTGGGGAAAAGAAGGAAAACAAGGCAGCGTGTAGCTAATTCACGAAACAGAAATACGGACAGAGATTAGATGAAGGCGCGCCTCAAGGTGAAAAGCCTGAATGCTACAACAGCCCACACTTATCTAAGAGTATGTTCTATATCTAAGGTCATTAAGACTGAGGAATGCATGTACAAGTGTATTTATTAGATAGAACAAGCAAACAAAATATTAACAGTTGGTGAATTTGGATGAACTTTATACCATTTTTGCAAAACCTGTGACTCTCACGTTCTTTTCTAATAAGATTTTCTACCGAGTCCCTTCCGGGACTGTTGCAGGCACTAACAGGCAAGACGTTCTCGCAGACATCTGACCCTCTGCCTCCCCTGACCCCTCTCACCAGGGTCCCTGCAGGCTCCCCTCCTGCCTGTTAAGAAGTCCAGAGACAGAGGAGATGCCTCATTGGCCAAGTGTGAGTCAGGTACCAGCCCAGGACCAATCACCGGGAACCTTGGCACTCCCAGCTCTGATTGGCCAAGGGTATACCTGGAGCTGGTCTGAGGATGGGATCAGATCCATTCAAAGTGCATGGAGACAGGTGGTCCCCCCAGAAAAGTCAAGGGGGTTAGTAGGAGGAGGACTGGTACCCAGGTGGATAAGGCCTCAGCTTCCTCCACAGGAGGGACCGGTCCCTAACTCAGTCCTTCATGTAATCAGCCGAGTGTATACAGTGCCAGACACGGCTTACATCTGTGCTAGGCAGAGGGGGATATGTCACCGAACAATGCCCCCACAGAACTACTCTAGGAGGGGAGACAGATGATGAACACATAGATGCAAGGTATGTTCTCAGGGAGCAATAATAACGCTGACGGAAATCCAGTAAGGCAGAGGGTTAGAGCCAGATTGGGAGGAAGTGTCTAAGCGAGGCTTCATGAAGGAGGTGACATTGGAGCAGAAGTTGGAATTAGGAAAGAGAGGAGGCAGGAAAGAGGGCAGCGTCTCCAAGAAAATGACCCGCCAGAGGATGGGGCCACATCCTCAAGGGTATACAAGGGGTGCCTAGCCACCCGCAGGTCCTCCTGGGCAGAGAGGGTGAGGAACGCGCCTTTCTTCTCAGAACCAAGGGGGCTCCGGTAAAAGAGACGAAAGAAGCAGGCTTACCATGGGACAGATGGGCAGGAACTTGGCTGACATCGTCCCCTCCTCTTGGTTTAGCAGATCATCAGGGTTCTCAGAAGGCAGGGCTGAGGAGGGGAAGAAAGAGGCGTGAGGCCACTGTGCCCTCTGAGGCTCGAGAAACTAAGTCACAAGGTCTTTATTATGAAACCAGTGATGAAAGGCACCCGTGTTGAGTACTTGTCATGTGCCAGGCACGCTTTTCAGCATTCTACAAGCAGGGGAGTTGTGGGACCTACTACATGAGGTAGTGTCTGGGGGTTTCCCCCCGGGCACTGCTCAGGGCCCTCCCTCCTTTAGAGGAGCCGGGGCAGATATTTGGGATTGGAGGCCCACTGCCCGGACACTCCCGCCTGCCCACAGTTTCCCGGGTCTCACCTCCTTTCTCCGGAGGCCTGGTCTGCACCTCCTCGGTCTCCTGGCCCTCGATGGTGCTCAGAGGCAGCATCATGGCACCACAGGTGCTCCCTGCAGACAGGACACAGAGCAGTTAGTGCCTGGGCGGTGGAGCCGGGCAGCCCAGGTGTGGCTCTCAGAGCTCGGGTGGACTCAGGCAGCTCCATCCCCTCCCACGTCTCCAGGTCCCCAGCATCCAAGGGCACGTGCTGCCAATGCCTCCTGCTGGTTTCCTCCAAGGCCCAGGGTGTGATCTGGGGACAGCGGTGGTCATCGCGCCCGGCGGCGAGGACAAGGGCAGGGCTCGTGGTACCTGGGGCTCACCCCCCTTTAAAACTAGAACAACCGTGACACGAAGTGCTGGGACCAGGAAGCTGCAGCTCGGCTAACTGGGTATCAAAAGGGCCTCTGGAGTCGCATACAGCAGGCACTCAGTAAGTGCACCTCAAGGTCAGCATTACCGTCACCATGTTTCAGCTCCTCCCAGGGCTCCCAGGCAGCCTGCCCAAGGGGTGCAGACAGGCCCTGCCCTCTGGTCTTCAGCCCCTCCGGTACAGGAAGCATCAGTCCCGCCCTCAGGACTTAGGTGAGTGGAGGGGCCGGGCCCCAGACCCCCAGCACAGCCCTGGGGCGGGGCCAGCCCTGCAGGGAGGGTGCTGGGCACAGGCTCAGTGTTGGCTCCTCACCTCTGCTCCAGCATCACCCTGGGCAGGATGTGGGCCAGTGCGTCTTGGGACTGAGCTGGGGGGATTCAAGCCTCGCAGTCACTAGCTGAGAGATCTCAAGGATCAAGTTCGCCAGATTTAACATTATGACAAATACGCAGCAAACTGACATTTGACTTTCAGATACACAAATCAATTTTCAGCATAAATCTCCCCAAACACTGCATGGGACATGTCTACATTTTAAAACTTCATTTTAAAAAATTTACTTCAGTATATTACTGTTAAGTATAGGCAAATCCCATGAACTATTGGGACGTACTTATACTAAAAGGTAATTTATTATTTGTTGAAAATCGAATGTAAGTATTCGACCTGTGCCCCCGTTTGGGGGTATTTGACCTCTTGTGCTGTCACCTTTCCCCTCCACAAAATGAGCAGGATGATGAAACGCGAGGATTAAACAGGATTAAATGCATGCCAGGTGCTGAGCACACAGTCTGACCCAGACCCAGGCAGTCGTGTGTCGGCTCCGACTCTATCGCTGTTGGGGGAGGGGGTCAGGGGGCCTCCCCCCACCGGCTCCCACCCACCTTCCCTGAATCACTGTCTCTGATGCTGGGACCCTCCAGGCTGACCCTGACCTCCCCGGCGCCCCTCCCCACCAGTCCAGGGCCTCCTTCTGGGCCAGGTCGTCCGGGGGAGAGGAGCCCTGCGGGAGGGAGAAGCCCCCCGGGTCCCCGAGCCGCTGCGGCACAGGGACGAGGGGCGGGTCACCAGGTCGGGTGGGCTTCAGAACTGGGCCGGCCCTGCGGGGCGCCGAGAGGTGCATTCGAGGACACGGCGCGGCGGGTGCTCCCCGCGCGGCCCCCCGACCGCCCGCGCTCACAGCAGCCCCGCGCGGCCCTCCCGCCTCCGCCCGCGAACAGCAGCGCCCCGGGCCCGCGCCCCCCGCCGCTCGGGGACCAGGACCCGGGCTCCCCGCCGCCTGCCCTGGAGGGGTCCCCGCCTCCGGACACCCCAGCCTCCTGTGTCCCCTCCAGGCTCCCCTCCTCCCAGTGGCCACAGAAACCCTCGAGTCCTCGCGGCTCACGAGGGTCTGAGGACGCCCCCCGCCCTCAGGGGAGCCGGGGTTCCTGCAGGGCCCGCACCGCGCGCGCCCTGGGGTCTCCTCCTACCCGGGCGCCCCTGGCCTCCCCGCGGGGACCCCCTCGCCCCGCGCGGCGTCCCCGCCCCGATGGCGCAGACCCCTCGGAGCTGAGGCCGCGGGACTGACCTCCGGACCCAGGGGACCCAGACTCTGTCCCGGCTGCTGGGCAGGGGCGGGCGGGCTTGCTCAGCGCGTGTCCTTGGCGCTGGGGCCACGCTGGCTCTGGAGATGCGAAGGGATGCTGTGGACAAACTCGCGTGAATGAACGCGGCTGAGTCGCTTACAGACACGCACAAACTCCCACCCCAACCCCCGCCCCTAAACACAAGTCAGGTGGTCAACACAGTCTCTGACACCAGCAATTTCATTATTGGTGGGGAGGGTCCCGGGCCTCTTCGTCCAGGAAGACCCCTCAGCCTGCCCGCATCACTGTCCCTCTTCTGAGGTGTCCCTACTGGACCTCAGCGCACGGCCCCTACCCCACTGTCCAGGCCAAGCCTTCCTGGGAAAGGCAGGAGGTCAGAGACCCAGGGGAGGGGGGCGCTGGGGACCCCTCGGGGGTGGGGGGAGGGGTGGGTCCTGCAGGATCACAGACACACAGTGACTCCCTCCTGGGAGCTGACCCCGTGCCCGGGACTCCCAGGAGGACACTCTCAACAACTCCCAGACACACCCCTGGCCCCAGAGCCCCACGTGTGCAAATGAAGACACACTTGTAGATCCTGAAGCACACACAGATGGGCAGGAACATCCTGAGGTTCAGGGAAGGTCAGGCACAGGCACACACACAGACGTGCAGATACAGCTTCAAATCCTTCCAGGCACACACACTGAGGACACACGCCTTTGCACGCTTTGATCTCAAAGGACACCCTATGGGACACCCAGACCACCTCTGTCCCCAGGGTCCACCCTCAGTCTCACCTGGGGACCCACCCCCCAGAGGACGCCCCCTCTCAGACCCCCATCACTCCCCTTTACGCTCCAGATGGTTTTCTTTAAACTTCAGAATCACTCCTTTGGGAGTATAGGCTTGGAACAAATTGAAACCTACTAGGAAATCAAAGCAGACAGATATGCAGAAATCCATCCACAGAAATCTGGGCCTGCAGACACACACATACCTGGAAAATCAGTCTCCCTCTCAGCCTCCAGGCCTTTTAAAAACAGTAAAAATCACTCGCTCCCCCACATACAAATATGTAGATTCAGATTCATACAACTTCAATCTGCAGGTAACCCACATGGACAGGTACACACACACTTGTAGAGACACACACATTTTTCAGATAAACACCTCAGACACCAGGGAATAGACACGAAACACACCTGCAGACATATGGCGGGACTCAGAAGCACCCGAGACACAGGACCATCCGGCTGACACCCAGGGCCCGACCTGGACCCAGCACCCAGGGCTGCCCCCTCTCACACGTGAGCACCAGCCGCGCTCCAGCCCCCACCCTCAGCCCCGCACTCCTGCTCATACCCGCTGCAAGCTCAAAAACCCTTCTAAAACCCCAAACTTCACACCCACTCTGGGGAACACTCAGGTGCCTCCTGAGGGTCTCTCTGCAGCTCCAACGCCCCCCACAAACTGCCTCAGGTGTTCCCTGCAAGTCCTTAATACTTGCTCCATCCGGCCAAGTTCATCACTGGCCCTCATCACTGGCCCTCTTAACTCTCAATGCTCCCGTCCAGCGCCCGGGAGGCCCCCCCTCCCCCGCCCCCCCCCCCAATACCTTCTGCCAGATTAGCACGCCCTTCACAGAGGGAGCTGCCGGAATTCAGACACACAGTCAGACTCGGGTCCACGCGCACGCCCACACCCCCTCGGTGCCCTCAGACTCCACCTGTCAGAGCAGGTGCAGCCTCTCACAGACGCCTCGCAAAGTCAGAATCCTTGCAGTGTGGAATCCCACGAAGTCTCCCGCCCTGGGACGCGCAGACAAGGCCACACACTCCGAGTCAGTCCCACGCACCCCGGGCATCCACACGGCCGCCTCCCGCCCTGACAGGCTCACCTCGCATCCTGACACGCTCACTCACTCACACCCACCACCCCAGACCCTTCACCCTCGGAGATACAACAGGTCAGGGAGGGGTGGCCCAGGACCCAGCCGCTGTCACCCCCCCAGAGCGCGCAGCTGAGCCACCCGGCTTCCTCCGACCCTCTCCCCACGCTCCACGGACAGAGACAAAGCACCCCAAAACACGCACTCTCTCTCCCTTTGCCCTCCCCCCGCACCAGCCCACCTCCCATCCTCTCCTGCCGCAAACTCACCGCTCACCCGGCACTGTCTGCCTCCTCCCTGAGCTGAATGCGGGTGGGCGGAATTCAAACCTGGCCCTAAGTGCCCCCGAGCCGCACACCGAACTACAAGTCCCAGAAGGCACCGCGCCTCGCCGCCACCAGCCTCCCTGTGTCTGCTAAGGAGCCCGAGGTTGGGTGGCGCGCGAGGACCGCTGGGAAACGTAGTCCTGAAACCGAAGGCGTGGTGGAGGTGATGGGGAGGGCGACCAAGTGGTTTGCCTCACTCCTTTCACCCTAGCCCTGGGTTCCTGCAGCTGGAGAGAGCTTTACCTTCATCTGCAGGTATGAAGGGGGAGTCGGGGGCGAGTTGCGGGGGGGGGAAACTTCATGCTCAGCACCTCATCCGCTTACCAGAGGGTAAAGTAGCATCAGGGACTCAATGGACATGGATTTGAACAGAATCTGTGAGATGGTGAAGGACAGGCAAGCTTGGCATGGTACAGTCCACGGAATCGCAAAGAGTCGGACACGACTGAGCGACTGAACAACAACGACAAAAGTGGCACAGAGGTCCCTAGAGACCCTGCCCCAAAACTTCCAGCATCCCTGAGCAGCCTTGCGCTGCCAAGAGCAGTGCGCACTCAACAAAAAGCAAAACACTGCGCTCAACAATAGCACAAGTTTACGCAGATTTTGTATGAGAGTAATTTTAAAACAGATCTCAAACGGTACTTCAAAAATAGATGGTCGTGTCTGATGTAGACATTTGAACACTGGCTATCTGGCAATATTAAGAAATTACTTTAAGCGTAACAGTGGTATTGGAATAGTTTTTTAAAAAGAGTTGTCTGGTGAATATGTACGGGGATTTGAGGATGGTTTAACACATGCAAATCAATAAATTATACAACATTAAGACACAAAGATAAAGATCATATTATCATCTCAATAGATGAAGAAAAAGCACTGGGCAAAATTTAATATCCTTTCATGATAAAAAGTCCCCATACACTGGCTATAGACGGAGTGAACCTTAACTTAATAAAGGCCGTTTATAACAAGCCAACAGCTAACATCACCTACGTGGTGAATGGCTGAAAGTTTTTCCTGTAAGATCTGCAATAAGACATGAATGCTTATTCTTAGGAGAAGGCATGGCACCCCACTCCAGTGCTCTTGCCTGGAAAGTCCCATGGACGGAGGAGCCTGGTAGGCTGCAGTCCATGGGGTCGCTAAGAGTCGGATACGACTGAGCGTCTTTCCTTTCACTTTTCACTTTCATGCATTGGAGAAGGAAATGGCAACCCACTCCAGTGTTCTTGCCTGGAGAATCCCAGGGATGGGGGAGCCTGGTGGCCTGCCGTGTATGGGGTCACACAGAGTCAGACACAACTGAAGCGACTTAGCAGCAACAGCAGTTTATTCTTACCAATCCTATTCTACATAATACTAGGAGCACTAGCCAGAGCAATTAGGCAAGAAAAAATAAACAAAAGGCATTCAATTCAGAAAGGAAGACGTAAAATAGATATTTAAATGAAAATCCTAAATACTCCACCAAAAATCTGTTAGAACTAACACACAAATTCAATAAAGCTACAGGGTATAAACACCAACACTCAAAAATCAGTAGCACTTCCATAAACTAAAGACAAACTATCTAAAAAAGAAATTAAGAAACAATCCTATTTATAAAACCATCAAAAAAAGAAAATACTTAAGAATAAATTTAACCAAAGAGGTGAAAGATCTGTGCACTGCAAATTATAAAACACCGCAGAAAGGAATCGAGTGAGTGAGTGAGTGAAGTCGCTCAGTCGTGTCCGACTCTTTGTGACCCCATGGGCTGTAGCCTACAAGGCTTCTCTGTCCATGGAATTTTCCAGGCAAGAGTACTGGAGTGGGTTGCCGTTTCCTAGACAGACATAAATGGGACAATATACCATGTTCATTGATTGGAAGAATTAATACTGTTTAGATTTCTATTCTATCCAAAGCAATCTTCAAATTCAATGCAATCCCTATAAAAATTCCATAGCATTTTAACAGAAATAGAAAAGAAATCCTGAAATTCAGATGAAACTACAAAAGTCCTGACTAGCCCATACAATCTTGAGCAAGAAAAGACAATTTTGGAATTATCACATTTCTTGATGAAAAAAGAAAGAACCTTATAAATCTACAGCAGTAACACTGGTATGGAACCAGCACGGAAACAGACATAGAGCAACGGAACAGGATAGTCAGAAATAAGGGCATTCATCTTCAGATCTCCAATAAAGCTGCTAAGAACACACAGTGGGGCACAAAGTGCAGTTCAGTCGCTCATTCGTGTCCGACTCTTTGTGACTCCATGAACAGCAGCACACCAGGCCTCCCTGTCCATCACCAACTCCCAGAGTCTACCCAAACCCATGTCCATCGAGTTGGTGATGCCATCCAACCATCTTATCCTCTGTCGTCCCCTTCTCCTCCTGCCCTCAATATTTCCCAGCATCAGGGTCTTTTCCAATGAGTCAGCTCTTCCCATCAGGTGGCCAAAGTGTTGGAGTTTCAGCTTCAACATCAATCCTTCCAATGAACACCCAGGACTGATCTCCTTTAGGATGGACTGGTTGGATCTCCTTGCAGTCCAAGAGACTCTCAAGAGTCTTCTCCAGCACCATAGTTCAAAAGCATCAATTCTTTGGCACTCAGCTTTCTTTATAGTCCAACTCTCACATCCATACATGACTACTGGAAAAACCATAACCTTGATTAGATGGACCTTTGTTGACAAAGTAATGTCTCTGCTTTTTAATATGTTGTCTAGGTTGATCATAACTTTCTTTCCAAGGAGTAAGCATCTTTTAATTTCATGGCTGCAGTCACCATCTGCGGTGATTTTGGAGCCCCTCAAAATAAAGTCAGCCACTGTTTCCACTGTTTGGCCATCTATTTGCCATGAAGTGATGGGACCAGATGCCATGATCTTAGTTTTCCGAATGTTGAGCTTTAAGCCAGCTTTTTCACTCTCCTCTTTCACTTTCATCAAGAGGCTCTTTAGTTCCTCTTCACTTTCTGCCATAAGGGTGGTGTCATCTGCATATCTGAGGTGATTGATATTTCTCCCGGCAATCTTGATTCCAGCTTGTGTTTCTTCCAGCCCAGCGTTTCTCATGATGTACTCTGCATAGAAGTTAAATAAGCAGGGTGACAATATACAGCCTTGACGTACTCCTTTTCCTATTTGGAACCAGTCTGTTGTTCCATGTCCAGCTCTAACTGTTGCTTCCTGACCTGCATATAGGTTTCTTAAGAGGCAGGTCAGGTGGTCTGGTATTCCCATCTTTTGAAGAATTTCCCGCAGTTTATTGTGATCCACACAGTCAAAGGCTTTGGCATAGTCAATAATGCAGAAATAGATGTTTTTCTGGAACTCTCTTGCTTTTTCCATGATCCAGCAGATGTTGGCAATTTGATCTCTGGTTCCTCTGCCTTTTCTAAATCCAGCCTGAACATCTGGAAGTTCACAATTCATGTACTGTTGAAGCCTAGCTTGGAGAATTTTGAGCATTACTTTATTAGCATGTGAGATGAGTGCAATTGTGTGGTAGTTTGAGCATTCTTTGGCACTGCCTTTCTTTTGGATTGGAATGAAAAGTGACCTTTTCCAGTCCTGTGGCCATTGCTGAGTTTTCCAAATTTATTGGCATATGGAGTGTAGCACTTTCACAGCATCATCTTTTAGGATTTGAAATAGCTCAACTGGCATTCCATCACCTCCACTAGCTTTGTTCATAGTGATGCTTCCTAAGGCCCACTTGACTTCTCATTCCAGGATATCTGGCTCTAGGTGAGTGATCACACCATCGTGATTATCTGGGTCGTGAAGATCTTTTTGTACAGTTCTGTGTATTCTTGCCACCTCTTCTTAATATCTTCTGTTTCTGCTAGGTCCATACCATTTCCGTCCTTTATCGAGCCCGTCTTTGCATGAAATGTTCCCTTGGTATCTCTAGTTTTCTTGAAGAGATCTCTAGTCTTTCCCATTCTGTTGTTTTCCTCTATTTCTTTGCACTGATCACTGAGGAAGGCTTTCTTATCTCTCCTTGCTATTCTTTGGAACTCTGCATTCAGATGGGTATATGTTTCATTTTCTCCTTTGCTTTTCGCTTCTCTTTTCACAGCTATTTGTAAGGCCTCCTCAGACAGCCATTTTGCTTTTTTGCATTTCTTTTTCTTGGGGATGGTCTTGATCCCTGTCTCCTGTACAATGTCACAAACCTCCATCCATAGTTCTTCAGGCACTGTATCTATCAGATCTAATCCCTTGAATCTGTTTCTCACTTCCACTGTATAATCATAAGGGATTTGATTTAGTCATACCTGAATGGTCTAGTGGTTTTCCCTGCTCTTTTCAATTTAAGTCTGTATTTGAGGGAAATGCAAATCAAAACAATAAGAGGGCCTTTCCTGGCAGTCTGGTGGTTAAAGACTCTGAGCTTCCTGTGCAGGGGGCACAGGTTCGAGCCCTGGTTGGGAAGCTAAGATCCCATCTGCCTCGTGGCCAAAAACACACACGAGAGATAGCACCACCTCCCTGTTAGGATGGCTATTATCAAAAAAGACAAAAGATAACTAATTTAAGGATGTGGAGAAAAGAGAACTGGCATACTTTTGGAGGAAATACAAGTTGATAGAGCTACTATGGAAAACAATGTGGGATAAATACTGCATGATCTCAGTTACATGTGGAATTTAAGAAAGTCGAGCTCTTAGAATAGTCACTGCCAGTGTCTGGGAAGTGTGGTAAATGAAGGGGTGTTGCCCAAAAGGTATAAAGCTGTAGTTATGCTGGATGAATAAGTTCTAGAGTTCTAATGTACAGCTTGGTGACTTTAGTTAATACTACTTTATTATATACTTGAAATTTGCCAGAAGAGTGGATCTCTCTTCTTGCCCCCTCAAAAAGATAACCATGTGAGGTGCTGGCTATGTTACTTATTTTGATTGCGCTAATTATTACACAATGTTTACGGAATCAAAACATGATATTGTAAACCTTAAGTAGAGAAAGCTTTTTAATATTAAGAGTGAACACCAGACTACTGGTGTATTTTCAGTTAATTCACTCTTTGGCTGCACGGGGTTTTTGCTGCAGCTCAGGCGTTCTCTAGCTGCGGAGAGCGGGGCAGCCCTCTAGTTGTGGTTCGGGAGTCTCTCGCTGCAGTGGGTCCTTTGAGGGGCCGCCACCCCTTTGAAGCTGTCAGAACTCCCCTGCGCCCATTCCAGGATCTGACTACACCAGCCATACTTCTTCTTGTTTTAAACTTATTTTGTGTTGGGGTGTAGCTGTGATAGTTTTAGGGGAACAGCAAAGGGACTCAGCCACATATATACACATGCAGCCATTCTCCCGCACGCTCCCCTCCCATCCAGGCTGCCGCTTAGCCCTGAGCAGAGTTCCCTGTGCTCTGATAGGTCCCTGCTGGTTCTGCGTTTTGAATCTAGCCGTGCGTGCACGTCCATCCCAAGCTCCCTAACCATCCCCCTCCATCTTTTCCCTCTGCGCCCATAAGCTTGTTCTCTGAGTCAGCGTATGCTTCCTCCTTTGCAATACGGGGGTTCAGCCCATCCCAAAGGACATCAGAGGGCATTTCGACCGACAGCTGCCGCTCCCACGGGCAGCGGCCCCTGCTTCCCGTCGTGTGAGAGGGAGGTGGTGGGTGAGGAGGGTTTTCGAGGGCTTGGAGCTTCAGAGGGGTCCCGGTGTTCCCAAGTCTCCCAGACACCACCTTTCTGATGGCCAGGATTCCACTTCTCCCGGGGCTGCCTCAGCTTTTGTCGCTGGAAACAGGGCAGGGCTATGGGCGTGGCTGAGCACAGTCCGAGACAGACCCGCAGTGTCCTGGTTTGTGCATTAAGAGAAACCCACCTGTGGCTTTCACCTGGACATGCCTCGCAGTCCCGGGTTTGTGGCAGCTGCTGTCAAGCCCTCCCCTATCCCGCCCGCCCCGCCCCCCACGCAGAGGATCCCGAGGACCGACGTCAGGCTCTGGCTGCCTCGCGCCTCAGTCTTCACAGTCCGCGTCCCCATCCCGGGGCCTGATCCTGAGTTTTTCAGAGTATCCCGGTTTCCCTCAGGGTTTATTACGTCCGGCCCACTCTCTGTCTCCGTTAGGGCTCTCTGGGGCTACAAATGACCAACTTTGGCCAAGTAGAGCGAGAGAGCAGAAGCCTGCTGGGATGGCGTGCTTAGAGAATGAACGGGGGACACGGATGCGTGGTCAGCGCTGACCTCGGGACGGGGGAGGGCCCGGGGCTTGATCCTTCTCTGCAGACTTGGCAGCTCCCAGGGAGGGGACAAGGACTTGGGGCTACTGCGCCGGTGACAGTCAGCTCGTGGGAGAGGCGTTCTTAGGGAGCCCACGGGTGGCAGTGCCCCCAGGAGCCCCAGGGGCTGGGTGCCCAGTCTCCTGGTGTAAGCAGCCCCTGGTCTGAGTCTGACGGGACCCCGGGGACCCAGGAGCATATTCAGCTGAGGCCAGGGAGGGGTCTGGCTCGGGGAATAAGTGTGTGGCGGGGGCACCGGGGAGCTGTCTGAGAGGGCAAGCGCTGTCCAGGCAAGCCCCAGCGACCATCACCTTTTCCCTTCCTACAGGTCATCCGTTAGTGACGAACTCAGCAGGAAGTCAGCCTTAAAAGAGAACTGACCCCTTGCCCTGACGATCTCGGACGCCCCTGGAAGGATTACTGAAGCTGTGACTCGAGAGCTGGTCAGGCACCTCTAAGCAGAACCATTCAGCTTCAGGGGAGTTAGGGACGCACACTTTATGTAATAGGTCTTCTGGTGGCCCAGATAGTAAAGAATCTGCCTACAATGCAGGAGACTGGCTGGGAAGATCCCCTGGAGGAGGAAATGGCAACCCACCCCAGTATTCTTGCCTGAAGAACTCCATGGACACAGGAGCCCGGTGGGCTACAGACCCTGGGGTCACAGTCAGACACGACTGAATACAAAGGTTCCAAATCTCAGTATTAACATTTTTTTTTTTTTTACTGTTACGGGGATCATTCTTTTTTGTGTTTGAGGGAGTATTGTATTTAGATGAGATTAAAATTTTAAATGCAGACTCAAAGTAAGCGGAACTTATCTAACGCTTAATGTCAAGTTTAAAAACACTATTGAGATGGATCTTTTAATTTGACTAGTGCACTTACAAATGTGGCTTTGTGTAGTACTGAGAGATCCCTTAGAAGCGAGCTGTTGAAATTCACAATAATTTTAAAAGGGATGAGATTTGTAGGGCCCAAGGGGACACTAAGTGCTCGGATTTTTTAAACACCCCAAACACTTCAAATGGACAAAAGAAGAGGCTGAGAGCTATCTTATTTTCAACTTTATTTTTATTGGTGACACGATTACAGATAGAACGACCACAACCATACTAACAAACCAAAAACCTGTGCACAGAGACAGGACGAAGAAAGCGCGTCCAGATGTTACCCGGGTCTTCGGGTGGCGGCGGCGGGGGCACGCCTCTCTCCCACACTTCCGCAAGCGCCGGACACTGCGGCGACCGCAACACAACCAGACAGGCCTTCCAGGAAGGCGCGCCCCACAGCCATCACGCCGGCAAAGACCACACCACCGTGTCTTCCCTGCTTTCCACGCTGCTTCTCTTCGACCCTCTGCATTCTCACCACAGACACCCCGGTCCTGACTGTGCACAGATCAAGGTTTAACAGCAATGATTGTTGGGTGTCGGGAATACGCGTGAATTTTCTTTTGCGTTACTAAATCTCCCCCAAAGTATGCCATGAGTATGTATTAAAGAGTTTTAATGGAAAAACATACATAAGATTTAATACGCAAAACACCAAAGATCATTCAAGAAATTTGAGACAAGATGATTAACCATAATCCCACAATGACAACACTACTTTTAATTATTTCCTGTAATTTCTTTTTCATTTTGGACTCTATGCACACATATTCACCACGACCATAAATCACAAGCTTGTGCACCGATACGAGATGGGGGAAACGGATCAAGGTGTTAACAGTAGTTGTTGGGTGTTGGGAATATGGGTGACTTTTTTCTTCTTTTCTAATTTATTTCGTATTTTCCAATTATTCCTCTGGGTGCGTATTATGCTTGCTAATTGAAGCAAGCATAATAAACTTGGTTATCAGGAAACTATTTTAAGAGCCATCTGAAAACATTCAGATGGAAGTGTTTAACCCTAATTCCACAAAGGGAACGCTTAATCTGAGTACACGTTTGGGGCAGAGTTCTAAGCCGGTGCACAGAAAGAACACACAATATAGCGGGGAGTATGTCTGTCATCTTTGGATGCTGGGTATATGGATTTTTCTTCCCCCTCCACTTTTCTGTATTCTCTGAATGCCTGAATAATGAGCTCAAATTATGTTCACAATGGAAATGTGATTATAAACTTTTGATTAACACTATCATAAAGAACATTCAAGGAATTTAAGAAAATAATGCTCAACTATAAGCCTACAACAGCACCACCACCACAGCTTTTGACTATAAGCATACATTTTTAAACAGCTATAATTGTAGTATAAATATAATTCTGTGTCCTGCTTTCTCCACTTGGTATTCCGTAAATATATCTCCACGTCACTACATAGCTCTCCATGATTATCATTTCTAGACAGCTGCATTCAGAGTCCACGGACTCATTCCCTCCACCTTGCTCCTATTTTTGGCATTCATCAGCTGTCCCTGATCGCTCACTGACCAGAGGACGGTTGGCACGGACACCGGGCAGGTGGCTCTCTGAAAACTCTCTACCAGTTGGTGCCACTGACAGGATGAACGCCGGGTTCACCCCCACGCCCTGCAGGCTGTCTCCCAGCTCGCAGCCCCTTGGGGCTCCGGGGCGCCCGTTCCAACGCCGGGTCTCGCGATGCAGCTGCCCTCCTTGACACCAGGCCACCAAGCGGCCCCTTCTCCTAACTGCCAGGACACCCTGCTCATTCATTCACCCTCCCCCATCGGGGCCTTCCAGTCACTGCTTCCGATGTTCCTTCCATCTGACCCTGCCCTTGCAGGTCTGGTGAGGCGTCAGGACCCCCGTCTTTGGCTCTCCCTGACTTTGGCGTTCCCTCCAGCTCTGACACACTTTCCCCAGCCCTTGTGGCAGGGACCTAGGAGAGGGGGGGGGGGTCCAGACGCGGCTCTCGAGCAGGTCTTCTCACTCTGCTCTCCCAAACAATCTGCTCTTAGCTTCTGCTCACTGCATCTACAAGATCCTCTTTTTTTTTTAAGTTTTAAAAAAAATTTTAAAATTTTTTTGCCAGCCAACTCAAAGCCAAGAAATTTCTTAATAGTCCTTATGTGAAGAGGGGGCGGGGAAGCTAAGGGAGGGCACAGGGCAGGACGCAGGAGACCCTAGAGCGGCAAGGTCAGCTCGGGCCGGCAGCGCGGGGACGGGAGCTGCTCTGAGGGCGGCGGGGGTGCTTGTCAGGAAGGCGCGACCTGAGAGGGGGACAGAAGGACAGATGGCAACGAAGCAAATTAAGGCTGCCGGGGAACCTGAGTCCGTGTCGAGCTCGAGTTGGCTGTAAAGAAAGCTTTTTTCTATTTTTTTTTTAAATGCAAGTTAGACATGGGGTTGGTTGAGGGTCAGACAGGTGGAGAGGAGGATTAAGTCTCAGGCTGGAAAGCTCTAAGGATACTAGCTCCTGGGCACCCAGGGTGCAAACTTGCCATGTGGCGGCACGGAGGGGCCAAGCCACGTTGCTGCTTGTCACTTAAGGCAGGAAGCGCGCAAAGGGAAGTAATGAAGCCGTAGGCCCTCAACCGTATTTACAACAGGAGAGCCCCCTCTCCCCCTGTGGTTCTCAACCTTCATTAGGCACACGTGATCTAGTGATGGTTACAACCCACTCTTTAAAGGCAAGGATGTAAGACTCACAGGGAAAAGCTTCGGCTTTTGTAAAATTCACTATCGAAGAGACATCAAGGTGGGTTAGAAAAATAATAAAAACTTGTAGTGTTTTTTGCATGAGACCCACTGCAAAGTTACAAGGTGGCAACCAACCAACGAGGTTACAAAAGGCCAATCCACATACAGTAAAGGCTTACACAGCACGAGGTTTCAGAAGTGTCGGTGTAGACGAGGCGCTGAAAAGGGAGCAGAGAGGACTTCCCTTCACACAGCGAAGCGGGCAAGACGCTCTGACTTTCACGCCTACACCGTGAGGGGGTTATGTAGAGTAAGGAACCACACAGTCAGTCAAAAAGATATGGATAAGGTTCAAACAGCGCACAATAAATCTTTCTAAAGCTCTAAGATGCTTACAAATATATTGTAATTTGTTGCTCTCTTCCTCCTCCAAAAAAAAGAAAAAAGCAAAACCAGAGTACCAGGTGAGGTGTGTCTGCAGGTAAACGACCAGTGTCTGTCACACTCGGTCCAGTTCACTGCGCTGGGCTGTGCTGTGTACACCTCGGGAGGCAGTGCGCCGAGGTCCCGGGCTGCCACAGACGGGCGCTCTCTGCAGCCGCGAAGGCCCCGGCGGAGAGTGGCCGAGTGCCCTGCTGTCCCGCAGTACCTGCTGTGCTGGACACGGGAGCTGCAGGCGTCTGCACCTTGGGGCCGAGCGTCTGAATCCAGGCCGGTGGGTCAGGTTGTGCGTGGGTGAGGGGGGCCGGGTCCCAGTGGAGGCCCCGGTCCCAGTGGAGGCCCCGGCCCGCCGAGCCTCAGCTGGCGTGGGGCTGTGTCCGGGTGTCTGAAGTCCAGGTCGGGTGGGTGCAGTCCGGGCGGTCGCGGTGGGTCCGGTGAGTGTGGGTGAGGAGGGTTGGGTCCCAGGGGGGGCCCTGGGCCTCAGCCGGTGTGGCTGTTCTGGTGCCTGGCCAGGGACAGGAGGTCGCTGAAGAGCTGCCCGCACACGTCGCACTTGAAGAGCTCGGCGTCGGGCTGGCCGCCCTCGGGGTTGCCGGCGCCCTCGCCGTAGAGGCCGGCGGGCTCCAGGATGACGAGGCTGGCGTGCGCCGTCAGGTGCTCGGCGTAGGCGGCGCCCGAGGGGAAGGTCTCGCCGCACTCGCCGCAGTCGTAGTACGGCTCCTCCACCTGGATCTCCTGCTCCTCGCCCTCCTCCTCGGGGTCCTCGATGCCCGCGCCGTCCGGCTCGTCGTCGTCGTCGTCGTCGCCCTCGGGTTCTTCGGCGCGCTCCTCCGGGTCCTCGATGCCCGCGCCGTCCGGCTCGTCGGCATCCATGTCGGGCTGCTCGGCCTCGGCGTGGGGCTGCTCCGCCTCGCCGCTCGGCTCCGCGGCCTCCCACTCCGGGCCCTCGGCCTCCCCGAGGGGCTCGGCCGCCTCCACCTCGGGCTCGGCCGCCTCCACCTCGGGCTCGGCCGCCTCCACCTCGGGCTCGGCCGCCTCCACGTTGGAGCCGCGGAGGCGCAGGACTTCCCGGGGGACGAGGACGTGGGCCTCTGCCTCCTGGGCCGCGGCGGCCGCGCCCCCCTCCTGCAGGTGCAGCTTCTGGTGCTTGGTGAGGATGGTGCTGTGGATGAAGGACTTGCCGCAGTCCTTGCACTCGTAGAAGGGCCAGTCCCTCTTGGGCGGCTCCGCGAGGAAGGACGTGTGCACGAAGGCGGCCCCGTAGTCGTAGGGCTCGCCCTTCTCGTGCACGCGCATGTGCTCCTGGAGGTCGGCCTGGCTGGGGAAGGACTCGCCGCAGGTCTCACACTCGTAGCGCGGCTCCTCGCCCGGGTCTTGCTGCGGCTCCGTGGGCGCCGGGCCGGGCCCCGCCGCGCCCGTGCCCCCCTGGCCCTGATCAGGCAGGCCCTCGCCGGCGTGGCCTCGGGCGTGCTCGCTGAGGCCCGAGGCATGGATGAACTCCTGCCCGCACACCTGGCACTGAGGGCCCATCCCGGCGGGGGCGCTCTTCGGTGGGGCCTGCGGCCTCCGCGGGCTGGCAATCAGGGGCTGCGTGAAGGGCTCGTACCGCCTGTGGCCGTAGAACTGGTCCTGCTCGTGGACCTTCTGGTGCTCGAAGAGGAACGAGCTGTGCACGAAGGACTCCCCGCAGGCCGGGCACTCATAGAGCTGCTCTCCGAGGCAGCCCTTCTGGTACTCGCTGACAGGCGGCATGTGCACCGCGGGGTGCGTGTACTCGCGGCTGTCCACCAGGCACCGGCGGCCGTGCACCTTCTGGTGGTCCCGGAGGTCTGCGCGGTCCGCGAAGCCCAGCCCACAGTCCTTGCAGCCATAGATGGAGTCTTCGGGCTCCTCGGGCTCCTCCTGCTCCTCCAGCTCTTCCTCCGGAGACCCATCCAGGCCCAGGTCCTGCATCACGGGCTCTCCAAACAGCTTCCCATCATGGAACTTCTCCCGGGCATAGATTTTCTGATGTCTGCCAAGGTCTTCAACGGTGGCAAAGCATTCCCCACACTCCTTACATTCATTGAGGACTGGCTGCTCACAGTAGCTGGTCTCACTTGTTAGCTCAGCATAGCTGGTCTGAGCTAGTGGTTCAGAGTAACTGGTCTCAGCTGCTAGCTCAGCATAACTAGTCTGAACTGCTGGTTCAGAATAACTAATCTGAGCTGCTAGCTCAGCATAACTAGTCTCAGCTGGTGGTTCATCATAGCTGATGTGAGCTGTTAGGTCAGCATAGCTTGTCTCAGCTGCTAGTTCAGCATAACTGATCTCAGCTGCTAGATCAGCGTAACTAGCCTCAGCTGGTGGTTCATCAAAACTGACCTGAGCTGCTGGTTCAGCATAATTGGTCTCAGCTGGTTCAGTATAACTAGTCTGAGTTGGTGGTTCAAAGTAACCGGTCTCAGCTGCTAGTTCAGCATAACTAGTCGGAGCTGCTAGTTCAGCATAACTAATCTGAGCTACTAGCTCTGCATAACTAGTCTCAGCTGGGGGTTCCTCGGCATATCTGGTCTGAGCCGGTTCCTCGGCATAAGTGGTCTGAGCTGGTTCCTCAGAATAACTGGTCTGAGCTGGTTCCTCGGCATAAGTGGTCTGAGCTGGTTCCTCAGAATAACTGGTCTGAGCTGGTTCCTCGGCATAAGTGGTCTGAGCTGGTTCCTCAGAATAACTGGTCTGAGCTGGTTCCTCAGCATAAGTGATCTGAGCTGGTTCCTCAGAATAACTGGTCTGAGCTGGTTCCTCGGCATAACTGGTCTGAGCTGGTTCCTCAGAATAACTGATCTGAGCTGGTTCCTCGGCATAACTGGTCTGATCTGGTTCCTCGGCATAACTGGTCTGATCTGGTTCCTCGGCATAACTGGTCTGATCTGGTTCCTCAGAATAACTGGTCTGATCTGGTTCCTCGGCATAACTGGTCTGATCTGGTTCCTCAGAATAACTGGTCTGATCTGGTTCTTCGGCATATCTGGTCTGAGCTGGTTCCTCCAAATATCTGATCTGAGCTGATTCCTCGGCATAACTGGTCTGAGCTGGTTCCTCGGCATAACTGGTCTGAGCTGGTTCCTCAGAATAGCTGGTCTGAGATGGTTCCTCATCGTACCTGGTCTGAGCTGGTTTCTCGGCATACCTGGTCTGAGCTGGTTCCTCGGCGTAACTGGTCTGAGCTGGTTCCTCGGCATAACTGGTCTGAGCTGGTTCCTCAGAATAGCTGGTCTGAGATGGTTCCTCATCGTACCTGGTCTGAGCTGGTTTCTCGGCGTAACTGGTCTGAGCTGGTTCCTTGGCATAACTGGTCTGAGCTGGTTCCTCAGAATAGCTGGTCTGAGATGGTTCCTCGTCGTACCTGGTCTGAGCTGGTTTCTCGGCATAACTGGCCTCAGCTGGTTCCTCGGCATAACTGGTCTGAGCTGGTTCCTCACTACAACTGGTCTGAGCTGGTTCCTCAGCATAACTGGTCTGAGCTGGTTCCTCACTACAACTGGTCTGAGCTGGTTCCTCAGTATAACTGGCCTGAGCTGGTTCTTCGCTGTAACTGGCCTGAGCTGGTTCTTCGGTGTAACTGGCCTCAGCTGGTTCTTCGGTGTAACTGGCCTCAGCTGGTTCTTCGGTGTTACTGGTCTCAGCTGGTTCTTCGGTGTAACTGGTCTCAGCTGGTTCTTCGGTGTAACTGGTCTCAGCTGGTTCTTCGGTGTAACTGGTCTCAGCTGCTGGGTCAGTGTAACTGGTCTGAGCTGGTTCCTCAAGACAACTGGTCTGAGCTGGTTCCTCAGTATCACTGGCTTCAGCTGAATCCTCGGTGTAATTGGTCTGAGCCGGTTCTTTGGTGTAACTGGTCTCAGCCGCTGGGTCAGTGTAACTGGTCTGAGCCGGTTTCTCAATACAACCGGTCTGATCTGGTTCCTCAGTGTAACTGGCCTCAGCTGATTCCTCGGTGTAATTGGTCTGAGCTGGTTCCTCAATACAACTGGTCTGAGCTGGTGCCTCAGTATAGCTGGCCTCAGCTGGTTCCTTGGTATAACTGGTCTGAGCTGGTTCTTCGGTGTAACTGGTATCAGCTGCTGGGTCACTGTAACGGGTCTGAGCTGCTTCTTCAATACAGCTGGTCTGAGCTGGTTCCTCAGTATAACTGGCCTCAGCGGATTCCTCGGTGTAATTGGTCTGAGCTGGTTCTTCGGTGTGACTGGTATCAGCTGCTGGGTCAGTGTAATTGGTCTGAGCTGGTTCTTGAGTACAACTGGTCTGAGCTGGTTCTTGAGTACAACTGGTCTGAGCTGGTTCTTGAATACAACTGGTCTGAGCTGGTTCTTGAATACAACTGGTCTGAGCTGGTTCTTCAATACAACTGGCCTCAGCTGGTCCCTCAGTGTAGTTGGTCTGAGACGGTTCTTCAATACAACTGGCCTCAGCTGGTCCCTCGGTGTAATTGGTCTGAGATGGTTCTTCAATACAACTGGCCTCAGCTGGTCCCTCGGTGTAATTGGTCTGAGCTGGTTCTTCAGTGTAACTGGTCTCAGCTGCTGGGTCAGTATAACTGGTCTGAGCTGGTTCCTCAATACAACTGGTCTGAACTGGTTCCTCAGTATAACTAGTCTCAGCTGGTGCCTCAGTATAATTGGTCTGAGCTGGTTCTTCGGAGAAACTGGTCTCAGCTGCTGGATCAGTATAACTGGTCTGAGCTGGTTCAATACAACTGGTCTGAGCTGGTTCCTCAATACAACTGGTCTGAGCTGGTTCCTCAGTATAACTACCCTCAGCTGGTGCCTCAGTGTAACTGGTCTGAGCTGGTTCCTCAGTATAACTACCCTCAGCTGGTGCCTCAGTGTAACTGGTCTGAGCTGGTTCTTCAGCATAACTGGTCTGAGCTGCTAGTTCAGCATAGCTGGTCTGAGCTGCTAGTTCAGCATAGCTTGTCTGAGCTGCTTCCTGGGCATAACCTATCTGCACTGACTGGCTCTGGTAGCTGGTCTGAGGGTCAGTGGAGGACAGGCTGCGAAGAGCAGACCGCAGGTAGCTCTTACTTCCGGAGAGCTTCTTCCTGTTGTGGATCTTCTGGTGCTCAGCCAGCTCGGAGCTACGGACAAAGAACTCTCCACACTCTGGACATTCGTAAAATCTCTCTCTCGGGCGAAACGTTTGAGGCTCACCAAAACGCAGGGTGGGGATCATGGAGGCGTCATAATTCTTGCGCTCAATGTTCTTCTTCTTGGCACGCGCCTTCTGGTGCTGGTGGCCATCTGAGCTGGGGCTGGAGGCTTCGCCGTCTCTCTTCCACCCGCTGGGGCCTTCCCCAGCAAGGTGGTCCAGAGGGGCAGGGCGCGATGCGCGATAGAAGACTGAGCTCCTGAAGAAGCTGTGCCTGCCTCCGGCATAAGGGCTCTCCCAGGCTGGGGGCTTCTGCGGCGGGTCACGAAGGCCTGAGAAGTATGTGGAGGGCTCTCCATCCTCCCTGAGGCTGCGGGGAGGCCGGAAGGCGGCCAGGCTGTGGAAGATGGCCCTCTCATAGGTGCTCCTCTCGTAGGCCCGGGCCTCCTGGCCGTCTTCAGGGTTGCTACTGGCAGTGAATGCCTTCTCTTCGTCCTCGTCCTCGGGCGGCCTGGTGATTGTGTGACTCTTCTGAGAGCTGGGCATAGGCATGCTGTGGAGCAGCGGCTTCTCATACCCCCGGCTGTCGAAGTAGCTCTTCCGAGAATGAATTTTCTGGTGCTCCATGAAGTCTGAGCTCCGCCCAAAGGCATCCCCGCCCTCTCTGAAGTCGTAGAGCTTCTCTCTGGAGTAGGTTTTCTGGCGCCTCTTCAGGGACGGGCCAGGAGCGAAGGCCTCCTCGAAGGCGCGGGCCCGGCTGTCGGCCGGGCTCCCCCGGCCGTGGGTCTTCTGGTGCTCCCGCAGGGCTGCGCTGTGGTGGAAGGTCTCGCCGCAGACCTTGCACTCGTAGCGCTTCTCCTTCCCGCAGGCCCGCTGCAGCTCGCCCAGCATGGGGGTGCGCCTCACCGCGCCCGTGCTGCGCTCCTTCTCCCGGTCCTCATGGTTGTGGATCTTCTGGTGCTCGACCAGGGCCGAGCTGTGCAGGAAGGTCTCCTTGCACACCTTGCACTCGTAGAACTTGTCCTTGCCGTACATCTTCTGAAGCTCACTGAAGGTGGGGCTGGGCAGGAAGGGCTCGTCCTGCTCCTCGTCCCCACTGCCTCCGACGGGCTCTCGGGCCTGGCCCCGCTGATGCTCGGCCGGGCCGGCACCGTTGCCGGCGGCCTGCGCACCCTCAGGGCGCCTGGCGCCCGCGGGCCTGCCCTGGGCCTCGCTGACGGCGGCACCGTGGATGAAGGACTCCCCGTACTCATACAGGCTCTCCCGGGTGTGCACGATCTGGTGCTCCACGAACTCAGAGATGACCGCGAAGGACCTCCCGCACTCGTCGCACACGTAGGGCATGGCCGCCACGTCCAGCGGCTGAGACAGGGCCACGGGCGGAGCGCTCAGGCTGCTGGCGCCCGCTGCCTTGGCGCCCCTGCGGGCCTCGCCTCCGGACTCGAAGGGCCGTTTCCTTGCTCCGCCCCTGGGATCGTGCACTGGGCCCTGCCCCTCCACATCGAAGTGGTAGCGCCTTTTTCTCTCCAGAGCCCGCTTTTTGGAAACCGGGTCTGAGCTACAGCTGAAGCCTCCTCCCCCAAAGGCGCCCCCCTCTGGGCCCCTCTCTGAGGCTCCCGCCTCCCTCCTGCTGAACGATGCTTCCTTCCAGTCGCCGCCTGCCCTCCGGGAGAGCCGGTGCGGCCGCTCACTTGGCTCCCGCACCCGCCCGGACCTGGAACTGCGGGCCACATCCTTGATGAACTTCTCCATGATAACTCCGTGAGAGGATTCGGCCTCACAGATGCCCCGCCGGTGGGCTGACTTCTTGGTCTCGGGCGCCTTCAGACCTGGAAGAAGCCCCGTGTGAGCACTCCCTGGGGCCCTGGGATGAACGCCTGTACCCTGTGCGCCGACCGCGTGCCCCCGAGTGTCACTGCACGCCACCACCTATCCATGTGCATGCCCTGTGTGACTGTGTGCTGCTGCGTGTGTGCACATGCCACCCCGTCAGTGCATGCTGCCATGTCTGTGCACACCCCCCGACGCATGGCAGTGTGTACACCGCCGTGTCTGTGCACACCCCCCAACGCATGGCAGTGTGTGTACACTGCCGTGTCTGTGCACACCCCCAATGCATGGCAGTGTGTGTACACCACCGTGTCTGTGCACACCCCCCCATGGCATGTCTGTGCACGCGCCCAGCGCCCGCTCCTGCAGCAGGGCCTCGAGCTCACCTCTGCTGGTGCTCGGGTAGGCGCTTCTCTTTGACCTTGCCGAGTGGCCCTGGGTCATGTGTGAGTTGCCGTCATCCTCAGCAAGCTGGACTCCTGTCCGCAGGAAGAACACAGCATGAGACCGTGTCACCGTGGATGACGGGCTCGCTCTCAGGTGCTGAGCGTGCCCTGGAGGCCTGTGTCTCACTCTCCTCTCCTCACTGTCCATTCCTTGGCCCCTTGCCCAGCCTGTCTTGGTTAATTTTCCGGACTCTGCTGACAAGCTTGTGCAGAGGCCTTGAGCGCCCCTAAACCCAGGGCGTCCTTGCTGGCTCTCAGGCTCCGCCCATTTCCCCACCTGTCACTGCCCGTGCGGCCCCTCGCGGGGTCACTGCCACCTCAGACCTGACCACGTGTCCACCGGGGAAGCCACCCAGGACCCCGGACCTGCCTCAGAGCAGACTAGAGTCGCAGGGCGGCACTCTGGGGTGAGAGCCATGTGGGCGTGGCCCCGCCAGAGTAGGTCACAGGACCGCTCCCCTTCCCCTCCCGCTCCCGCTCCGCCAGCAGCCGTTCTGACCGCTTCGAGCACTCACCCAGTGAGAGCAGCTTCCGGTAGTTCTCCATGTTGTCCTGAATCGGGTTCTGGGGCTTGCGATCCTCGGTGAGGGCCACCATGTCCTGGTACAACACCGCCTCCTGCAACCGCAGATGTGCCCTCAGTGGGGTCTGCCCGGGCGACCGCGGCCAGGGCCGCGCCAGCGGCGCGGGAGCCACACACACACACACGCACACAGTGTGCGGCAAGTGCTCACAGCGCCGGGGGTTCCGAGTGATCTGGTCAGGCTCTACTAGGGACCTACGTCGTACCTACCTTGGCGCTACACTCTGAGGAAGCTCCCAAAGACGGAGGGCACATATTCCTTGCCCTCATGCAGCTTATCATTTGGTTGGAGAGAAACAATCAGAGAACAGTAAACAACAAAGCGGGGTGCAGAGAGTCGGCGCTAAGCGGGCGTGGCGGGGACGGCTCAGGGTGGGCTGGGGGGGCGTGAGCAAGACCCGCAGGTGTGGGCGGGGCTGCAGCGCTGCTGAGGCCCCAGGTAGGGCACGGAGCCTGAGGGGCCCCCAGCGGCGCAGCCAGAGGAACTCCAGGGTCAGAGGCGCTCAAGCACCTTCACGACCGAGCAAGCTGGGAACGGAAGGCCTCCCAAACCTCAGCGTCCTCATCTGTGAAATGGAGAGGAGGGTGTCCACCTGCCCCGCCCAGGCTGTGGGGGCCCTGTCGCCTGGGCTGCTGGCCTGGGGCGAAGCACCGAGGAGCTAACACTATGTGTGCATGTCCCGCCACGTGGTCTGTGGCACGTGGGGCTAAGTGTGGAGGAAGACTGGGTGGGACTCCCCCGGCGGGCCAGCAGTTAAGACCCTGGGCTTCCACTGCAGCGCACGTGGGTTCAGTCCCTGGTCAGGGAACGGAGACCCCACACGCATGTGGCCCGGCCAAAGAGTAAAAAAAAAAAAATTATGTAAATAAAACATAAGTTGTTGTCACTACTGAACTATTATGTAAAGATACTTTGATATTAAATTTGCTATAGTTCTGGGAACTATACAACAGGACAGCCATGTGGAAGCGTAGCAGAGAAAACAAAAACGAAGTGGGCACAATTAGGTGCAGCTCCTACTGAGAAAAATAAACAGGCACAGGCATTGGGGTTTAAGAGAAAGAAAACCTCCTTTATACAACTGCCACTGTTCAGCAATTAGAAACAAAACCCCTGGCAAACTGAAGCAGAGCTTCAGAAGTGAACCCCCTGCCAGGCCAGGGCTGTGGAGTCCAGGACGGGAAGCTGCCGAAGCAGGAGGCACCGCTGGACTGCCGGTGCTGACCGCCGAGAGCTAGATGCCCCCTTTCTGGGGGGGAGCCCGTCCTCCACAGTGGGCAGCTCCCCGGAGCAGGCGCTGCGCGGCACTCAGGGCTGACAGCACCCCCTCCTAAGGCCTCCCCAGGGTATCACAGTGCAGGAGAAGCCACAGGGGTGGGGAACACAGGTGTGTCTGTGGTGGGACAGGAGGAAACCGGAGCTCCTAGCTTGGGGCTGGCAGAGAGCAGACGAGGTCAAGAATTCGGGGGGCCGAGGGTGCCACAGGGCACCACCCCTGGTGCTAACCGACCTCAACAGGCAATGGCAAAAGGAAAGGGGCACTTTTGACACCTTCCTGTTGGTCGAATCTGAGTGACATAAACGTGCATTACGTTCTGGACTACACTGTTCCCAGGACGGGGAACGCCGCTCTGACTTGAGCTGACCCAACGAGTAGGCAGCCCTGAGCTGCGCCTGAGTCTCTCAGACGCTGCCTTCTCACATGGCTGCACAGGCGCCCTCCTCCACGCTGCCACCTCACGTGCGACCCTCTTTCTGGAGCCCCTCCTTGCCTGTGCCCCTGTCCTTAGTGCACAGGGACTCCAAGTGACAGCGTGCCCACCGCGTGCCAGGCCGCACACTGTGCATCTGTGTGTGGCTCATGCATCCCTCACAACAGCCCTGGTGAGGCTATTATCACACCCATTTCACAGATGAGGAAACTGAGGCTTGGTGCAGCTAGCGGGCTGGCAGGTGGCAGAGCCAGGCTGCAGACTCAGCTCTTCTCGGCTCCAGGACCTGAGTGCCCTCTCCCTCCACTCTGTGCATGGGGCAGGTGACCCCCAGGGGACACGAGTGCTGACCTCGTTGGCGAGCCAGAAAACAGGCAGCAGTCACTGCGGCCACTGGCCACCCCTGGGCTCTCTCCCCAACCCTGGTGGGCTTCCAGGTGGCAGACAACTCAGCCTCCCGAGAAAGAAAGGCACCTCCAACACGGAGTGAAGACGGCCCTCCCAGAATGAGAGGAAACCTGGGCGCACCTCGGATCTGGCATCCAAATCCAGCAGGGAGTCCCTGCGTCTGTGCTCTCTTTCCTTGGCTCTCTCCGCCAGAGGAAGTGCAAGATCGCGCTGGTGAAACCCTGGGAAGGGAGAGGCAGCATGAACAAACGTGGCGCGGTTGGCAGGCAGGCGAGTGGGGGGGTTGCGGGGACACGTACTGCTCCTGGGGCTCCGGACGGACGGCCAGCGGTCCCGTGACTCCATGTCCCGGCTTCGGCCGCGGCGGCGCTCCCGCTCCCGTGCCCGGCCTCGCTCCCGGTCTCGCTCCCAGTCCTGGTCCCAGTCCCGGTCCCGGTCCCGGTCACCTGCGGACACAGACACGCAGAGCTGACCGTGTGCTCTGCACGCCCCTCCACACCTGAACGCTATGTCTGCTCTCCCCTGGGAGCTGGGTCCCACACTGAGGGGCAGATGCCCCGGACACTGCGGCCTGGAACTGCTTCCGGGGCCTGGGCCCGCTTCCGCGGCCTCGCGCAGGCTGGCCTGGCCTTGGTCAAGCCGCCGCCCTCGAGGGGCCTGTTCCCGCTTCAGGCTCTCCTGGTGTCCCGGCTCCTGAGGTCTCCGCCTTCAGAAGGGCCATCTGCCAACCCCCCACAGCCTGGCCAACCCCAGCCCGTCTTAATGTGCCCCCACCTGACTACAGATAGACAAAGCACCGTCCCTGGAGCACTGCTGCTCCAGAAAGTTCTCTGGAGAACCTTGAACAAATGACAGCTGTGCAGGCAAAGTGGTGATGAACTTTGCCCCCCGGAGGCCCTGGGCACAGCCTGAAACAACCTGTGGCAAATTCCAAATAGCTTCAAAATTTTAAATGTTTTCCCTCATCACTGAACAGTAAAAAGTTGTATTTCACTCCACGCATGTGTCTGCTTTGATGAAAACGTCTCATTCTGCCATCCCGGAATCCCCCGCCTCAGGTTCCCGAGCAGCAGCAGCAGCAGCAGGGCCCCAGAGAAGGGTTGCACGCAGACCCAGCGGCGGCGGGTGGCTACTCACTGCAGCAGGGGAGGGCAGGGCGCGGCGGTGGGGACTCCGCGGCCCTCCGGCTCATGCCGCCTTCGCTGTGAGTGTCGCTGCTGTTGTCGTCTGAGGGGACACCAGACACGGCTCAGGGGCTCAGCCACGCTTGTCCGTTAGCTTAGACCCCGAGGGCACCCGCTACGTCCCTCTCCACCGCCCCCGGCCCGGTTAGACCATCAGAGCTGGGGCGGGGAGGGCTCCGGCTCCTTGCGGGCAGAAAGGCCGCGGCTGCCACCTACACCGCCCCCCCCACCGCCCGCCCCGGCCCCCAGCACGGTCCCGCCGCCTCCCCCTCGGCTCACCTTCCCCCAGCACGGTCCCGCCGCCTCCCCCTCGGCTCACCTTCCGGCTCGTACATCTCCTCGTATTGCTCCAGCAGAGTAACGAGCTTCTCACAGGTCTCCGGCTTTTGTGCGCACACCCAGGGCTTGATCCTTTCCGGAAGGATGGCCAGGTACTGCTCCAGGACCAAGATCTCGATGATCTCCTCCTTGGTGCGAGTCTCCGGCTGCAACCAATCGAGGCAGAGGTTTCGGAGTTTGAGAAGGGTCTTCCGAGGCCCAATGAAATCCACGTAGAGGAAGTTCCGAAACCTCTGATGAAAGAACTCAGAGTCAGTGGCGCCTTCTCCTGGGACGGAGTCCGGCTCAGACAAGTCACTGTCTAGCTCATACAGGTTTAGGGCCCAAGACTTCTTGGGTTTGGTGGCGGACAAGGACTTGGGAGGCAGCATGTCTCTAAGGAAAAGTTTCACTGGAGGAACCCAACATGCGCCAACAGGGCAGACGCGGCAGCGGGGGCAGTCAGTGCTCAGGGACCTGCGGATCGTAAGGAGACACACATGTCCCAGGGGTTGAGGACCGCCCGGCGGGAGGACAGGCCCAGAGGGGCGCCGCACCACACCCCCGACACAGACACACGCGAGGAGCCGCAAGCAGCACGCCGGCCACGGAAGGACCGCGCTCTGCTCCTGACTGCCTCTGGGACCCTAGGCCTCGGAGCCCGCGGCCTGCAGTCCGCCCCTCTTCAGCAGACCAGGGGCCACGGGCCCGCGTCCCTTCTGCGGCCGGGCCTTCACGGCCTCAGTGTACAGTGCGGGAAAGCCGCATACACACGTGACGGCGCGGGTCCTGGGCTTCGGGTGCTCTGGGCAACTTATCTGCACCTGTGCTCCGCATGTGCAACACGTGCTGACCAAGCTAACGGCCCCTGAAACCAGCAGCTCAGCGCCTCTGCACACTAGCCACGCCCCCACCGCACCAGCCGGGGGGCTGCCCCGCGTCTGCGTCTGCAGGCATGCCTTCCCCCCAGCATGCACCCTGAGGGCAGCCCTGGGCTCCTGCTTGCACCCCTGCCTCTGGTGCCTGAACCGAGGTCAGTCTACTGGTGCTCCAGGCACCTCTCGAATTTAGTCTTAAATATCTGAGCTAACTGGCCTGGGCCCCACTGTGAAGGGATCAGAGACAGATGCTTCCCTCACTGGGAAGGTCAGGGGTCGACATCAGCCCTGACGGTGTTTCGTGGAGCTCGGATGCTGGCACCCAGCTCAGCGAGCCGGCAGAAGGGGGGACGGGGCGTCGCTGAGTCCGCGGGAACCCCACATCAAGCACTCATATCCGTGGTGACGACATGCCCAAGCAACCAGCAGGCTTCTGTGCGCCCCGCACCTCCTCCTGCTCTGGCCAGCCTCGCCCGAGATCCAGGGGCCTCCAGAGAAACCAGCACGCTACTCCCTTCACCCTCCTGTCGCTGCGTCTCTAGTCTAGGGTCTGCCCTCACCCTGCTAAGAGAGCTTCTCGGCTGTGTGTAAGAGCTGGCTCCCCGTCCTCCTCTCGCTCTGGCGGCATCAGCTAAGGCTCCTCGCACCCCTCCACCTGAGCCGCTCAGCGGCCCACGAGCCCTCCGGCCCGCCCTGTCCTCAGTGGTGGGCCACGCTGGAGCAGAAAGCAGGCGGCACAGCAAAGAAGTCCAGGTCGGGGTGCAGGAACTTACCTGACAGTTTTGTACTTCTGACTTTACTTCCAGAGAAGGACAAAACCACATGCAGCAAAAATTCTTTTTTGTTTTAAAAGGAAAACCAGTAAGTTAAAAAAAAATTGTTTTTAATGTCTGAAGAGAAAACAAAAGGGGTTTCAATTATTTCGTCTCACAGCAGCCTTCCTGCCCAGGGCCAGAGCGCCTCTCTGCGGTGTGCTCCGCTCTGCCCCGTGCACACACCCCCACTCTCTCTGCAGCGTCCTGCCCGCCAGCCGGGCAGACCCTTGCCTCCGCCACTCCCATCCTGCCTACCCTGCCCTCCTCTCCTCCACAGCAGACAGGGCACCAGGTGACAGCCTGCTGGGCAAGCCCCTCAGCTCTGGAGAGCCGCTGTGAGCTGATCCGGAGCCTGGCTAAGAGGGACTGCCTGACCAGAGCAGGGCCCTCAGAGCCCGCGGGGGACAGCGCAGCAAGCCCTGATCCCTCCGTGGCCTCCGATTCAGAGAACATGCTCCCCTAGACGGCCATGGCCCCGCCTCTCAAGAGGAGGACACCCCTGGGTATGTAAATCACCTGGTGGGAACAGGGTCCCTTCCGGAACTTCTGAACAAGTAGCTATCCACAGGAACAGTCAAAATGCCAGGGACCTGCAGACATTTTAAAGAAAGAAATACATGGACAAATCAACACAGAAGCGTCAAGACTGTCAGAGAATTCATTCTCCATGTGGCTGTGGACTGAGACCGCGCTGTGGGCAAGGCCTTAGGTGTCATCTTCAAGAAAAGGCCCACTCCCACATCTTATAAACCAACCAGAGACAGGAGGTAGAAAGCTTTTGAATTTCTGCTATGAAACCTGAATGATTTAAGAAATCTAAGACAGAGAGCTCCGGGCAGACCAAACTCCCTTCTGAAGCAGACACATACTACTAGGACTGCTGAGCCACACCCCCTTGAGACTGCAAGCCACACCCTCCTGAGACTGCAAGCCACACCCCCTGAGACTGCAAGCCACACCCCCTGAGACTGCAAGCCACACCCCCTGAGACTGCAAGCCACACTCCTCGACCCCATTTGTTCCTACACTAAATCTTTTATAATCTCTATACATATTACATCGTTTCTAACAAAATGAGGTCACACCAGGGGTGCTCTCTGTGCGTGTATTGTTAGACGCAGTAATTTTTGATAGACATCTCTCCAATCAGTATACATAGACTGACGTCATTGTGCCTGAAGGCCACACAGTCTTCCTTTCTATGGATCCAGTCAATCCGCACTTGATGGAAATGACTAATGTAAAAGCTGTTTAAAGCATTAAATGAAAATGCTAGGGTATGAAACGGTATATAGCATATGTGGCATTCTTACTGCAAACCTAGTCATTTATATGCACACAGAAGACGATGAGGATGTCCCCACATGGAATGAAATGCAGTTTTAGAAAGCAAAGCTAGAGGTGGAGGCGTGTTTATACTGAAATTCTTATGGCCATTGCTAAAGAGCTGCACAAAGTCATGTCTACACACAGAAACACACCCACATAAATGTGACGGATACAAGGTCCCAGCTTTCACATCACATCCCCCCCAGCCAAATGTTGCCTAACATCCACTTATGCTTCACTCTGGTGGCCTGAGTTTGAAGCCTTAATGAATTGGGCATAGTCTTACTAAAATCAAAAAAGCTACATAGGTACTTAAATGTGTGTAAGTGCGTACAAACCAAGGTAGAAGCAAATTTCCATACAAACTGGGGCCTTCCCTGGTGGTCCCGTCGTTAAGGTTCTGTGCGTCCAGTGAAGGGGGCACAGGTTTGACCCCTGGTCGGGGAACAGATCCTACTTGCCGCACGGTGGGCCAAACGATACGTAAACAAAACTTGTATAAAGACCGTTAGTAAAGAGAGGTAAACCGAAAAAAGAAATGATTAATAAAACACACTTTACTATACATTCCAATTTATAATGTTATTTGAAGTTCACAATCAGAAAAAAATCTGAATCTAAATTTGAAGTAAGCTCAGCAGCTGTGGGGCTTTCCTCTCCTTTCTGTTGGCCAGTGCCCATCAGGAGCCCCTCCTCCTGTGGCTCCCTCCCTCTCTCCTGCTCCCTACCTTATCAGAGGGGCTGGAATTGAGAAGTTACTGCCTTCGTTTCAGGGGCAGCAGGCGGCACGCTCTCTTCTCGTATGTGCTCTGTTCTCCTGCCCGTCTCTGCACACAGCCTTACTTTTTTCAATGGCTTTCATTACCCAAAAGACTATGAGCTCCAAGGAATCACTTCCTTTCCCACTCAGGGTCATGACTGATAGAAGACTCAATGAATTTCTCCTGCTTCCTTAATCACCCAGTAAGAAAGAAAGGGGAGGCCTGAAGGAGTAGCTCAAAGTTGGGAAAAGAGCCTGGACACTGCAAAGAACGGTGTGACACCAGGAGAATCTGGCGAACACACGGTCCACCGGAAGAGTCTGCACGTTCTCAGCGGGCACGAACGGTGCTCATGGTCAGCTGGAACACGTGTGCAGCAGGGAAGTGTCAGGCGTAGGAAGCACATGCTCACCCCAAGGATGGTGTGGCACTGTGAGAAGGGACTTCAGCTCACCTGGACAGACACCTGGCGTTTGGACCTAGTCCCGCTTCCTCCTGCCGATCACCTCGGAGAAGAGCAGAACAGAGCTGAGGAAGGAAAAGAAAACACGAGACCTCAAATTTACTTTCCAAATACTGGAATCCCCAGGCTGGAAATGACCCCACACAGTTTCATCTTGACCTCCCACGGGGTGGACAGCTCATCAGTCTCACCCCCTGGGGTGTACGCTGTACTGTGGGCTGTAATCACAGCCTTCCCCTAGTGAGGTCATGTCAGTGGGTGTGCAACCGACTCTAAGTGTGTGTCTCAGAACCTTCTCTAATAAGCAGAGCAAAATAGTGAAAACACAGGACTTGGGGCTGATAAATTCAAGACCCCAGTTTCCCACTTATTAGCTCTGTTGCACTGGCCACCCTTCTAAAGTCAAGGTATACACATTGCAGATAGAAACTGGAGGGAGAAAGAAAATAGTAATGGCTAAGAAAATAGTACTATTTATTGCTAATTATGTGCCTCCTATAGTGCTTAGTACCTTACTTTCAGCATCTCTGTTAATTCTCACATTATTAATTTTCTACATATTTTACAAAAATGAAGCAGAGAACTCAACCTCAGAGTTCACGGCAATTACAGATCAACTAATGTAATTTTGGAAAACAGTACATCTATAGATACTCTCTATGGAAACCTTATGGAACAATGATATAGACACCACTTAGAAAGATGAGCTGAAATTCTAGTTTGCCATGCGATGACCAGTGACGCAATGCCAAAAGGTTTACAGTGCTGCACACCTATGCAGCATGAAGAAACTAGCTTATATCGGGACCTTAATAATAGTCATCAGCATTGCTATGAGTTAACGGCATCATTACTTAACCTTACACAACGTTTGAGGTTATCAACAAGATCCCTGTGGACGACACTACACGTTTCAAGTCCCACCATGACTCGGAGCATGTGTTCAATCCACGGCCTGTAGAAGCTCCGTCAGGACTGTGCCTCTGGCTTTTACGAACGCTAGCAGTTGTCAGCGTTTTATTTATAATTAGGTTCCGCCCACCACACACTTGGCAACGCCCCCCGCACACCACCCTCCCTGCTGGGGCCGCCCCGCCCCGCCCCTCAGCCCCTCCCACCTGCCAGCACCGCCTCCGTCCCGCCAGGCCCCACGCCACGCCTCCCTCAGAGCCTTCCGCCACTGCACATGCTCCAGGCCATCTACGAGCTTTCTTCCTTCGAGTCACCTCCTACCACCCTCAGAGCCTCCCACCCTCAAATCTCATATGCACAGCCTCCTCCACCCTCTCACTTAGGAACCCACCCTCCCCCAAATCTATTAAGGTTCTGTTTCCCACGTGACCCCTGGATGTGCACATCTGAACCCTGTCCCACAGCCCCCATCCCCTCCAGGGAACATGGCGCCATCGCGCGGCCACTGAGACGTGGTGCAGAGGCAAGCAGCGGGCCACCTGGTGCCTGCACCGCGGAGGACGCGGGGCGGGCTCGGTCTCCCGGGACACCAGAGGCGGTGGCCCGCTAATCCAGCCCCGCTGGCACTCACGGACGGTGCATGCGCAGCAAGCAAAGCCCACCCCCTGCCATTCAAGATGGCGCCTGCGCAGTAAGCCTCACCGCCACCTGTCGGTCGGCGGAGCTCTAGGTGAGCAGAGAGCTCTGCAGCCCCTCCCCCGGCCCGCCCCCTGAAGCCAGCCACACGGGCATTCAAGATGGCGCCTGCGCAGTAAGCCTCGGCGCCCCCTGTCGGCCACGCGAGCACTAGGTGGGTAGGGGCTTGCAGCCCCTCCCCCGGGCTGCCCCTGCAGAACCACCGTCATTCAAGATGGCGCCTGCGCAGTAAGCCTCGGCCGCCACCTGTCAGTCAACAAACAGCGCTGGAGTGGGGAGGGCTCTGCAGCCCCGCCCTCGGCCCGCCCCTGCGCCCAGCCCTGCGGCTATTCAAGATGGCGCCTGCGCAATAAGTCTCGGCGCCACCTGTCAGTCAACAGTGCTAGAGAGGGCAGAGCTGTGCAGCCCCGCCTCCGACCCGCCCCCTGAGACCAGCCCCGCTGTCATTCAAGATGGCGCCTGCGCAGTAAGCCTCACCGCCACCTGTCAGTCAACAAACGGCGCTGGAGAGGACAGGGCTCTGCAGCCCCTCCCTCAGCCCGCCCCCTGCTGCCAGCCCCGCTGTCATTCAAGATGGCGCCTGCGCAGTAAGCCTCGGCGCCACCTGTCAGTCAACAAACAGCGCTGGAGAGGACAGGGCTCTGCAGCCCCTCCCTCAGCCCGCCCCCTGCTGCCAGCCCCGCTGTCATTCAAGATGGCGCCTGCGCAGTAAGCCTCGGCGCCACCTGTCAGTCAACAAACAGCGCTGGAGAGGACAGGGCTCTGCAGCCCCTCCCTCAGCCCGCCCCCTGCTGCCAGCCCCGCTGTCATTCAAGATGGCGCCTGCGCAGTAAGACTCGGCGCCGCCTGTCAGTCAACAAACAGCGCTCGAGTGGGCAGACTGCTACAGCCTCTCCCTCTGCCCGCCCCGGGACCCGCCTCACTGTTATTTAAGGCAGCGCCTGCACAATAAGCCTCAGCCTGTCTGTCAACAAACTGCAGTGGGGAGGGCAGGGCTCCGCAGCCCCTCCCTCGACCTGACGCCGTCACTCACAGTGGTCCCTGCGCAGGGAGCCTCGGCGCCACCTGTTGGCCAACACACACACTGTCACAGCGGGCAGGGCTTCAGCGCACTCTGCAGCGCTCAGTCCCCACAGACGGCCCGCGGTCCCACGCCCTCGGCCCCGCCACCAGGGCAACTGTGAAATGCGGCTAGGCTGCACCCACGGCCCAGTCCCCACGGCGCCAACCAAAACATGGAGCCAGAAACATCCCGGGGTGAAAGCAGTCCAGAAAGGAGCCGTGCCCCGCAGCCCCAGAGCAGCCAAGGAGAGGCAGCGGGCACAGTGACAGCCCGTGACCCCGTCGCTCAGGACCAACAGCTCCTTACTGACAACACTGTGGCCCCTGCTGATCAAAAAGAAGCCCCCCTCCCGTCACCGGACCGCACGCCCGTCAGGGGCGACGCATCGCGGCAAGCCTCTGCGGCAAGCGCCCGCGGCAAGTGTCCGCGGCCGACCCGAGACCAGCAAAACGGCTGAGACAGGGCCCCCGCAGCCTTCCATCACAGCACAGACTCCCGCACGGCCGCGGCCCCGCCCCCGCGGCTGGCCAGCCCGGCCGCGCCGGCCGCGCCTCTGCCGCCCCCATCAAAGATGGCGCCGCGGCGGCGCGTCTGACTGGACGGTCTCTTCTGGGACCCGCTGTCACGGCAGCCCTCGGCCCCTCCCCAGCCAATCAGAACAGCGCCCTCGCAGCCCATCGCCGCCGCCGCTTCAAAGGCAGCGCCAGGCGGGGTGGGCCGCCCTGAGAACACACCCCGCAGGCACTGCCACCCTCCGCCCCGCCTATAGCTCCTCCCGCCGCCACTGCGGCAAGCAAGCCCCGCCCCAGACACCGGCAAGGATGCAGGGCTGGCCGGAGGGGACCTGGCTAGTCTAGGACCCCGGGGGACGGGGGTGGCCCTTGCAGCCCCCGGGCCGAGCTGAGGAGGACGGGGGGCACCCCGTGACTCCCTATGCTCGTCAGGGACCGCCGCCACTGCTCCGGCACCCACCCCAGCGGACTGCGGAGCCCGGAGCCCGTGGCCGTCCCACCCCCTGCCCAGGATGATCAGCCGTCCCTGTACCCGCTACGCCCAGGACAGGTGGCACGGGAGCCCCGACCCGACTCCAGCTGGCCGCGCAACACGGTGCGGCTGCGGCAAGCGCGGCAGCTCTCGCCCACGGACCAGGGTCCCGGCTCTGCGGCACCCGTCCCGGCGCACCATCCAGACGCGGCGGTGCGGGCCGGAGCAGCCGGACTCACCTCACCGGACCTCCAGGCACCGCCCTGCCCCGGGCTGACAGCTCGACCGCTGAACAGCCTGTGCAAGCTCTAGTGCCCCCACACGACCACGGGCGCTCAGCGGCGCCACCAGCCAAGGGTGGACATGTCCGATCCTCTGCTCCAACCTCTTTCTCCCGCAGCTCACGGCGTCTGCACCGAGCCCCGGCCCCGCGGCTCCTTGTCTGCTTCTCCGCAGAGGCGGGGCCGGGCACCGGCCAATCAACGGCTGTGCTCTGCGCCCGGGGCCCCTCGCCACACCCTCAGCCCTGCCCATCGGGCCGCGGTTGCCGTGGCGACTGTTTGGCGCGAAGGCAGGAGGTTGACGTCAACGGAGCAAACGCCAGGGGCCCTGAGGAAGGGTCTGGAAAGGGGGGGGGGTGGTGTTCGACCCCCACACAAAGAAGGGGGGGGCACACGGAGAAAGCCTTACCAACGACTCCCAAATGCAAACCGTCTGAAGAGACCAAACAAACAAACAAACAACCCCGTACATTTGTCTAAGAAAGTGAAAAGCTGGTGGGCAAAAATATGTATGTTGAAGTTAGAGACAAACGAGAAAGTGGGAGACGAGACTTTCCTGCCTGGGACACACGAAAGACCCGGGGCTAACTTCCCCAGTAAACGAAGAACTCTTGGAAACCGATAGCGTACAGACCAAATCGCGCCTGAAAAATGGGCAGAAAGGGAGGACACGGGCAACTCACAGAAAAGCACAAATGGCTGACGGACCTGCGGGACAGAACTCATGACCCGACTGCCAAAGACCGAAAACCCGAGCGCGCGGACTCGCGCGGCGCCGCCGCCGTGCAGCCCGGCCGCCGCCGTGCGGGGCGCCCCGCCGCCTGAGGACCTGGGTGCGGCGGGCAGCGCGGGCCGCGGCCGGACGACCACCGAGGACTCGGGCGGCAGTCACACCGGCGGTCCGGCCGAAGCGTGCAGACCCGACCGGTAAGTCGTCCCACTTGTTCGCTTGCGAAGGGTGAGCACACACGCGGTTGAACCTCTGGGGAAGCATGCGAGAAACTGTCAGCCGGCCACCGCAGGGGCCGCGGGAGTGGAGCGGCGAGGCGCGAGCGAGTCCTTGCCGGCGTGCTTAGCGAGCGCCACTTTCTATGAGAAAAAGGCACTCTGTGGAAGCCCCAGACTGTGCTGGGGCAAAGCCATACCGTGCGATTTTATGTGGCCAGTTAAAACGTAAGACTCGAATTTTAAAGGAAAAGATTCATGAGATGTAATTAATTACAAAATGTACGTTACCCAAGAGCATAAAGAATAGGATATCCAAAATGAAATTTCACATGTACACTTCGTAAGTATAAATATTTATCAATCAGTGGTTCCTGGGGATACTGGGAAGCTGCTGACCTGGGGCGGAGGGGCGAGGGGGGGCAGTGTCTGAAACCCTCCAAGCCTTCAACAGTCTCCGGTCAGCCAACAGTGCCACATAAACAGAAAATCTGAATAAAAACGCCTTTGCGCGGCACCCTTGAAACGCACTCCCCAGGAGCATCCACAGGAATTCTAGCGGGACCACTGAGAGTGAATGCGGTCCTAAGCTGAGGGCAGAGGCTTGCAAGTCCGGCCACACTCGTCAGCAGCCGCTGGGGGAGCTGTTGGACGCTGCAGGTGCCCAGCGTCCCACAGAGGTGTTTTCCCCGGACCCCGGAGGGGAATTTAAAGTCTGGCTAGGGTCTGGAAGGTGATTTAACACATTCAAGGGCCCTCCATCTCCTCTCTCCTCAAAACCTCTGTCTGCAACACAGGTTTTTCTCTGGGTCCCACATCATTCATTCCCATCAGATAGCACATGTTCCAGAGCGGCTCCCCTTTCTCAGCACTCCCTTCTGGCACCAGCGAATAAAGCCTTCTTGATGGAGTGGTCTCTGTCACCGACTCAGCAGCTTTACTGCACATTGTCTCCCCTTACCATGCCACACTGGGGGCTTTCTCCTTTCCACACTCCTGAAACCACTTGGCAATTTCAGCAGTTCGCTATGAGGCTAGGAAACTTGTCCTTAATCTCACTTGATCTTTCAGTAACATTCAACATCCTCATTAAAACAATGGTAATAAAAACTCACACCATCTTATTTTCAGAGACACTACACTGCCCTGGTTTTCCCCTTCTGTTCTCTTAGCTGGCTTCTGCTCCGTTCAAGCTCCCAGTGCTCAGAACTCAGTCACTAGCCTTCTCCCTCAACATCTACTCCCTAGGCAGCAGTCTCACTTAGCCGGATGGTTTAAATGCCACCTGCATGCCAACAGCTCCCTCTGGCACAGAAGTCTCTACAGAAGCCCAGTCTCATATACCCAACTAGCTGCTTAACAGTTGAGTGCTCTACCAGGATGTCTAATGGGCAACTCAAAACACTGAAAACAAACAGTAATTTCCCTTTTCCCTGTTTGTATAAACAGCACCAGTTGCAGTAGCCAAAAATCTTACAATTGTTCTGGATTCCTGGTTCCCTTACCAACAACATTCAGTTTATCAGCAGGTCCTGCTGGCTCTACATCCAAGATACACTCCAGATTTGTCCCCTTTTTGCTCGGCATGATAGTCCTAATCATTACCCCCTAGGTATTAGCCTACTCACTTGACCACCTGCTTTGACTTCAAACCCTTCCCTCTAGTATTTTCTAGATAGCATCTTCTTTAACCGTGAATAAGACATCAGGTCGCAGCTTGAATTACCTCCTATTCTTGACCCCAATCACACTTCAATATGTCTAAAATCCATACCATGAACAAAGTTAAAAGAAAAGGCATCAATATCTTTTGTCACAGAAGAATGTTAAATATTTGTGCTATAAAATTTAATAATCTTTTCCTTCGTATTTCTGCTTTTTTATACCTTAAGAAACCCCTCTCCACGCTGAAATCATAAAGATACAATACCCTTAAGTTTTAGTTTTTTCAGTTTAGTTTTATATGTTCTGTGGTATGGATCTATTGTTTTCTTCTGACATATATGTTTCTGTATGAGTGGACTGTACCTAAACCCTAGTCTGTCCCGTAGGTCCATCTGTTTATCTGCGTGCATTAATTATTGGAGCTTTACAATATGTTGATATCTTAAAGGACAATTGCCCTACCTTGTTTTTCAAAAGTGTCTTTGGCTATTCTTAACCCTCGACAATTTACTGAATCCACAAAAAAATTTAAAGAGAACTAAAAACATTTTATCACGACATCTCATCTTTCTCTTTGATCTCTCCTACCTGTTTATTCATGTCTTCTACAGCCAACAACAGTATGTTGTAATTTTTTCCCGTAAAGATCTTGGTTGACTTTCGGAGGTCTTTTTTCCTGTTACTTACCTAACAGGTTATTTTTGAGTTAAAACAGTGATAAAGCTTTTTAAAAATAATTTCATATTTACAGAAAAGTTGTAAAGATAATGTAAACATTCCTTACTCAGTCTCCCCTGATGTTAACATCTTACCTAGCTTTGGTACGTGGTCAAATGAAGAAATTATCACTAGTACAAAGCTAGTAATTATACTACAGATTTGCCATAAATGTCTTCCTTCTGTCCCAGGATCCCATCCAGAACACCGCATTACATTTAGTTATGTGCCCTTAGACAACTCGAGGCTGTGACAGATCCTCGGTATCTCCTTGTTTTTCATGACTTTAGCAATTTTGAGGAGTAGTGGTCAACTATTTTGTAGAAAGTCTCAATTTGAGTTTGTCTGACAGTTTCTCATGATTTGTCTTGGATTATGGTTTTTGAGAATTATCTGCTATTGCTTTTTATATGTTGTTGTTTTTTTTTTTTTTTTGGTAAATCCAGTGAATTTGCTGACCTGTCCTTGTTAGTTCTAATAGTTTCTCTCAGGTTTTCCTGGACGCTTTGAAAATGTCAACCTGCTTATGACAATTTTTAGATTTTTATTGACAATTATGTCTCATTTCTATCATAATGCATCCTCTAGGACCTCTGGGGAAATATGGAATAAATCTTGTTCTAGATTTGAAAGGGGATACTTATCTTTTACTATCAAGTAAAAATGTCCACAGTAAGCTTGTTTGCAAAGCCTCTTTATTGGGGATTAAGGAAATTCCCTTTGGTTCTAGTTTTCTAAAACTTTTTTCATGAATACATTTAATTTTTATGTAATGACTTTTCTGTTATCTATTGGGAAGATTATGTTATATAATCTGTTAATGTGGAGAATTAAGGCAGATTTTCTGATGTTGAAACGTGGCATTTGTAACCCCTACTTGCTCATGATAATGAGGGTCTGATTTATATACACATGCAGCAGGATACTACTGAGTTATATTTTACTTTTCGTTTTTGCACCTAAGTTCTTATTCTACTATACTTGTTTCATTTTGGTATCAAGGTTATACTAGCCTCATAAAATTATTTAGATTTTCTTCCTGCTTATATTCTCTATAACAGATCATAAAAAATAGACTTTCTCATTTTTGAAAGTTTAACATAACTCACTATAACATGAAATATTTACTTGGTTTCCTTAGTTTTGTACTGTATTTCTACTTTGTTTTAGTCAATTTAGGTCATTTATATTTTCTAACAAAATCGTCCTCTTTACTTATTCTTTTACATTTAATTTCTGTTCTCTATTATTTCCTTTTTTCTCTTTATTTGAGTTTCTTTTCCTAGCATCTTGAGTTGCACATTTAACTTATTTACCTTTAATCTTTCTTAATTTTAAACAGGTCCCTTTAAGGCTGTTACACTCCTTTCACGTACCACTTGAACCGCATTCCATACATTTCACTGCTGTTTGGTACTATATTCCATTGCTGCAAATAGATTCCCTCTTAGTCACACTAAGGAATGTATTTAGGTTTTCAAGTTCTTTAAAAGTCTTTTGACCATAGATTTCCAATTTAACTATATTATAGCCAAATGATATGGTCTATATGTTATTATTTGATATTTGTTAAAATTTCTTTTGTGATCTTAGGATGTAATCAATTTTTACTTGTTCAGTGGATCAGAAAAGAATAAGCATTCTCTAATTATCAGGTACCAATTTCTATTTATGTCCATAGGATCAAGTTCTGTGTTTACATTTTCAGTATTCTTATTAATTTTCTGTCTGCTTGATATATCAACTCTAAATAATTATTTTTTAAAAAGATCTCCCATTAGCCTATGGCTTCACTCACTGCTCCTGGTAATTCTTTTTAGTTTTTGCTTTATGTGTTTCAAGGCCATGTTTTTAGGTAGGAACAAGCTCATGATCTCCTGTAAATCAGATATCAAAGAAATTAATCTTGAAGTCTGCCTTTAATAGGGGAGTTAATCTGTTCACATTTTATATTTCCGATATACTTGCTTGTTAAATGTGTCTTTTCCTTTGTTCCTTATTTTTTCCTTTCCTGCCTTCTACTGAGTTGATCAAGTTTACTTTTTTTTTCTTTGCTAATTTGAAAGCTTTCAATTAAATTTGTTATTTTATTGTCTATCTTTAAATTCCTAATTATATACAAGTACTTATTTTTTTAAACAGAGTGTAAAATCATAAAGGAACCTGGCATACCTTAGCAATTCATTTAATTTCTTATTCCCACTTTCCTGGTTATTGTCTAGAATTTTAGCTACATATTTTTAAAACAAACCCAAAGCACAATTTTTGCAGTCAATGATTAATTATGTTTACTGATAATTTATTCTCGTTTCCTGAATTTTACTCCTCTCTAGGTTTTTTCCCCCCCTCATTGTAATAAATCCTTAAATAAGCCTTTTAGTGTAGGGGGCAGTCTATTTATGTTTCTAAAAATGGCTTTCAGATATTTTTTGAATGACAGTTTACTTAGGTATGGAATTGTAAAGTGACCCTTCTCTTCTCTTGTTTTGAAGATATTATTCTGTTGTCGTCAACATCTAACATGGCCGATGGTGTTTGCTATGATCTAAATGTTCCTAATAGCACTGGTGTTTTCCTCTGTGGCTTTTCAAAAGGTGTTATATATGGATCTATTTTCGTTTCTCCTGCTCAGAAACTGTGTGGCCAATGAAGGTCTTTCTGCCATTCTGCAGAATTCTTGGCCAGTCTATCTTGGCCAAAGTAGCTTTTCTGCCATTTCAACTTGATGCTCTTCTCAAGCTATTAGCGTGTATTTGCCTTTCTCAGTCTGTCCTTTGTTCACATTCTCTGGTTTTCATATACTGTTCTGGGTTGCTTTCTGAGTAACTCCTCTTTTGAACTGCATCCAATATAGTGTTTACCTTGATGTGTTTTACAGTGGCCTTTTTTTTTTTTTCAAGTTTCAGATTTTTAATCAGTACTTTTTTTATATCCACCTTTCTCAAGTGGATGAACATTGTATGAATACTATTCTTTATCTTTCAAGAATCTTAAAGTTACACTGAAATTATTAGAATTGCATTTTATCAGGAATGAATTTATCCTGACAGCTGATTTTGTTGTCTTGCTTATTGTAAGTTTTCCTATGTTTAACTCAGTGTTTTATAATTTTAATTTCTAAGTGCTTCTTAGAACACTTAGCTATCACCCCTGACCCCACCTGTCTCTTCCCTCCATATCTAGCTTTTTTTCCTTTGTTTGTTTGTGTCTTCTTTGTTGTGAGAAAGTTAGTCCTGAGACAAGTTAAATGGGGGCTCTGTGCCATGTGATAAAGGGGTATGTTAGTCACTGAGCAAAATTTAAGCTCAGGCTGGGTCCACTCTACATGGCCATGTTTTCACTCCTGCCACTGCTCTTAATGTAAGTTGAAGCCCTGAGTAACTATTACTGGCTTTTTTTCAGTCTCATTTCATGTCAGGAGAGTCTCACCCCAGCCCGTTTGACGCAATGAGCCTGGGAGCACTTCTGGACCTTGTTACTCCACAGCAGTCAAATTGTTAACCATCTCTATCTAAAGATCAGAAGTCCAACGGGTTCAGCTCTTCAACCCCACAGATCCTTGTTTTTCTGTTCAGTTTTTTACCCATACAAATGTCATACACTTCTGGATCACTGCAAGTTATATTAAAAAGAGGTTGAAGTGTGACTGCACCACTCCCAGCACCATCTCAATCAAAATTATTATCCTTTTTTTGGTTGGAGGCGGGTATACTGCCTGGCAGGTGGGATCTTAGTTCCCCAACCAGAGATCAAACCCACATCCTTTGCATTGGAAACACAAAGTCTTAACCACTGAACTGCCAGGGAAAGCTCCAAAATTCTGTTTTCTAAATTATCTACAGCAGTTCTCACTTCTTTCCCAAGTGTACAGTGGGGTTTTCCTGAGGCTGTATGGCGTGTGGTATCTCGACCGAGTGAATGCTGAAGCAGTTGAGACTCTAGCTGTTTTCATTCAAGCCAGTTGTTAAAGAGATTTGTAAAGACGTAAAACAATGCCACTCTTCTCAGTAGTCTTTTGCTTCGGGAATTATCAACATTAAATTTAAAAAAAGGTTGCTTATATTAACATGTAATAAACTTACTACCTATTTTAATTAACATACATTTAAAATTTTAATTTCTACAATTATATATATTGATAGGTGTAATCCACATAAGCAAAAATTCTTTGTGGAGTCCTTAATCATTTTCAAGAGTGTAAATGGGTCTTGAGAAAAAAAAAAAAAAAAACGTTTGACAACCCCTGGTCTACAATAAATCTTTAACAGATTGGGTGATCTGGGTATTATGATCCCAAGACTTTGCACAGAGTTTAGTGCATGGTTAAGTCTCTCAATGAATGCTTACTCATCCATTCTTTAACAAATATTTGAGTGCCATATATATATATATGGACCAGTGGTAGGCCAGGTTCTGGCTCACTGCAATTAAATTCAAAATAGCCCCTGCCCTAAGTCATTTATTTGATAAGTATGTCTTTAAGCTTCAGTCTAGCTGGCAAGATACATAAAGTTGAAAAAATAAACCTTTAAAACTTGCAGTGAGGACTCTGAAGGAAAAAAACAGGCAGCTGCAATGAGGTGGAGAGGAGGGTAGGTGTTTGCATGGTGGTTAAATAGAGCAGTCAGAAGGCTTCTCTGAGGAAGAGAAGCTAAAACTAAACTGTGAGAAAGAGCTAGCCCTGGGAAGAGCAAGGGGGGATATTCTGGACAGATAAAATAGCAATATACAAAGACTAAAAAGGAAAAAAATAGGACAGACATCAGAATGCCTGGAGGACAGCAAGAAGGGAGTAGAGGGGAGTAATGAGGTTCTACAGGTGTGCAAAAGCCAGTTCTTTAGGAACTGGAGGCCAAGATGAGGATCTTGAATTTGATCCAAAAGGTGATATGGAGTCATTAAAGATGTTCAAATAAGGTCTGACATAATCCATAGAAAGATGAGTCATGTCGCTGTGTGGAGAACTAGGGGACGAGAGATTGAAGAGGGGAGGCCTGTAGACCAGCTATGAGGCAGGATGACAGTACTCTGAACCAGCGGGATGGCAGAGGAGATAAGGAGAAGTGGGCAAATACAACAGGCGTTTCGGAGACAAAATACACAAACCCTGCTGATAATCTGTGTATTTGTGGCAAAGGAGAAAAACATCGCAAATGAGTCCTATATTTTTGGTTTGAGCGGCTGGGTAGATGGAAGTGTTATTTAGTGAGCCGTTGAGTCACAGGTTTGGGCAGGGGAAGAGCAGAAAATCCAGAGCTCTCCTTTTGATGTGTTACGTTTGAAATGCTTACCCTCAAGCAAGTGGAGATGTTGAGTTAGGTACTCTGGAGAGGTCTGCTAGAGCTCTGACTCTGGAAGCTGTGAACACCGTACTCTACAAAAATAAATTCAAGAATATGTTCTTCAGTGTTTACTATTCTTGCATATTCAGAGCTGGACAGGTAATTATCTTAGTATATAAATTTGTATACAGTTCCTCAGTAATGCAAATCTAACCAATTTTCTTTGAGAGTGAACTTAATTTTTTAACCCCCTCTAGGAATTTCAAGACAACAGAAAACCAAATATTCACATAAAGGCAACCAACTCTATCACAAAAACTGCTTCTAAATTCAATCAACTATCTTATGTATAGTTATTAAACAGTTAACTATATATAAGATTAAAGACAGGCAAAGGAGAACCCTGTCGCAAATCTGATGTTAACAGAGAAAAATTCAGTGTCAAATCTGGCTGATGGTGTTAAGATTCAGAACTATGAGAGTTTCTGTAGGCCAGGAAGGATCGCCTACCTACAGTCCTGCTCACACACCCCTGTCCAAGAGGGCACCAGGCGCCTTCTCTCACAGGAAGCAGAAGCACTCAGAGTCAAGTTGTCACATGCCAAACAAAATACTTATTTAAAAAATACAAGGTTATTCACATACTTTTTTCTCATATTGGTTTGCCAGGCAGAAAGCTCTAATCCTGAACTGGCAAAATGGCAGACACTCATTTATTCAACCATTCAATAAACAGGTATTATCAAACACATCCAGACACTGGGGATAAAATGATAAAGGAGATGCAGTTTGTGCTTTCACTGGGGTGTACGGTTCACAGATGACACCAGACAATGATAAACAGCCACGTAAGTGAGCAGTAAATGTGACGACAACACGCTGTGCTATAAGCATGTGTCTGAGGGAGTCTGACCTGGCCAGGTGCTGAGGAAGAACACTGCATGTCTAATAAACAGCAGGTACAAAGGTTAGGAGGCAGAGAGGAGTACAGAGGACCGTGCAGCTAGAATACAGAACGGCTTAGGACAGAGGAGGGAGAGAGAAGTCGGACCTTGCAAGGCCTTGGAGGCCACGTAAGGACTGGAGATCCCTGACGATCACAATCTCTAGCTTACCACAAAAATTCCCCCCAGGGGGACCAGCCAGCACTCAGATCTCACTCAAGTCTCCCAAAAAGTGGCATGACTTTCACACTCACATGTCAACACCTGACGATGTGATGAGAATGGTATGCAGAGGTGATCTGGCTTCTACAATGCAGGTTGTCAGCCCAGGAGAGAACACACTCTTATCTGGTTCATTTTGCCAAAGGCCCACCAAAATAAATCTGAAGAGAACAGGAAAAAGACCATCATTGACATAAAAGTAAAACATGAATCAGACAGCAGGAAAACAGCTGGAAATTAGAGAAACATTTTATAAATTCTACATATTTCACATAATAGAAACTTCCACAGCCATTAAAAAGAAAGGATGAGAAATACCTTATGGAATGATCTCCGATACACTGTTAAGTGAAAGTCAAGGTGCTGAACACTGAATACAATATGCTTCATTTGTTAAACAAAGAGGCAAACTATATATATATTTGCTTCAATATACATGAAATAAGTTTGGAAAGAAAATACACAAAACTAGTGACGCTGGTTATCTACAGGGAGGGAAACCGGTGCTGAGAGAAGGGATGTGGGAAGGAAATTTTCACCGTATACCCTTTCTCCTTTTTGAATTTTGAGCCACACAAATAAATTATGTATTAAAAGTTAAAGCAAACATGTTAATATTAACCAAGGTTTTAGACAAATGGTATGAAAATTTTAATGAAAATGAACATTGTCAAGGAAAATGCTGCTGCTGCTGCTAAGTCACTTCAGTCGTGTCTAACTCTGTGCGACCCTATAGACAGCAGCCCACCAGGCTCCTCTGTCCACGGGATTCTCTAGGCAAGAATACTAGAGTGGTTTGCCATTTCCTTCTCCAGTCAAGGAAAATAAGAATTACTAAAACTGACTACCAAAGGAATAGGAAAAAAATCAGGAGAAATCTTCTTACAAAGAATTCCTATGTGCTAAGACTCTCTACTTCATAATTTCTATGCAAAGAGCTAACTCATTGGAAAAGACCCTGATGCTGGGAAAGACTGAAGTCAAAATGAGAAGGGGTGGCAGAGGATGAGATAGTTGGATGGCATCACCAACTCAATGGACATGAATTTGAGCAAGCTCCGGGAGATAGTGAAGGACAGGGAAGCCCGGCGTGGTGTATAATCCATGGGGTCGGAAAGAGTCGGACATGACTGAGCGACTGAACAAGACTCTCTACATTTTAATAGCCTAGCACAATGACTTTCAATCTCACAGTCTTTATGAGATTAAAAACTAATATTTATTTAGCACTTCCTGTATGCAGGATATAGCATAAAACATTATATGTATTTGCAGCTCCTCCTTATTGAGATATAGGTGACCTCATGACCTGTTTTACATGTGAGCAAAGTGAAAGTCATGGAGTCTTACTCCAACTTCCAAAGCCAGCAAATGACTGCAGAGTCAGACTTCAACCACTGTGCTAATATAATTTTATGCTAACAAATTGGAAAAGCTTAAAGGAATGCATCACTTTCTAGGGGAAGCAGAAATTATTTGAAATCTCAGTTTGACTGGACCTGTCCTTCAAATGCTCAAGGAGCACATTATTCTTAGTTTGTACACATTGTTCCAGAGCATTTAAAAAGACAGAAGGCTTGCCAGTTTATTCAACTAAATTAGAAGAGTGGCCTCCAAGAACAAGTTTTTTACAATAAAATGGCTATCTTGTATGAGGTATTTGTTCTATGTCAAGTTTTAGGAGTCAAGTTCTTTAAAAATGATCTGGGTGCTGCTTAGAAAACAGTCTGGCAGTTCCTTAAGCGGTTAAACAGTTACCAAAAGATCCAGAAATTCCTTTTCTGGGTGAAATAAAAACATATATTCACATAAAATCTTGTACATGAATGTTCACAGCAGCAGTATCACAAGAGTGATACTGAAGTTTCCACTTCAGAAAGTGGAAATAACTGCCCATCATTTGATGGACCCACTGTTTGATGATGCTGTGAAAGTGCTGCACTCAATATGCCAGCAAATTTGGAAAACTCAGCAGTGGCCACAGCACTGGAAAAGGTCAGTTTTCATTCCAATCCCAAAGAAAGGCACTGCCAAAGAATGCTCAAACTACCGCACAATTGCACTCATCTCACATGCTAGTAAAGTAATGCTCAAAATTCTCCAAGCCAGGCTTCAGCAATACGTGAACCGTGAACTCCCTGATGTTCAAGCTAGTTTTAGAAAAGGCAGAGGAACCAGAGATCAAATTGCCAACATCCACTGGATATTGGAAAAAGCAAGTGAGTTCCAGAAAATCATCTATTTCTGCTTTATTGACTATGCCAAAGCCTTTGACTGTGTGGATCACAATAAACTGTGGAAAATTCTGAGATGGGAATACCAGACCACCTAACCTGCCTCTTGAGAAATCTGTATGCAGGTCAGGAAGCAACAGTTAGAACTGGACATGGAACAACAGACTGGTTCCAAATAGGAAAAGGAGTACATCAAAGCTGTATATTGTCACCCTGCTTATTTAACTTCTATGCAGAGTACATCATGAGAAACGCTGGACTGGAAGAAACACAGGCTGGAATCAAGATTGCCGGGAGAAATATCAATAACCTCAGATAAGCAGATGACACCACCCTTATGGCAGAAAGTGAAGAGGAGCTAAAAAGCCTCTTGATGAAAGTGAAAGAGAGCCAAAAAGTTGGCTTAAAGCTCAATATTCAGAAAACGAAGATCATGGCATATGGTCCCATCACTTCATGGGAAATAGATGGGAAACAGTGGAAACAGTGTCAGACTTTATTTTTTGGGGCTCCAAAATCACTGCAGATGGTGACTGCAGCCATGAAATTAAAAGACGCTTACTCCTTGGAAGGAAAGTTATGACCAACCTAGATAGTATATTCAAAAGCAGAGACATTACTTTGCAGACTAAGGTCCGTCTAGTCAAGGCTATGGTTTTTCCTGTGGTCATGTCTGGATGTGAGAGTTGGACTGTGAAGAAGGCTGAGTGCCGAAGAACTGATGCTTTTGAACTGTGGTGTTGGAGAAGACTCTTGAGGGTCCCTTGCACTGCAAGGAGATCCAACCAGTCCATTCTGAAGGAGACCAGCCCTGGGATTTCTTTGGAAGGAATGATGCTAAAGCTGAAGCTCCAGTACTTTGGCCACCTGATGCAAAGAGTTGACTCACTGGAAAAGACTGATGCTGGGAGGGATTGGGGGCAGGAGGAGAAGGGGATGACCGAGGATGAGATGGCTGATGGCATCACCGACTCGATGGACATGAGTCTGAGTGAACTCCAGGAGATGGTGATGGACAGGGAGGCCTGGTGTGCTGTGATTCATGGTGTCGCAAAGAGTCAGACATGACTGATCGACTGAACTGTTTGATAAATGGATAAATAAAAGGTGGTATATCCATACAACAGAGTATTTGGCAATAAAAAATGAAGTACTGATACATGCTACAGCATTGATGAACTTGGAAAACATTATGCTAATTGAAAGGAAACAGTCATAAAGGCCCACAATATCGTATGATTCCATTTATATGAAATGTCCAGAATAGGCACAGACAGACAGAAAGTAGATTAACAGTTGCCTAGGGCTAGGGCAGAGGGGAATGAAGACTGAGGATTTCTTTTTAGGGTAATGAAAATGTTTTAAAATTGATTTTGATTATGGTTACACAATTCTGAATGTATTAAATACCAGTGAAGTGGGTGAACTTTATGGTAGTGAATTAATTACATCTAGATGAGACTGTTATTTAAAAAAATGCATCTGGGTGAGTGCTCCCAATAATCTTAATGAAACTAGAACTAATATACTTGTTTTATAGATGGGAAATCTGTAGCTCAGAGAGAATGACATTTACTCAAGTTCATAATCTGGTTGAGAGAGTCAAGACTCAAACCTCGGTCTGTCTGTCTACAGTGCTCTCTACTTCCCAACACAATTCTATGCAAATAAAGTGAGAATCTTCAAGAAATAGCCCCCTGTTGAGAAACGTAAACTCGTGGCTAACAGGTTCACAAGGGCAATCTCCTAAGAACAAAAAATTCCTACAATATTATCAAACATTCCAAACCTAGAGTGAGAGAGAAGGCTGCCCATTAAAAAGCTAGCAAGTGGTTTTCCATCTCAAATAGGTCTGACTTTAATAAGAGTGCCCTGGAGGACAACAAAAGTAATAGCTGTCATTTATTAAACTTTTACAGCAGGCAAGGCCTGGCACCAAGCACTTTATATGCATTGGTATGTTTAATCTTTACAGCAACTCTGTGAAATAGATACTATTATTATCCAAGTTTCCTAGATCAGCTGTGGGAGGTGGGTAGATTGTCTCAGGTCACATGCTAGTGGATGGTGGTCAGGAATCAAATCCAGACCTTCGAGACGCCCAAGCTCTCACCACCAAATATACTTCTGTGCTATGAAATTTGAAAGCCATAATGAAGTGGGTCATTCTTGAGAGGAAGGCAGATAATAAAAACTTGGCAAGTATCAAGGGAGCGCTTTCTTCCGAAAGTGCCCTAAGCCCTTGCCACTTACCAGCAACTTTCTTCTCACTTCCAAGGAACAAATCCTATGCGTTATCAATTGTACCATTTCAGAGGAAAGAGGCAAAAGTCTTTCATTTTAACAACACAGCACAGGAGTTTTTAACCCCAAATACATCTTATTGTGAAATAGTAACAGCTAATATTAATTGAGAATTTATATGTGTCAGAAAATTCTCTAAGTGTTTCATTAAGTGTTAGCTCACTTAGTACTCAAGACAGTTGCCCGAAGTGGGTACTATTACAGTCCCTATCTTAGGGATTAGTTAAGAGAGGCACAGAGGTTGGGCGACCAGTGCAGAGTCACACAGCTAATAAACGGCCGGGATTGAAACCCAGGTCATCTAGCTCCAGCCTCTACCACATATTCCATCTGACGGATTCTCAGAAAATAGAGCTGATAGAGCCAGTATGTGATTCATTAGATGCCCAGCAGTGTGCACAATACAGTATGTATTGTATCAGCCTAACAACTTGAGGAGGCACATATGTTAGCAGAGTACCTATTTGCAAGATGAGGAACATGAGGCTTAGAGTGCTGGTTAGCTTGCCCAAATACATCCAGTTCATACAGATCAGAACCAAGTCTTTTTCACTCCGTATCATACCACTATTCATTACGTCAGGCCAAATTTGGACACAAAATAGTTGAATGAAGTAGTTAATTGATTGGAAAAAAATCAAAATAATACTTTGTGACACATGAAAATGGTATGCAATCCAAATTTCAGTGTTCATAAACACAGTTTTATTGGACACAGCCACATCCATGTTGACATACTTTCCATGGCAGCTTTCACACTACAGTGGCTCAGCTAAGTAATTCTCAAAGATACCACATATCCCACAAAGCCTGACATATTTACTGTTTGGCCCTTAACAGAAAGGATTTATGGACCCTCATTCTTTTTGGTATTAAAACTCTTAGTGAAAAATGGAGGGGGAGTATATAAAAAGTACTCCCTCAAAGGAAGAAAAAGCATGCCTTTAAAGGGTGACTGGAGTAGGAATGGAAACTTCCTTCCAAACTTTCAAGGAACAAATTTCTATTTTCCATAACGCATTCCAAGGCCTCAAAAACAGTGGAGGACGTCCCAGTTCCTTTTAATGACTGGTTCATAAAAGTTTACAATCCCTAAGCTGTTTTAATTGGAAAGAACTTTGCATAATGAAAATAACAACAGCTGACAGTCACAGAACTTTTGATTCCAGGTGCTTTGCTAAATACAAGATTTCCATCTAATCCTCAACTAGGGAAAGCAGGGTACCATTGTTATCCAATTCTGTGGATGAATTGGAGACTCAGGAGGTTAAGCACATTGCCCAAGGTGCTAAAGTTGATAAGAGCTCAGGCCTCTAACCCTTGCTTCAGTCTTCAGACCTCACTCTTAACAGGACACCATTTAATTTTAACCTGGTCTGCAAATATTGAGGAAATGCACACTTTCCTGAGGAAAAAAAAAAAAGTACCAAAACTACAAAAATAAACTTGGTTGGGGGGAGTGGGGGACAGTATATAGAAGCTTCCTACCGACTCCCAGGGCTTCCTGGTGACCTGTATGGTAAAGAATCTACCTGCAATGCAGGAGACCAGGGTTCGATCCCTGGGTCGGGAAGATCCCCTGCAGAAGGGCATGGCAATCCACTTCAGCATTCTTGCCTGGAGAATTCCATGGACAGAAGAGCCTGGCAGGCTACAATCTATGGGGTTGCAGAGTCAGCCACAACTGAGTGACTTTCACTACCACTACCGACTCCCAGGGAACAAATAATTATGTGCCACAAATTGATTTGAGGGTGTGGAGAGAAGGGAGCCCTCCTACACTGTTGGTAGGAATGTAAATTGGTGCAGCCACTAAGGAGAACAGCATAGAGATTTCTTTAAAAATTAAAAACAGAGCTACCATATGATCCTACAATCGGCATATATCTGGAGAAAACACATGGTCCAAAAGGATACCCGCACCCCCAGCACCCACAACGTTCACTGCAGCACTGTTTACAACAGCTAAGACATGGAAGCAATCTAAATGTCCACCCAGAAATGAACAGATTAAGAAAACGTGGTGCATATATGCAATGGAATATCACTCAGCCATTAAAAAATAAAATAATGTCATTTGCAACAAATGAATGGACCTAGAGATTGTCATACGGAGGGAAGGAACTCAGAGAAGGAGAACTATCATCTATCGCTTGTATGTGGAATCTAAAAAATAAAATTACAAATAAGCTTATCTACAAAACAGACACAGAGAAGGAACTTACGATTACCAGTAGGGAAGTCACGGGGTCAGGGATAGTTAGGGAGTTTGGGATTAACATTTACACATTACTATATTTAAAACGGATAATCAACAAGGACCTACTGCATAGCATGGGGAACTCTGCTCAATATCATGGAACAACCTAAATGGGAAAAGACTTTGAAAAAGAATAGGTACATGTGTCTGTATAACTGAATCACTCTGCTGTACACCTAAAACTAACACAACATTGTTAATCAACTATACTCCAATAGAAAATAAAAAGTTGAAAAAAAAAGGCTTCTCAACCAGTGTTATACCCTAGCTGAGCAGGTTGCGATAGCACCCATCTGTTGACTCACCGTCCTCTCTCCCCTCGAAAGGAACCCCTGTAAGATAAGGAGAGTTAACATTTTCAGCTGGACTGTGTCAGGGCCCTCACTGTTCTAAGCCTTTCTATGCAGTAATTCATCTAACCTAGGAAAGATTATTTCCTGCAGACTGAGAACCACAGAGACTGAATGGCTGTTCAAAGCCTCACAACTAACAAGTTAGAAAAGCTGCCCCAAAGCCAAGTCAGGCAGCAAAGTCAGCATCCTCAACAGATTCCCTACCATTCCATGGTAATAAATCTCAAAATCTTAATCAAACATGTTCAACCCAGGGCAAAGAGAAATTGGAAAAACTGAGCCAAACTTATGGCAGGGGTTGTGGGGGCAACAGCATTCCTATAGTGCCCAGTCAGCTGACCTCACAAATTATCTAAACTCCCAGCAGAGCAGTTCTGAACCAAAACCATCTGACTTCCCAACTCTTGATAAAGAGACTTCAAAAGCCTTATGGTAAGTTTAAGAAGCCAGCCGCAAAATACCACATACTGTACCATTTCATTTTCATGAAACTTCCAGAAGAGGGAAATCTAAAGAGACAAAGTAAACTCATGGTTCCTCAGTGGTAGGAGCCACCACTGACTGCAAAATGGGCGGGACCGAATTTTGAGGGGTGATGGAAATGTTCTAAAGCTTGCAGCAGGGCCTGCACAACTCCTTAGAGAAGTCAAAGTCGCTCAATCGTGTCCATCTCTTTGCGACCCCATGGACTATACAGTCCATGGAATTCTCCAGGCCAGAATACTGGAGGGGGTAGCCTTTCCCTTCTCCAGGGGATCTTTCCAACATAGCGATCGACCCGGTCTCCCGCTTTGCAGGCGGATTCTTTACCAGCTGAGCAACTGTGCTTTAAAATAAAAGAAAAAAAAAAGTTGAGTTGAACACTTACAGTGTTACCCATTGTACGTTTTAAGGTACGTAAATTTATGTCTCAAAAAAGCTGTTTAAAAGACAAGAGGCTGGCTCTTCCGACAACCGATTCCTAATCGAAGGCAGTTTCCTAGACTCCAAGCTTCCTCTATTCAAGTCAGTGGTAGTCACGGGAAAGCCCACATTCAGGGAAAACACGGGGATGCCACAGAGGTAGGGAGCGGGCCCCGGACTTGCGGAGCTCTTCCTGGAAGGTTTCTCGCTGTTCTAAGAAGCCTGGCGGCGAGGCTGGAGGTCTTCGGTGGGCCCGGCCAAGAAGCAGCCCCGCAGCGCCGAGAGGCAAAGGGGACTGAGGTTGTGCGGGAACCGCCGAATGCCTCATTCCCGACGGCCGGAGTGCAGCGCGGGGCCTGACGAGGACGCACGGAGAGTCTCCGCGAGGGAGGGAAAACCGACGTCCCGAGGGGCTCCACGACCCGAGCCCACCGACCTCGCAGCCCCGAACGGCCAGGATGGGGACGGATCGCCTCCCGCGACGGCGCAAGATGGCGCCGGGAGCCTGAGGGCCCGCGCGCCTGCGCCCTGGCCGGCTTTGCCCCTGGGCCCACGCCGCGGCGTCGCACTTTCCGCTGCTCTCCCTCCGCTCTGGGCTAGTCGCCCGATCTCTCGGTAGAGAACGGACAGAAGAATCACGCCCTCCATTGACTGCAGCTTTCGAGTCGCAGGCCTCTAAGCCGAGCCGTGTCCCTGAGGAGAAGCGGCAAGCGGCGCGGGCACAGGCGTTGGCCTGGTCGACGGGTCGGTACTTAGTGCGCAGGCGCGCCGTCGGGGCTCAGCGCAAGGGCGCCTGGGAAACCGCCCGGGAAGCGAGCCGGGCCCTGCCCTCAGGGAGCTCTCCCAGGAGCCGGGAGCAGAGAGCGACGCGCGAGCGTAGGTAGCCGCCAGCTCTCCCCGAACCGTCCGTGGGGGAGTTGGGGAACTGTGTTTTCAGACACAGTGGTTTTGTATCGTGATCTCGACAGTGAGTTCATCTTTTGTCAGCGAGTTTCAACTTTAGAATTCCATGAGGTTATATTTTGAATATTCGCCATGTTCTGGGGAAGAGATTCCGTGACCAGAATGAAAACTCGGAGAGGGCAGGCACTTGTCATACCAGTACCCGCTGCGCCTAAAGGGTGCCTGGCACAGAATGAATGCCCGGTGAATAGTTTTCAGATCGCTGAAGTCTGTGAAAGAGCGTTTCTGTTGTTTTAGTCTCTAAGTCGTGTCTGACTCTTGCGACCCCGTGGACTGTAGCCCGCCAGGCTCCTCTGTCCATGAGATTTCCCAGGCAAGAACACTGGAGTGGGTTGCCATTTCCTTCTCCAGGGCATCTTCCCCACCCAGGGACTGAACACGCGACTCCTGCGTTGGCAGCCTGAGCCACCTGGGAAGCTCTTAAAAGGGCATGCTGCCCCCAAAGTTGGCAGTTCCTGGTAAGTGAACCATCCGCTAGCTTGGCTGAGAAAACCAAATATTCATTTGTTAAAAAGCAGTCTAGTGTGTGAAGTAGGGTTGCATGATATAGCAAGTAAAATTAAGGATAACTCAGTTAAATTTGAATTTTAAATAAATGACAGCTTTTTAGCATTAGTATTGTCCCATACTGGATTTTCTATATTTTATCTGGCGCCCTAGTGAGAAGGCGAGAAGGCAATATGTTAAGGTGGGGAGGGAAGATGATTTCATTCCTCCTAGAAAGAGAACTGGAGAAGAAAAAAAAAAAAAAAAAGACACCTGGAATTTATAAATAAATGCCTCCAATTATGAAGCAGACCTAAGACTGTGCTTGAGAAACTTTGATTTAAAGTCCACCTAGCCCTGTGCTAAGGATTGTATTTACATCATAATTGAAATGTCCTCTGTAGTAGGATAATTATTTTTATTTTACAAATGAAGAAAGAGGCCCAGAGATAGGAGGTGGCTTGCCCAAGTTGCCATATTTTCATTCAGTCACCCCAAAAATAGTTACTGAGAATATTTTTGTGTGCTGTTCTGGTATTTTTATTCCACACACAGGCTGCCTCCTGAACTTGAAAATTTCAGTCTCTGCTCACTGCTTAGGCGCCTTCTCCTTACCCACCCCAGCTGTTGTTTCCATGGTAACCGACCCTACTCTGCCTGTGTTGCTAACTAGAGCTAAGAGCTCTTGAAGGGGAACAAGAGGAACCAGTGACGTCAGTGTAAGCTGCCTAAGGAATGGGAGGAGCGCCTGGAGCCCTAAAGCTGCCTCTTTCAGTGGTTTGTGCTAGATGCCTGTATGTGTTAGAGTCTGTCTTTGGATGAGGTGTCTGCAAAAGAATAAAAAGGTGACCGCGTGAACCTCTGTAGACTCCATGGAGTCACAGACTGTCAGTTCATAAGCTGCCGTGAGCACCAGTGACATCAACATTTTGCATGCTTAATACTTATTAGTTCATTTATTCTGTCACTCAATCAGTAGTGATCTGAAGAGAGCTGGCTTCCTATGTGTGAGGAATGCTAAAGGTACTACGGCTATTAATACACTTATCATCTCTGTTGCTTAGAGTCCATCAGGAGAGATACTTATTCATCTGTTTATTTTTTCTGATTTTTTAATTGACGCATCTTTGATATACAATATTATGTTACAAGTATACAATATAGTTATTCAGAATTTTTAAAAGTTACACTCCATTTAGAGTTATTATAAACTATTGACTATATTCACTGTGTTATACAGCATATCCTTGTAGGTTGGTTTATGCGTAATAGTCTGCACCTCTTAGTCCCCTACCCCCATTTCTCCCTTCCCTGCTCCCTTCTCTCCTTTGGTAACCACTAGCTCTTTCTCTACAGGTCTGGTTATTCGTGGTGTTCACTAGTTTGCTATATTTTTTAGATCCCCCGTATAAGCAATATCACACAGTACTAGTCTTCCTCTGTCTGACATCTCACTTAGCATAGTCCCTTCCAAGGCCATCCATGGTGTTGCAAACGGTGACGTTTCATTCTTTCTTAGGGCTCAGTAGAATTCTGCTGTGTCTATGTCACACATCTTCTTTGTCCATTCCTCGGCTGCTGGACACTTAGGCTGTTTCCATATCTTGGCTGTTCTAAATAGTGCTGCTATGAACATTGAGGTACATGTACCTTTTCGAATTAGTGTTTTCATGTTTTTCTTTCCGACGTGTACCCAGGAGTGGAATTGCTTAGGCAGATGGCAGTTCTGTTTTTCGTTTCTTTTGAGAAACCTCTGTGCTGTTTTCGGTAGCACCTGTACCAGGTTCCATTCCCGCCGACAGTGTGCAGAGTCCCCTTTGTCCTACATCCTCGCCAGCATTTCTTTGTGTTGTTATTTGTTCCTTTGGTTATTTTGTGATGATTTTTTTGTGCATCACTATATTCTGAGAGCTCATGATGTGTGAGACGTATTAGAGTCTGAGAGAAACAGAGTGAGTTTAAAAAGTAAAACGAAATGCTGTGCTGCCAGGAAATGAGCCTGATAGGTTTGAGGTCAGGTATTAAACAGATAATCACAAGCGTGGCCAACATTTGCTAAGTACCTGCTGTGGCGCCAGGTACTGTTTCAGACAAAAGGACTGTAGCAATGAACAAAATAGACTTTGTATCTGTTCTTGTGGAGCTTACATGATGGTGCAAAGAGAAATATATGCAGATGAATCATTTAGTGCCTTTCATTTACAGCATTAGAGAGGGAAAGTGGCAGCCCACCCCAGTATCCTTGCCTGAAGAATTCCAGGGACAGGGGACCCTGGCAGGCTATAGTCTATGGAGTTGCAAAGAGTTGGATGTGACTTAGTGACTAAACAGCAGCAACGACAGTCACAATGCACAAAATATTCAACTCAAATTGACTTAAATAAAAAGGAGAATTTATTGGCCTAACTAACTGAAGATGCCAGAGATATAGGTGGTCTCCTCTATTTAGAAACATGATTTCTGTTATTCTTGCAAATCTCGGTGGTTTTTCTGCCCAATATTCCCTCCCCACTGTTTCTTGCCACAGAAGCCTTTTCTGTGGAGAACTGGTGAGGGTTTGACCCAAGCCTTGTCAGACACTCTGTTCTGTTGCTGTGCCCACCGTGATTGGTTCAGGAATGAGCATGCGACTCCAGGTGAGGCATTCGGAGATACTCCTGTAAGGAATGATAGCTCTTTGCTAGGAGGCTAAACTGGTCCTGTCTGCCTGTTAGGGACAAAAGCAAGAGTCAGAGCCTCCCACTGCCTCTTCTGACATGTAGAGGGGGGAAGGTATGTAATGGACTTGGCACAAAGCGGGCTCTCAGTAACTGTCAGCCAGCGTTGAGGGGGAGTTCCAAAGGGACAGTGAGAAGAAAGTCTTTGAAGGGAGCGGAAGCTTGCGAGTTTGTAGACCACTTCAAGATAAAGTAAATCAGGGTTCTTGGAGTGCCTGCTGTTGTTCAGTCGTTAAGTCCTGTCTGACTCTGTGACCCCATGGACTGCAGCACCCCAGACTTCCCTGGCCTTCACTGTCTCCCAGAGTTTGCTCAGACTCATGTCCATTGAGTCAGTGATTCCATTTAACCATCTCATCCTCTGTCGCCTGCTTCTCTTCCTGCCCTCAATCATTCCCAGCAGCAGGGTCTTTTCCAGTGAGTCAGCTCTTCACATCAGGTGGCCAAAGTATTGGAGCTTTAGCATCAGTCTTGCCAATGAATATTCATGATTGATTTCCTTTAGGATGGACTGGTTTGATCTCTTTGCTGTCTAAGGGACTCTCAACCGTCTTTTCCAGCACCACAGTTCAAAAGCATGAATTCTTTGGTGCTCAGCCTTCTTTATGGTCCAATTTTCATGCTCATATATGACTGCTGGAAAAACCATAGCTCTGACTATGTGTACCTTTGCTGGCAAAGTGATGTCTCTGCTTTTTAATACACTGCCTAGGTTTGTCATAGCTTTTCTTCCAAGGAGGAAGCATCTCTTAATTTCATGGCTGCAGTCACTGTTGGCAGTGATTTTGGAGCCCAAGAAAATAAAATCTGCCACTGTTTCCATTTTTCCCCTCCATGTGTAAGTGCTATCATGTGATACTTGTCTTTCTCTGACTTATTTTTCTCGATATGACTGATCATCTCCAGGTCCATCCATGTTGCTACAAGTGGCATTATTTCTTCTTTTTAATGGCAGAGTAATATTCCATCGTATATATGTACTGCACCTTTACCCATCCATCTGTCAGTGGGCACTGAGATCTTCCATGTCTTGGCTGTTATGAGTAGTGCTGCTGTGAACACTGGGGTGCCTGGATCTTTTCAAATCAGAGTTTTTGTCTTTTCCAGGTATACGCCCAGGGGTAGGATTGCTGGATCAAATGGTAGCTGTTTTTAGTTTTTTAAGGGGTCGCCATACTGTTCTCAATTGTGGCTGCACCAAATTACATTCCCACCAACAGTTTAGGGGGGTTCCTTTCTCTCCGCAACCCCTCCAGCATTTATTGTCTGTGGACTTCTTGATTATGGCCATTCTGACCTGTGTGAGGTGGTACTGCACTGTGCTTTTGATTTGCATTTCTCTAATAATTAGTGTTATTGAATGTCTCTTCACGTGCCTGTTGGCCATCTATATCTCCTTTGGGGGAGATGTCTAGGTCTTCTGCTCATTTTTTGATTTGGTGGTTGCTGTTGCGTTTTTGATAACTGAGTTGTAAGCTGTTTTTATACTTTGAAGAGCAAGCCCATATCTTCTCCCATTCTGTAGGTTGTCTCTTTGTTCTGTTTATGGTTTCCTTTGCTGTGCAAAAGCTTTTTTAAGTTTGATTAGGGCCTATTTGTTTATTTTTGCTTCTATTTTCTTTCACCTTGGGAGACTGACCTAAGAAAATATTGCCACAGTTTATGTGAATGACTGTTTTGCCTGTGTTTTCCATTAAAATGAAAATCTGACTGTGTTTTCCTCTACCTAAAATCCTCAAAAAGAGTCCTACAGCTTTTTAGCCGAAGACCCAGCTCCTCACCAAGGCTTGCATGGAGTGGAGTCTCCAGGTTCTTTTTGGAAGGTCCAGCGGGTGGCATTTGGCTTAAACATAGGTGAACGCAGGGCGTGCCTGAATATGTCTGGACGCTCCCCTTGCATCACTGTGAATGACTATGTCATATTACTATTCAAGAAGCCCGTGTTCCTCAATACATCCGTAGGTTCTGAGGGTGTGTGCGTGCACCAGTGTGTGCGTGTGAGTACAGACGTAGGGAGGTGACAGACAATAACACTGAACATGGGGCTTCCCCAGTGGCTCAGTGGTAGGGAACACGCCTTCCAATGCAGGGGTCAGGAGTTCGATCCCTGAGCAGGGAAGCCCCCCTACACTGCAGCACGCCAGGCTTCCCTGTCCTTCACTGTCTCTTGAAGCTTGCTCAAATTCACGTCCCTCGAGTTGGGGATGCCATCCAACCATCTCATCCTCTGTCATTCCCTTCTCCTCTTGCTCTCAATCTTTCCCAGCATCAGAGCCTTTTCCAATGACTCGGTTCTTCGCATCAGATAGTCAAAGTACTGGAGCTTCAACTTCAGCATCAGTGCTTCCAGTGAATATTCAGGGTTGGTTTCCTTTAGGATGGACTGATTTGATCTCCCAACAGTCCAAGGGACTCTCAAGAGTCTTCTCCAACACCACAGTTCAAAAGCATCAATTCTTTGGTGCTCAGCCTCCTTTATGAGCAATTTAGATCATCTTCCTGTTCTCATGGAGCCGACAGCCTTGGGGACCACCACCATCCTTCAAGTGGGGTGTTGGAGAGTTCCCACAAGCTTCAGAAAAGACAGCCAGAGAAGCAGGCTGCCAACCAGCATCCGTTAGAAACCCGTCCAGCCGCTCCACGGTGGCTCGCCTCAGCGGACGTGCTTCTGCAAGCCGAACAATCCATGTCAGCGCTCTTCCCTGCAAACCCAGCCAGTGAAAGAGCCCATCAGGGGTGGACTCACTCTGGTAAACACGCCTCCGGGTGCCAGCCAGTCGGCAGGGATCTCACTTGAGAGACCACAGTCCTACAGACGGCATGAGGCTGTTGATGGCCTCCAAAGGTCCACCACCCTCCCAGCGCCAAACCCTGCATGAGATCGGTCCATCCAGGACAGAGAGACTGCCTGACTAGCAGAGCTCTCCCTCCTTAGGGGGAAAAGCAAATCTGGCACTGTCCTTTTATTTATCTTTTTACCTTTTTGTTTTGTGTTGGAGTGTAGCTGCTTAACAATGTCGTGATAATTTCAAGTGGATAGCAAAGGGGCTCAGCCATACATACACAGGCACCCACTCTCCCCCAAACTCCCCTGCCATGCAGGCTGCCACATAACCCTGAGCAGAGTTCCCTGTGCCGCAGAGGAGGTCCTTGTTGCTTATCTATTTTAAATATAGCCGTGTGTACGTGTCCATCCCAAACTCCCTAACTGTCCCTTCCCCTTGCAACTGTAAGGTCATTCTCAAAATCTGTGAGTCTCTTTCTGTTTTGTAGTAAGTCTCCTTGCATCGTTTCTTTTTACATTCCACAAGAAGGGGTGTTGTGTGATATTTCTCCTCCTCTGTCTGACTGACTTCACTCAGTGTGGCCGTCTCTAGGGCCGTCCACGCGGTTGCTTTATTTCACTCTCTTTAATGGCTGGGTAATGTTCCATTGGGCATATGGGCCACGTCTTCTTTATCTGTCCTCTGTCGATGGACATTTAGGTTGCCTCTGCGTCTCAGCTGTCGTAAACAGTGCTGCAGTGAGCGTTGGGGAGGCACTGTGCTCTCATTTGGGGTACTAAGTTGTGTTAGTCTGCTAGCACCGCCGTAGCAGGGCAGCAGAGGCCAGGGGGCTGAAACAACAGCAGTGTGTCATCTCACGACCCTGGAGACCAGCACTCTGGGATGAGGGTGTCGGGGGTGCAGGTCTCTCCCGCGGCCCCTCTCCGCGGCGTCAGTCGGCCGCCTTCTCCCGGTCACCTCGCCCGGTCTTCACCACGTGTGCCCTCATAAGAGGGTGCTGATGGTTGGCTTAGGGCCCGCCCTAATGACCGCACCTTGCTTCGCCTATCTGCAGACTGAGAAGACTAAAGCTCGACTAACTCTCTGAAGACTGAGAAGCCTGTATCCAAGCTCGGGCACAGTCTGAGCGCCTGGGCGTGCCGCGAGGGATCAGGACTTCGGTGACTGAAGTTAGAGGGCGTAGAGTTCGGCTCGTAACAGCTTAGTAGCTTGGCTGTTTTCGTTTTGGATCGTTTCTTGTTAAAGATTTTTTGATGGGGACCATTGGGCTTCCCTGGTGGCTCAGTGGTAAAGAGTCTGCCTGCAGTGCCGGAGACGTTGAGTTCAACCCTTGGGTCAGGAAGATCCCCTGAAGGGAGGAATGGCAATGCATTCCAGTATTCTGGCCTGGAAAATGCCGTGGGCAGAGGAGCCCAGCCGGCTACAGTCCACGGGGTTGCAACAGTCAGAAACGACGGAGAGGCTCAACCTCCGCTGTTAAAATCTCTCCTGAGTTTGTTACAATCTTGCTTCTGTTCTATGTTTTGGTTTTGGGGGCCGTGAGTCATGTGGGATCTGTTTCCCACCCTGGGATCAATCTCTAACTCCCTGCATCATAAGATGAGGGCTTAACCACTGGACCGCCAAGGAAGCCCCCGCCTGTGTGTGTGTGTGTTTTTTTCTTTCTTTCTTTCTTTAAATATTTCTTTTGTACAAGGGTGGAGCCAGTCAACAGACAGTGTTGTGATAGTCTCAGGTGAGCAGCAAAGGGGCTCAGCCACCCATGTCCACGTATCCGCTCTCCCACCGAGCCCCACGCCCATCCAGGCCTCCCCGTGTTTTCACAGAGGCAGTGCGCAGCCACATGCATGGGAACAGGTGGCTTCTGCCTTCCCAAGCTCTCTGTGCTCTCCCGGGCGTGTCTCTCTTCCGCCGGGACACACGAAGCCCTTCTTGGCCCTGGGTTTTGGACATAGGCCATGAGTTCTCCGAGTGCACACAAGTTCTCTCCCTCCTGGAATGCCTCCTCCCCGCACCCCCACCCCGCCCACCCGGGCCGCCTTGCCCAGGGAATCCAGAGTTCCGCTGGAGACACTCGGCCGCACTCCAGCCTCTGCCTCCGGGTGTTAATTAGCGCCGGGAAGCTGGGGTCATTTCTCGCCACACATCCCATGCTCCCAGTTGGAAAGGAAAGACCCACGTGGCGAGTCTCACAGGACTGGAATCAGCGAGTGCCCAGCACGTCTCATGCATTTAGGGGCCCAGGTTGGGGTGAGGGACTCTCCCAAAGTCTAGAGAGGCAGTAGAAAACTCGGTCATCAAGACATGTAATGTTTTTCCTTTATTTTTTTTAAAAAATATTTTTTAAAACGTGGACCATTCCTAAAATCTTCATTGAATTTGAATTTGTTACAATATTGTGTCTGTTCATGTTTTGGGGTTTTGGGGCCGTGAGGCACGTGAGGGTCTTTAGCTCCTCGACCAGGGATCGAACCCTCGCCCCCTGCAGTGGATGGTGAGGTCCTCACCTCAGGACTGCCAGTGCATGCCTGCTAGCTCACTTCAGTCATGTCCCACTGTTTGTGGCCCCGTGGATGGCAGCCCGCCAGGCTCCTCTATCCATGGGATCCTCCAGGTAGGAATACTGGAGTGGATTGCATGGCCTCCTCCAGGGGATCTGTCCGACCCAGACATCAAACCCACCTCTCTTACGTCTCCAGCACTGGCAGGCAGGTTCATTACCACTGGCACCACGCAGAAGTCCTAAATGTGTAATATTGTCTAAAAGACTGACTTGTGGCCGTGCGGTCTCCGCAGCGGCGTGGGCTTTCTCTGGCTGCAGCGAGTGGGGCCTTCTCACTGCAGGGGCTCCTCTTGCTGCGGAGAGCAGGCTTGAGGGTGCGCGGGCCGAGTGCTGTGGTGCACAGACTTGGTTGCCCTGAGGCACGTGGGGTCTTCCCGGAGCAGGGATCGAACCTGTGACCCCTGCGTTGGCAGGTGGATTCTCAACCGCTAGACCACCAGGGAAGCCCCCAAATGTGTAATATTTTAACAGTGCTTTTTTAAAAAATCACAGTGAATGCAAAGCAATCAGCGACGAAGGACTCCTGCTGGGATTCACGGCGTCTGAGGCCTGCTTTAGGATAGCCGCAGGTGACCCAGCGAACGGGGCCTGCTGGAAGGATCTGTTCTTGCCCATCTCCAATCTTCGGCCAAATCTGCCCCCAGGGCCCCCAGTCCTTTCTCTGGAGGGGAGCTGGGGGAGGAGAGGAGCAGAAACGCCTCTGAGCCGCTCCCAGGCTGGTTCCAGCCGGGCTGGCGACCCTTCCTTGGAAGGAGTTGACCTCTCATTCTCAGGGAGCAAGGCCTTGGCTGGTCATTAACCTGGGAAGTATCTGGGAGCCCAGGCCGCCCAGACCCTTCTCCTGGGGGGTGGGAAGTGCCTCTCGCGGTCATGAGGCAGAAGCACGAGCCTCTCCCGCGGACAGTCTCCAGACAGCACAGGCCGCAGGGTCTGCGGGTCACCCCGCCCCTTCTGCGGGCCTCCTCCTCGGCCGCCCCACCCCCATCTTCCCCCTGGCTTGCCCCCCTGGTCTCCTGAGGGCACCCCCACTTCCATTCCTGCCCTCCCACCCTCCGGTCAGTCCCCCACGTAATTGAGGTTTGACCATTGCCGGAGCTTCCCTGCTGGCCCAGTGGTCAGGACTTTGCCTTCCGATGCAGGGGTGCAGGTCTCATCCCTGGTCGGGGAGTAAGATCCCACACGCCTCTTGGGCAAAAAAGCCAAAACATGAAACAGAAGCAATTTTGTAACAATTCAATAAAGGTTTTAAAAATAGTCCACAGTAAAAGAAAAAGAAAAGTTATTGCCATGCCTTAACATCAAACCAACCGGTGCCTCCCCATTGCTGGTAGGGGGAAAAAAAAATTTAGGCTCCTATTTTAATTTTATTTTTTTCAAGAGACAAAAATTAATAGGTGTCCATATATATTTCATATATAACGCAGCATCACACCCTGTAGGGTATTTACTCAGGTACCCGCAGATACGTTTGCAACACTCCTTAAGTCTACGAAACAGAACAGAGAAAAATGAACAAATACATTCAGCACTTATAAAATGTAATATGATGAAGAATATAAAGTACTATTTTCCTTTCAACACTTCAAAAGATGTGTATATGCTCTTTGTTTTTTTAACAAGTAACATCACAGATGTAAACTCTTAAGCCCCTTTTAAAAAAAAAGGAATTAGGAGGATTTCCCTGTTGGTCCAGCGGCTAAGAATCTGCCTTGCAGTGCAGGGGATGCAGGTTCAATCCCTGTTCGGTAAACTGAGATCCCTCGTGCCACAGGGCTGCTGAGCCCACATGTTGCAAGCAAGACCTGGCAAAGCTAAATAAATATTTAAAGTTATTAAAACTTATTAAAGTTATTAAAAAATAAACAAATGCAGGCGTATAAACAGTGAAAGCTTCGGAATCTCCACCATGGAGGGCTGAGGAGAACAATTCAGTTGCCTGGAGTGGAGTGACAGGAGGCAGTTTGACTCTGCCTGAAGCTGCAGCTGCGTTCGTACAGTCTCCTAAACACAGTGGTCACTATTTGTGAATATGCTACAACATAACTCATTGCATGTTGCTGTTCAGTGCCTAAGTTGTGTCTGACTCTGCGACCCCATGAACTGCAGCACGCCAGGCCTCCCTGTCCTTCATCTCCCAGAGTTTGTGGAAACTCATGTCCATTGAGTCGATGATGCCATCCAGCCATCTCATCCTCTGTTGTCCCCTTCTTCTCCTGCCCTCAATCTTTCCCAGCATCAGGTTCTTTGCGAAGGAGGCAGTTCTTTGCATCAGGTGGCCGAAGTATTGGAGTTTCAGCTTCAGCATCAGTCCTTACAAGGAATACTCAGGACTGATTTCCTTTAGGATGGACTGGTTGGATCTCCTTGCAGTCCAAGGGACTCTCAGGAGTCTTTTCTAGCACCGCAGTTCAAAAGCATCAGTTCCTCGGTGCTCAGCCTTCTTTATGGTCTAGCTCTCACATCCGTACACGACTACTGGGAAAACCGTAAGCTTTGGCTACGTGGACCTTTGTCAGCAGAGTGATGTCTCTGCTTTTTAATACTCTGTCTAGACTTGTTATAGCTTTCCTTCGGAGGAGCAGGCGTCTTCTGCTTTCATGGCTGCAGTCACCACCTGCAGTGATTTTGGAGCCCAAGAAGAGAGGACCAGTCACTGTCTCCACTGCTTCCCGTCTGTTTGCCGTGAAGTGATGGGACCGGATGCCATGGTCCTAGTTTTCCGACTGTTGAGTGTTAAGCAAGCTTTTTCACGCTCCTCTCTCGGTTTCCTCAAGAGGCTCTTGGTCCCTCTTCACTTGCTGCTCCTAGAGTGGTGCCGTCTGCGTATCTGCAGTCTTTGGAGTTGTAAACTCCTTGAGACGGAAAGTGCAGTGGTGGTTTGCAGGGCCTCAGAGGGGGAGGGTGGGGAGCCGGTGTTTAATGGGGACAGAGTCTCAGTTTTGCAAGATGAAAAGAGTTGTGGAGATGGACGGTGGTGACGGTTGTGCCATGTTGTGAGCGTATTAAACACTGCTGACCTGTGCACTTAAAAATGGTAAAGACAGGGACTTCCCCGGGCGTCCAGGGCTGAGAGTTCGCCTTCCACTACAGGTGGCCCAGGTTTGATCCCTGCTCAGGGAACTAAGATCCCACATGCCGTCTCATGTGGCCAAAAATGTTACGATGGTTAATTTAACGTTATGTGCATTTTAGCGGTTTCTTTTTTTAAAGAAAAAACAAAGATGTCGGGTTGTTTCCAGTCATCTGAAGGCTTGACTAGTGGGGAGGTCCACCTCTGGGGCGGAGAATGGCCACCACAGCCAGGAAAAGCCAGTAACAGTGAAGGCAGATGTGGCAGTGGGTCCTTCCCCGAAGCCTCCGCGGGGGAGCCCAGCCCAGCCCCACCTTGGCTTCAGCCTCGTGAGAGCCGGTGGAGGCTGCCTGGACTTCTGACCTGTCAGAAGCAACGGTCAGGTGACCTGTGGCATCGTTTCCAGACTCCACGTTTGCAGTAATTTGTTCCAGAGCGATGAACACTAACAGTTATTGTCAGAATGGACCGTGGAATTTAAATTAGATCAGGAGGCGCTGTGGTCAGGTGCTGTGAACTGAGTATGCCAATAAGCCACGGAATTGTCTGCGGGGCGGGGGGCGGGAAGACCTAAGGAGACCAGGGCCAGCGTTGAGAGCAGCAACGATCTGATACGTGATTTCAGGCACGGTGCAGTTTCTGATGATGACAAAGTCGGAGTAGGTAGGTAGACAGACAGACAGATAAGTATGCGTAGAAAACAATCATGGAGTAAATATCCCCTCACCTTCAGAGTCATTATCTCTATATTGCCTGATGGTGGGTAATTTTTAAAATTAATCACATTCGATCTTTATGTTTTCTTTTTTTATTTTGTGTTGAGGTATAGCTGATTAACAGTGTTTGATAGTTTCAGATGAACAGCATAGGGACTCAGCTGTACATATACATGGATCCGTTCTCTCCCACGCCCCCCCCCCCCCCCCCCCGCCGCCGTGTGTTTATTTTGCTAAGTTTTGGCTGCACTGGGTCTTCCTACTGTGCACGGGCTTTCTCTAGTTGTGGTGACCGGGGGCTGCTCCCTGGTCGCGGTGCCAGGACCTCTTACTGCAGCGGCCTCTGTTGCAGAGCACACGCTCTAGCCACATGGGCTTTGGGAGTGGTGCCCTCCCGGCATGGTTGCTGTGCGACGAAGGGCCTTCCTGGACCAGAGATCAAACTCGTGTCCTCTGCATTGGAAGGCAAGTTCTTCACCGGGGAAGCCGCACAGAAGGTTTTTAAGTTAATTTTTATGGGCGTGTAGTTGCTTTAGGATGCTGTGTTAGTTCCCGCCGTAAGGCAGAATGAACCAGCCATCCGCACGCGTGTGTCCCCTCCTTTGCGGGCATCCTTCCCGTCTGGGTCACACAGCGCTGAGTAGAGTTCCCCGTGCTGTGCAGCGGGTTCTCGTCAGCCACCCGCTACGCACAGGACCAACAGGACACGTGTCTACCCCAGGCTCCCGATTCCTCCCACCCTCTGTCCCCTGCGGTGTCCAGGTCTGCGTCTGCTTGCTCCGCAGAGGACTTGACCCAGCTGTAGTCCTACTGTGTCCCCTGTCGCCTTTGTTGCCTGTGGGTTGGCATCCTGTCCGTGAAATCGTCCTCTCAGACGGTAAAGAGTCCGCCTGCAAGGCCGCAGACCCAGGTTCAGTCCCCGGCTTGGGAAGGTCCCCTGGAGGAGGGCACGACAGTCCACTCCAGTATTCTTGCCCGGAGAACTCCATGGCCAGGGGACCCTGGCAGGCTGCAGTCCTCGGGTCACAGAGAGTCGGACATGATGGAGTGACCCACACTCTCACTCACTTTTCACACCACAGCATTGTTGCCTCTCTCCATTCACTTAAAGAATGATCTTGCCTTGCTCAGAGTCCCTACTCCTTCCTCCACCCCCACCCCAGGGGGAAAGGAACACATCTGCATGCGCTCCCGAGACTCGCCAGGATTCAGCTCCCGAGGCTCCCCGGGATGCAGCTCTGTGCCCGGGCCGAGGCAGGATTCAGCTCTGTGCCCGGGGCCGAGGCAGGATTCAGCTCAGTGCCCGGGCCGAGGCAGGATTCAGCTCCCGAGGCTCCCCGGGATGCAGCTCTGTGCCCGGGGCCGAGGCAGGATTCAGCTCAGTGCCCGGGCCGAGGCAGGATTCAGCTCCCGAGGCTCCCCGGGATGCAGCTCTGTGCCCGGGGCCGAGGCAGGATTCAGCTCAGTGCCAGGGGCCGAGGCAGGATTCAGCTCCCGAGGCTCCCCAGGATGCAGCTCAGTGCCCAGGGCTGAAGCAGGCCGGGTCTTTGTTGGAGGCGTGCGTGCTCCCTTATTGATGTCTGTTAGAAAGTCATTTATAGTTCACACCTGGCTGTCTCGGGCGGGATCTCTGAATCCCTCTGGTGAACAGCACGGAGGGAGAGCAGGGCTTCCGGGGCCCCCCGCCCATCACTGTCCTAATACGTGGCATCTAAAGGGGGCCCCAGAGGGCTCTGTGCCAGGGCTGGAACCCGGAAGCCTTCTTGGCTTCTGTTTCGCAGGGTGAGCCAGGCGAGACACTCCTGACCCACCCGGCTCACTGCTCCCCTTCCCCAGTTCACAGGAAGCCGACGGAAGCTGAGGCTGCGTGTGGCAGGAAGGCAGGGAGGCTGGGGAAGCACCCGTCCCCCCCAATCCTTCTCATGGCCTCTGGTCAAGTGCAAAGAGTACAAGTGTGAGTCGCTCAGTCGTGTCCCACTCTACAAGCCCACGGACTGTAGCCCACCAGGCTCCTCTGTCTGTGGGATTCTCCAGGCAGAAATACTGCAGCGGGTGGCCATTCCCTCCTCCAGGGGATCTGCCCAACCCAGGGATCGAACCTGGGTCTCCTGCACTGGCAGGCGGATTCTTTACGCCTGAGCCGCCAGGGAAGCCCCAGTGGCCCGGGGGACGCACTCTCCTGGGTCTTGGGCCCCAGGAGGGGACGGGAGCAGAGGCGGGGGCTCTGTCCACCTTTCCTAGGTGGGGAAGCGCTTCACAGGGCTCGTGCTTGCTCCTCCCTGAGTGAGGAAGCACGCCTGGGGTCAAGGGTCCTCCACTCCTGGACGTGGAAAGAGTGACACTGTCTTTCCCTCCCTCGCCGGGCTATACCTCCCAGACCCTCACTGCTATAGACGGTCTGCCCTTTGGTTACGGCTGAGTAATATTCCATTGTATGTACACATTTGCAGAGCTGCGGGTAGGCCTAGAGACTGTCACACAGAGTGAAGTAAGTCAGAAAGAGAAAAATCACACATATATGTTGAATCTAGAAAAATGGCACAGAAGAGCCTGTTTGCCAAGCAGAAATAGAGACACAGAGGAAGCAAAAAAATGTTCTGACACCAAGGGGGGAGCGGGGGCGGGGTGAGCTGGGGTGAGACTGGGATTGGCGCGTGTCCGCCATCGATACGTGCGTAAAATAGCTGATGAGAACCGACTGCAGAGCCCAGGGAAGCCTTCACAGTGCTCTGCGGCGACCTGGATGGGAAGGAAATCCGAAAGAGAGGGGAGATGTGTGTACACACGGCTGCTTCACTCTGCTGTACAGCGGAAACTAACAACATTGCAAAGCAGCTTGTTCAGTTGATAAATCACCTCCGACTCCATGGACCCCATGGACGGCAGCACACCAGGCCTCCCTGTCCATCACCAACTCCCGGAGCTCGCTCAAACTCTTGTCCATCGAGTCAGTGATGGCATCCAACCATCTCATCCTCTGTCGCCCCTTCCTCCTCCTGCCCTCGGTCTTTCCCAGCATCAGTCTTTTCCAGTGAGTCAGCTCTTCACATCAGGCGGCCAAAGTATTGGAGCTTCAGCTTGAGCATCAGTCCTTCCAATGAATATTCAGGACTGATTCCCCTTAGGGTTGACTGGCTTGATCTTGCAGTCCAAGGGACTCTCAAGAGTCTTCTTCAGCACCACACTTCGTAAGCACCCTTGTTGGCAAAGTGGTGTCTAGGTTTATCAAAGCGTTTCTTCCAGGGAGCAAGCGTTTTTTAACGTCATGGCTGCAGTCCCCATCTGCAGTGATTCTGGAGCCCAAGAAGAGCAGGCCTGTCACTGCTTCCACTTTCCCCCCGTCTGCTTGCCATGAAGTACTGCCATGAGCCTAGTTTTCTGAATGTTGAGTTTTAAACCAGCTTTTCCACTGTTCTTTCACCCTCATCCAGGGAGTCTTTAGTTCCTCTTCACTTCGTGGCATTAGAGGGGTATCATCTGCATATCTGAGGTGAGGTGGTTGGTGTCTCTGCGGTGACCTAAATGGGAAGGAAATCCAAAAAAGAGTGGATGTATGTATACGTATAACTGATTCACTTTGCTCCACAGCAGGGACTAACACGACATAGGAAAGCAACTATAAAGACTTGTTTAAAAAAAGTTGAAACCCCGGAAGAAAGCAGAGAAGTCGTGCCCTGGGATGTCAGTGCTGGGGCAGTGCCCCTCGGTGGGGACAGCACGGCGCAGGGCGGGATGGGTCCTCCTCCGGCCCCTCCACGGGCCTCCGGCCCCAGCTGGAGGATTAAGGAGAGCAGGCTCCTGGCGCCCCGCAGTCTGCGGCCGCCGCCGGGGAGTGTCCCTGGAGAGCGGAGGGGCCAGAGGGCTGGAGGCTCCCAGAGGAACCGGAGACCCGAAGGTCAGCAGAGCCCTGGCCTTCCAATTAGGTTCCTTGTGACCCCGGAGGCGTGCACACCCTCCACGCGGGGGAGAAAGGCTGAAGAGAGGTGAACTGCTGGAGACAGGCCGTTTCCCAGAGAGGCGCCTGGGGTTCCCATTTTACTGTGACCCTCCGACCATTTTGCAATTAAACAGCACACCTCTCCCCATTCCCACCCTACTCTCACCAAGGCACATCCTCCTGGGGTTAGGAAAGCCCTTTGCCGGTGTCCCCACACTGAGAGACCATTCAAAATACTGTTTAAGGCAGCAGGAAGCAGAAAATGCCAGAATTAGGCCTAAGGTGTCAAGTTAAATAAATGTATTGGGCTTCCCTGGTGCCTCATTGGTAAAGAATCTGCCTGCAATGCAGGAGATGTGGGTTCCGTCCCTGGGTGGAGCAGATTCCCTGGAGAAGGGCATGGCAACCCACTCCAGTGTTCTTGCCTGGAGAACTCCATGGACAGAGGAGCCTGGCGGGCTGCAGTCCTTGGGGTCGCAGAGAGTCAGATACGGTTTAGCACAGACGCACACAAAGGAATGACTGGGAAGAATCGCAGGGTCTTCCTCTCCCCCGGACAGTCACCCTGGCATGCAGGAGACGAGCTTCCGCGAGCTTTAGCTGGAAGATGTTGACATGCTGCAGCCGCAGATTCCAGACTCCAAATAAATCTTCAGTTGTCCGATAATCGTCTCCCCGCCAGCTTCTTCCCACCAAGCGCTGTTCCATGGGGCCAGCTGAAATGCAGACCCTACAGGAAGGATGATGGGCGGTCAGAGGTGAGATGATTCTGTGTTCTTAGCATGGACGGTTGCATAGCTGTATGCTCAGGCCACTGTGTGCGAATGATAATGCACTTGGCTGCTCCCTTTGGCCCTGCGTTCTCTTCTGGCGTTTGCTCATGTCTGTGGCTGCACTGGGTCTCAGTTGCAGCACGTGGCGTGACATATGAACCCTCACTTGCAGTGTGAGGGATGTAGCTCCTCGATCAGGGGTCGAACCCTGACCCCGTGCACTGGCAGCGCGGAGCCTTAGCCCCTGTTTGTTGCTCACTTGCTAAGCTGCGTCTGACTCCTTTGCAACCCCGTGGACTGTAGCCTGTTAGCTCCTCTGTTCGTGGGATTCTCCAGGTAAGAATACTCAGTTCAGTTGAGTCGCTCAGTCGTGTCCGACTCTTTGCGACCCCATGAATCGCAGCACGCCAGGCCTCCCTGTCCATCACCAACTCCCGGAGTTCACTCAGACTCACGTCCATCGAGTCGGTGATGCCATCCAGCCATCTCCTCCTCTGTCGTCCCCTTCTCCTCCTGCCCCCAATCCCTCCCAGCATCAGAGTCTTTTCCAATGAGTCAACTCTTCGCATGAGGTGGCCAAAGTGTTGGAGTTTCAGCTTTAGCATCAGTCCTTCCAGTGAACACCCAGGACTGATCTCCTTGCAGTCCAAGGGACTCTCAAGAGTCTTCTCCAACACCACAGTTCAAAAGCATCAATTCTTCGGTGCTCAGCTTTCTTCACAGCCCAACTCTCACATCCATACATGACCACTGGAAAACCATAGCCTTGACTAGACGGATCTTTGTTGGCAAAGTAATGTCTCTGCTTTTGAATATGCTGTCTAGGTTGGTCATAACTTTCCTTCCAAGGAGTAAGTGTCTTTTAATTTCATGGCTGCAGTCACCATCTGCAGTGATTTTGGAGCCCCAAAAGATAAAGTCTGACACTGTTTCCACTGCTTCCCCATCTGTTTCCCTGGGTTGCTGTTCCCTTCTCCAGGATCTTTCTGACCCAGGGGATGGAACCCGAGTCTTCTGCATCGGCAGGCGAGTTCTTTACCACTGAGCCACCTGGGAAGCCTTGGCCGCTGGACCTCCAGGTAAGTCCCAGCATTCTATTCTGCATTTCCTTATATGTTATCCCGTTGTTCTCCAGTCGCTAACTCGTGTCTGACTCTTGGCCGCCCCATGGACTGCGGCACGCCAGGCCCTTCTGTCCTCCACTGTCTCCTAGAGTTTCCTCAGACTCACGCCACTGAGTTGATGATGCCGTCCAGCCGTCTCATCGTGTCAGCCCCTTCTCCTCTTGCCCTGTCTTTCCCAGCATCAGGGCCGTTTCCATTGAGTCAGTCCTTCACATCAGTTGGCGTAACATTGATCTCCATTATCTTGTAGTAACTTTGAATAGCCTATAATCTACAGAATTTTGAGTTTCTGTGCTGCACTCCTGAAGCCAGTGTGATCTTGCATATCAGCTGTGCTTCAATAAAACAATAAAGGATTGTGTGAAGTGGAAGCAATGGTGTGTGAAAAGTAAAGATGGGTTTGTTAAGTATAAATGAAAGGGTTTCCCTCGTGGCTCAGTAGTAAAGAGTCTGTCTGCAGTGCAGGAGACTGGGGTTTGATTCCTGGGTCAGGAAGAGCCCCTGGAGAGGGAAACAGCAACCCACTCCGGCATTCTTGCCTGGAGAATCCCATGGACAGAGGAGCCTGGCTGGTTGCAGTCCATGGGGTCGCAAAAAGGTGGACACAGCTGAGCAACCAAACAACGAAGGCGCGTTGCTCTGAAGGCAGCTCCTTCTGGGTGGCCCCGCAGGACACCCCTGGTTGCAGGAGAAAGACGCGCGGTTCGGTTCACCTTGAGCCCTCCCCCCAGATGAGGTTTTTAGTTAGCACCCACAGGGGCTCTGTAGACAGGCAGGGCACAGCTGGTCTGGGAGGGCTTGGGAGACAAAAACAACTCAGGCTTGTTCAGGCCAAGAGGGGGAGTTTCCTGGCTCCAGTAAGCAGAGCAAAGAATTGATGCTTCTGAACTGTGGTGTTGGAGAAGACTCTTGAGAGTCCGTTGGACTGCAACGAGATCCAACCAGTCCGTCCTAAAGGAGACCAGTCCTGGGTGTTCACTGGAAGGAATGATGCTGAAGCTGAAGCTCCAATCCTTTGGCTTCTACCCGGTCAGTTGAAACCACTGTAGCTGTCTCCAGGATGGACACGTGACTACAGCTGGGGAGGGAGGCCCAGCCCTGGCCTATTTGTGGAAGGGATTGGCGAGGACGCCTGCTGGGGAAGGCAGAGGCCAGAGATGGGGGAGACAGATCCGTGGGACCTGGGTGCGCCCGTGCCTGGAGCCAGAGACCCGTGTGCCTGAGTCAGTCAGCTGTGTGAGAAGTCCGTTTTTACTGAATTCTAGCTGCTTTACAATGCTGGTAGTCTCTGCTGCGCAGCAAAGTGCATCAGCCGCACGGGTACAGATGTCCCTCTTCTGGGCTCCCTTCCCGCTTGGGTCGCCACAGTGCCCTGAGTAGCAGTCCCTGAGCGCCGCAGTCGGTTCTCACCAGTTGCGTGTTATACGCAGCGTCAGTAGCGGACCGTGTCGGTCCCGGCGCCCAGCTCGCCCCGCTCCCGCTTCCCCTTGGTGTCCGGACGTTTCTTGGCTTCCTCTGTGTCTATCTCTGCGTTGCAGATAGGGTCATCAGTATCATTTCTCTAGATTCCCCACATTTACACATTAGTATAGGAGAAACCTTGCTTTTGGTCATTCTTCTGTCTTAGCGTTGGCAGTTAGCATCTCTGTCTCTCGTCACTGAAGACACGTTTCTAAGCCCGAGCGTGGCCGATCAGATGTGCATTTCGGGAGGGTGTCCTTGGATGGGGGTGGGGGTGGATGGAGAGAACTCAGGGTGGGGTGGGCCCGCGTTCTGTGACCAGGCGGTGTATCAGCGGGAGAGACGGAAAATGCGCGTGAAGGCAAGTGTGGGAGAGGGCGGAGCCACAGTCAGGCGTACCAGACGCGACAGCTCTGGGTTGGGCGGATGGAGGAGAGGGAGCCGTTGGGGTGGTTTGAGTTTGTGAACTCTGTTTCATTTCGGCTGTGCCGGCTCTTGGCTGCCGCACCGGGGCTTCCGCTCGCTGCGGTGAGCCGGGCTGCTCTCTCGCTGCGGTGCGCGGCCTTCTCCTTGCGGGCGCTTCTCCTGCTGCTGAGCACGGGCCCCCCGGGCGCTCAGGCTGCAGTAGCTGCGGCTCCCGGGCTCTGGTGCCCAGGCTTAGTGGTTGTGACGCACGGGCTTAGTTGCTCCGCGGCCTGTGGGATCTTCCCGGACCAGGGATCAAACCCGTGTCTCTTGCATTGACCAGCGGATTTTTTTTTTTAAACCGCTGAGCCACCAGGGCAGCCCTTAACTGCTATTTTATTTTTTAATTGGAGTAAAATTGCTTTACACTGGTGTGTTACTCTGCTGTGTACACTACGGGGGATAGTCTGGAGGCGGGGAGGCCCAGTGAGGGGTCTGGGCTAGAAGGCACACACTACCAGACGGCGGCTTCCCAGGGGGCTCAGTGGTAAGCGACCTGCCTGAGACCCAGGAGCCGCGGGTTTGGCCCCTGGGTGGGGAAGATCCCCTGGAGAAGGGAATGGCAACCCACTCCAGTATTCTTGCCTGGAGAATCCTACGGACAGAGGAGCCTGCTGGGCCACAGCCCATGGGCCGCAAGGAGTCAGACACGACCGAGCTACTGAACAGCAACAAAGTGTATCCTCGCCTCCCAGTTGGCCCCGCCCCTCCTTCCCTCGGGTAGCCATCGCTTTGATTTTTACATCTCTGACTCTGCTTTTGTTTCATAAATAAGTTTATCTGTACAGTTTTTTTTTCCATTCCACCTATATGTGATGCCGTATGATAGTTCTCTTTCTGACTTATTTCATTCAGTATGACAGTCTCTAGGTCCAATATTAATATTTTATAGATCTACACACATCTATCCAACATTATACACGTGTATCTCTATCAGACATTATATATACACACACAGAGGTATGTATGTATATATATACACATACAATACATAAAGTTTAATGTGTAATCTATAGATTTATTATAAATTTCTTATTATGTGTTTATCATATATAAATTCTTATATATCTCATTGGTGTGTGTGTAAAGAGAGAGAGATTGATGTATAAATTGGTTAAATTACTTATGTAAGGGTGGTATGATTATAAATAGTTTCTTAAAGTTGTTTTTTAAGATTTTTTAAAATTAAAAAATATAATATGCAATTGCTGATAAACCTCAAACTATATCAGAAATGTAGAAAGAAAAACTGTAAAAATCATTTCCACTTCCATAGGGTCAGTAGCTTCTGACATTTTCTTGTTTCTTCCCCCTCAAGATTTTCTGTACAACTCAGAGAATGAACTTACGGTTGCCAAGAGGGAAGGATGGGGGAACGGGAGAGTCAGAGAGTGTGGGACATGGGAAACCAACAAGGCCCCACTGTAGAGCGCAGGGGACTCTGCTCAGGGTTACGCGGCAGCCTGGAGGGGAGGGGGCCTGGGGGAGAAGGGATCTGTGTGTGAGGCTGAGTCCCTTCGCGGCTCACCTGAAACTGTGGCAACATTGGTCGTCAGCTCTCCCCCAACAGAAAGTAAGAAGGCAAAAAAGAAAGACTGCTGTCAGAGCCGCCTGTGCGTGTAGCCCCTCCCTCCACTTCTGCACCCCTGAAACTCCCCTTCCGTGCTCCGCGATCATCAGTGGAGGAGTCAGCATTTGGACATGAATTCACCTTCTCGAAAGCTGTGCTTTTTCTGGTAGTCATACATGGATGTGAGAGTTGGACTATAAAGAAAGCTGAGCACCGAAGAATTGATGCTTTTGAACTATGGTGTTGGAGAGGACTCTTGAGAGTCCCTTGGACAGCAAGGAGATTCAAACCAATCAACCCTAAAGGAAATCAACCCTGAATATTCATTGGAAGGACTGATGCTGAAGGTGAAGCCCCAATACTTTGGGGCTGATGCGAAGAGCCGGCTCACTGGAAAAGACCCTGATTCTGGGAAAGATTGAGGGCAGAAGGAGAAGGGGCCACAGAGGATGAGAGGGTTGGACGGCATCACCGACTCAGTGGACATGCGTTTGCGCAAACGCCAGGAGATGGTGAAGGACGGGAGCGGGCTGTGCCGCAGTCCATGGGGTCACAAAGGTCGAACATGGATGAGCGACTGAACAGCAACAGTAACAACCGCCTTTTCCCCCAGTTGCCAGTCTCTGAAATACAGTGGACTCTTCTCTCCACCAGAAGAAAATAATCATGCCAGGGGTTTTGACCACGTGTTCACTGTTTCACCCCCCGTCCTCAGAGCAGCATCTGGCACGTAACCCGAATGCAGATACTGTGTCAACTCCATCTCAGCCCCGCTTCCTCCTGCTTCTCCAAGGCCCACAGAGCCGGCCAGTCATTTTAAACTAAGAACAACCGAAATCTGCCAAAAGCCATGTGCACACACGTGTAATCCAGGCAGCTGTGTCCAAGGTCATGATTAGCTGCTAAGCCCCCCTGGATCTGTGCGTTCACTCGGTCAGCACATTCTCTTCCCGGGAAAGCGGCTGGAGGCCCAGTGGTGTGATGTAACTCTCACCACACCCCATGAGAAACATGTCTTGTAATCATTTCAGTTTAGAGATGCGGGATTTGAGGCTCAGAGCTGCGAAGGGCAGATCAAAGTGGGCTGTGGGGCCGACCCTGTTTTATGGGGTGGCTGGATGGTAACCAGGACCCGAATGGGGATCAGGAGCAGAAGTCTGTTTGTGGGCAGAGGGAGACAGGCGGTGACCTGAGCACAAGAGGTCTGGGAGCCTCAGGCAGCGGCATTTGGGAGCTGGGTCTGGGGATTGAGATTGGGGCTGAAGTTGGAACGCACTGGTGGTGGCTGGAGTGTGACCTGAGCTGACTTTTCTGAGGAGTGAGGAAGGCGGATGAAGGCCCTCCACATCCTCTGTGCTTGAGTTTTCTGTTGGGAGCAATGTCGATTTAGTTATGTCTCAATTGCACAGACGAGAAAAGCCTACCACGGTGCCCTAAGTGAGGAAGGGCTTAATTTTTTCTTCTCTAACTCGGGATGGACTCTTATGGCTCAGTCACTTCACCAAAGCCCTAAGTTCCTTTTTTCTTCCTTCTTCTCCTTTCATAGTGTAAGGCTGTCTTCCTCATGGTCCCAGGATGGCTGTCGCACTTCCAGACATCACACCCATGTTCCAGGCAGGAAGTAGAAGGGAAGGCCAAGTGCCTCCTCCTAATGAAGCTCTGCTCTTTATTCAAGAAGGGATGCCAAGACGATTTTTGCCCTTGTCTCGTTGGCCAGAACTGGCTTGCCTGCTCCATTCATGCAGCCGCAGGGGAGTTCTGGGGTGGAGAGTACTTGTAACTGAGCCCATTGCCATGTGGAACAAAATCAGAGTTATTTATTTATTTATTAAAGAGCAGAATGGACATAGAGTGAAGAGGTGACTCGTTGGGAAAGACCCTGATGCTGGGAAAGATTGAGGACAGGAGGAGAAGAGGACAGCAGAGGATGAGATGATTCATGTCAATGGACATGAGTCTGAGCAAACTCTGGGAGTTAGTGAAGGATAGGGAAGCCTGGCGTGCTGCAGTCAGTGGGGTCGCAGAGGTCAGGCACGACTTAGTGACTGAAGAACAGCAAGCAACCTGAGTGCTTGGCGTAGTCCTTGATGCAGTGGGGAGAGAATTAGAAAAGAACGGGGTCTCAGAAGCCAAAGGTGTCTCCAGGAGGAGAGCTGAAGACTTATCCCCCTTAGGAGTCAGGGTCTGGAGGAGAGAGGGAAAGGTAATCGATCACCACACCTTTCCTCTTTAGCAAGTGCTTGTTACAGGCCAGACACTTGCTCCAGACCCTTTTCCTAACAGTTCTTCTTAGAGCCTTCCCACCACCCAATGAGTTTTTACATCTTGGTTTATTTCGCTGTGTCGGGCGGGTCTTAGCTGCAGCACGTGGGATCTGCAACTTCAGTTGCGGCCCATGAACTCTTGGTTGTGGCTTGTGGGGTCCAGTTCCGTGACCAGGGACCCCCCCCCCCCGCCTCGGGAGCCCAGAGTCTTAACCCCCAGACCACCAGGGAAGTCCCCACCCGCTGAGGTTGACATTGTCACCCTCTTTTTACCTATAGCAAAAGGATGTCTTAGGTCTTACACAGGTGAGCCAAGTCTCATCACTGGTGCAGTTTCTTGAAACTTTTCATTTATTTTTTTGGAGACATAATAAACATACGTGTTACAAAGATCCCCAAAGTAGCAAAGACTAGCTCAAGAGTGAATTCTCCCTTCCATCCCTGTGTCTCACTGACCTAGTCTCCTCTCCTGGAGACAGCCCATGTTAACACTTACGGTCCTTCTGTGTTATTGGCAGATTCTGTGTTTGCAGGTTCACCTACTCCCTGAAATGTGCAGTAACCCCCAAATCAACCTTCGCTGAGTTTTCCCAGATGTGTGCAGAGTGGTGAAAGAGTTTCATCCTGCGTGAAGTTTTGCCTTCTTCTTTCAGGTTTCGTGCTGTAAATGGGTGCCTTTTGAGCAGGCTGTTTAGTGCCACTTATGATGGGGACTGTTTCCCTTGTGGCTCAGCTGGTAAAGAATCCGCCTGCAATGTGGGAGACCTAGGTTCAATCCCTGGGTTGGGAAGTTCCCCTGCAGAAGGAAATGGCTACCTGCTCCAGTATTTCGGCCTGGAGAATTCCATGGACTGTATAGCCCGTGGGGTCGCAAAGAGTCGGACACGACTTGAGCAACTTCCACTCACTCACTCGTGACAGTGATTGGGGCTTTCCCGGTGGCTCAGTGGTAAAGAATTCACCTACCAATGAAGGAGATTTAGGTTCAGTCCCTGGGTGGGGAAGATCCCCTGGAGAAGGGAATGGCAACCCACTCCAGTATTCTTGCCTGGAAAATCCCATGGCTGGCGAGCTGGGGTCGCAAAGAATCGGACACAACTGAGGATCTATGCATGGAGGAGAGCGGCTGACTTCCCCACACTTTGGCCAACACAGTATGGGATCAAGTTTTTTTCTTTGCCAAACTGGTGAGCAATAGGTGGTATGTGGAGGTGTTATTCTGAGTCTCTTGTACCATGGCTGAAGCCACAGTCTTTTTACACATAGAAGGGATATTCGTGTTTCTTTTCTGTGGGTAGTGGCTGAATCCCGCGACCCATGGACTGCAGCACGCCAGGCTTCTCTGTCCTTCACTGTCTCCCAGAGCTTGCTCAAACTCATGCCCACCGAGTCGGTGATGCCATCCAACCATCTCACCCTCTGCTGTCCCCTTCTCCTCCAGCCTTCAATCTTTCCCAGCATCAGTGTCTTTTCCAATGAGTCCACTCTTCATGTCAGGTGGCCAAAGGATTGGAGCTTCAGCTTCAGCATCAGTCCTTCCAGTGAATATTCAGGGTTGATTGCCTTCAGGATGGTCTGGTTGGGTCTCCTTGCAGTCCAAGGGACTGGACACTTAGTTTGCTTGAATGAGCGGTTGCTTGCCATCCATCCCGACACTGGGGATTAGATCCCACGAGGACAGCAGGGCCACGCTGGTGCTGACTGCCCGTGGCCCCCGGCCTAGAGCTGGTGGCCGCAGGAAGAGCTCACAGCTGGCACGTTGTGGGGCTGGGGGTGGGGCTCAGGCTGCTTGACGGCCCCCCACCCCCGGCATGGCCGCCTTTGATGCTGCAAGCCCGCTGCCAGGCACAGGGTCCCCGCTGGTTTATATCAAACCTCCCGTTGGTCTCTTACTGCGTTTGCCTGAGTCCTTCCCCCTTCCCCAACGACCACGGCTCTGAGAACACCCAGGGGAGCTGACCTCAGGGTCACAGGACTCCTGAGCAGAGGAGAGGGGACTTGAGCTGAGGATGGATGGATTCGAAAGGCGGTGCAAACACTGAGGCAGCGCGGGTTGATTTTTAACACATGGCCCGGTTTCCAGAGGCAAGTTCAGCTCATCAGCCTACCATGGGATTTCCCTCCAGGCTGGAACGCCAGGTTGGATTCCAAGAAATATATACATTGCAGTGTAATTAAGCAAGGAAACCGTGTTCTTGGAGCCCGGTGCCGTGTGATCGGCTTTTGGGCCACATCGACTTCCTGGCAGTAAACAGATTTAAGTACACCATCTGTTTCGCAGTTATTCCCCTGGACCTGCTTTTAGTCAATTTCTCTCCTTTGCAGGTTCTGACAACCTTGTTTTCTTTTTCTCTCCTTTTTCTTTTTTTTTTAAACTGATGTAAACCAGTATTTGCTTTTTTTCCCCCCATGTGCCAGGTTAGATTCTTTTCATTTACATACCATCATATGTTCCATAAAAGTAAGAAGCAAGCCATCTTTCTGGTCTGTTTTGTCAACATTCACAATGATTAAGAATTTACTGAATTAGTATTCAGCTTTGTCCTCAAACTGGGAGAAGGTAGTTTAAAAAAAAATTTTTTTAAAAACATTATATCAATTTAATATCACTTTATTACCTTTTTAAATTAAAATAATAAGCTTTCTTGAAAACTGAAAATTAACCATTCCCACTAATATGTGTATGCGTGATCAGTCGTGCCCAACTCCTTGTGACCTCGTGAGCTGGAACCTGCCAGGCTCCTCTGTCCGTGGGATTTCGCAGGCAAGAATACTGGAGTGGGTTGCCATTTCCTCCTCCAGGAGATCTTCCCGACTCGGGGATCGAACCTGTGTCTCTTGCATCTCCTGCGTTAGCCTGTGACTTCTTTACCACTGTGCCACAGGAAGCCCAATAGTGTGTTTCACAGACTAAAGGGCAAGTATCCAATTAGGGTGATTTTTTTTTTGATAGGCATGGGAAATAAAATTGATAGGAGATGAGTGAAAGTGGGATCATGTGGTCTTAAAGGTCTGTTAACTTTCGGACTTCCCTGGCAGTCCAGCGGTTAAGCGTGCAGGGTAGAAGGATTTGACCCCTGATCAGGGAACTAAGATCCCATAGCTTCCTGGCTTGGCCGAAAGAAAGCAATTGCGTTGCTTCTCAGGACATCAGAAAGTGCCTTTGGGCAAATTCTTGGGGGGGCGGGGGACATTTATGGTGGTGTCTGCTGTTGCTGCTCTGGGTCAGAGAGTCTCGGGTGCTGAAGCCTGTCCTTGTCGGCACTGTGACCTCTCGGGTGTGTGCTCACAAATCCCCTCTGAGGATGGAATAAATTAGCTCGGTCTTGGGATGCCGTTCACAGCAGCTTTCTAAAACTCAGAAAGCGGACGTTTTTACAAGTCTCTCTTTTCTTGTTTTTATTTTTGATTATAGAAGTATTAGGTAAACAACAAAGACCTACCGTATAGCACAGGGAACTATATTCCGTATCCTGTGAAAAACCATCATGGGAAAGAATATAAAACAGAGTACATACATGTGTTTAACTGGGTCACTTTGCTGTGCAGCGGAAATTAACACAGCAGCGTAAATCAACTATACATCAAGAAAAAGTACTGTATGTTTTTTGTGCAAAGAAAAGGAATTCCCTTTTCATGTTCTGAGGCAACATTAAGAGACTTCCTGTGTGTTTTTTTCCATCTGTCTCTCTCTGTCTCTGCAGCCGCCCCCTGGCCCATTGTGGTTTTCCTAATTATTTACTTAACACTACCCCACATCCTCTGTGTTTCACACACCCCTTGCAGGTCCCTACCTGGTGTTAGGAGCCTGCATCATTTCACAGGCAGCCATAAGCAGGTTTCCATCAACCCTCTTCATTTAGACTATCAGACAATCTGGTTTTTTTTCTTTTTAATCCGTTTAATTTTCTGAAATCTATTTTATTGAAGCATAGTTGATTTGCAGTGTGATGTTAATTTCTGCTGTCCGAGGACGGAATAACACCATCTGCAGTGACGCGGATGGACCTAGACATGGTCGTCCCCAGTGAGGCGGGCCGGACCCTTCCTGGTACGTGCGTCCCGTGCTGCAGGCCAGCGCTTCCCACATTTCTGGGTGACGACGTTCCCCCCTACCCAGTGTCAGTCCTGACTTGCTGAATCCACTCCGTCCTCACTCACCCACTCGGAAGTGTCCACAGGGCAGACTGGATTGAGCCTCACATCAGCATCTGATGTCCATTACAGCTCAGCACCCCAGCCAAAACTCTGCTTGAAACGGTCCTTTGGGGGAGAGCAGTGCCTCCCAAAATTAACTTAGTTATGACATGCCGTAACAAAACATAGCATAAGCTAGCATAGCAGCGTGGTGCAGCATGATACAGTGTGCGACGCAGCGCAGTGTAACAGCATTACGTGACACAGTGCGTTGCTGTTGTTCAGTCACCAAACTGTGGCCGCCTGTGAATGCGAGAGATGAAGGTTCAGTCCCTGGCTCGGGAAGATCTCCTGGGGAAGGAAATTGCAACCTACTCTGTACTCTTGCCTAGAGAATCCCATGGACAGAGGAGCCTGGCGGGCTACAGTCCATGGGGTCACAGTCGGACACGACTGAGGTGCTGAGCTCAGCACACACAGAATAGGTAACTAGTGAGCACCTACTGTGTAGCTCAGGGAGCTCTACTACGTGCTCTGTGGTGACCTAAGTGGGGACGCAATCCAGAAAGACGGAGTGCGTGTATACACGGAGCGGGCTCACTCTGCTGTGCAGCAGAGACTAACACAGCAGTATAAAGCAACTCCAATCCAATAGAAATTATTTTCAAAAAATTTTTAAAATATTGTATTTGATACTGTTAAAATATTTTAAGTGTACAGTAGGAAGCTCTAAAATAGATCATTTAAAATATTTTTTTGCGTATACTTTTGGGCAAGTAGGAGAGTCTGTCGTGACCTGTAGAGTCTCCGAAATGAAATGAATCCCTAAATTAAATCGTTAAAGAAAGAAAGGAGTCAAGTTTATGAGTGTATTCATTTCCTGGGGTTGTTGTAAGCGGTTACCACAAACCTGATGGCTTTGAAACAACAGGAGTTCATTTTCTGGCGGTTCTGAGGCCAGAGCCCCGAGGCGAGGTGTGGGCAGGGGCCCTTGTGGACACCCGCCTCTGCCTGCCTCCTGGCCTCTGGCGCTTGCCGCTGGCCCTTCCACCCACCTGAGCCCCCGCCACAGCCGTCGCACGCTCCTCATCTCTGTGTGTCCCAGCGTCCCCCCCTTTTCTACTGGAACTGGGGGCTCCCCGACTCCAGGACACGCACATCTGCAGAGACCCTGTTTGCAGATAAGGTCACATGCTGAGGTTCAGGTCGGAGTTTGACCTGGGTTGGGATGAGGGGGCACTACTGAGCCAGTGCAGAGAGTCGTGGGCACAGGCTTAACGCTGGACGTGCCTGGACTGCAGAGACCACGTGGACCGCGAGGGGAGTTGAGGTTTTTTTCCTTTGCTGTTTCGGTTTCCCTTGGGCCGAAACTCATTTAGGTTTTGCCCTAGTTTTTGTTTCATTTGGGCAGGCTTATCTTGATTTGCAGACCCAGCTCTATCACCCATCCGATGCGGGTATGATCCTCACCTGAGGCACGGAGCTCCTCTCTGATGTTTAAAACACGTCAGAAGGTTACGTGATCGTGCCGTTCAAACATCTGTGCACTCAGAGAATTTCAAACAGCAAAGACAGTCACAAAAACAGGTTGGGTGCTGGAATCCTTTTCTCTCATTTACAACACCCTTGACATCCCAGACCCACCCAAAGGTTCTTCATTTTAAGAGATTGAAACTCCTCAGAGTGCCCTAAATTCCAGTGTGGTCGTGACAGGACAGCTGTTAGCCGCCATAAATCTGAGCTTGCACTCCGCTCCCGTAGAAACAAAACTAAACCCTCAAATCACTCCAAAGCTCTTCCAGATGGAGCTGCTGTGACCATCCTAAAGAGCTCAGAGGAGCACCCTTCTACTTGCTGCTGCTGCGTAGATAAAGCTGATACATGTGTCCACTGTTGGGGAATTAGCCATGCAGCCAAAGCCGTCATCGGAACAACTGATTCTCAGTGAATCTGAAAGCTGAGATCTGGCAGTCAGAAAACTCGGCCCGGCCCGTGTCTGGGCTTGGGTTTCACAAGTGTCTTTATGAAAGTTCCCCTCGCATCTCCTCATGCATTCTTCTCTACATGTGACATATTTCACAGAGAGATAAGGGGAGACATTCCCACGGGCCAGAAGGAACAGAAACAGGATTCGATTCAACTTGTTTGGGATGAAACTGGTGGCCATCGAAACAAAGCCATCGAGAATTAAATAATAATTTTTTAAAATGGTCTCACCACCAGACGCCGTCTGCAGCTGTGGAATCCTGCCCCAGCCCACAAGCGCGCTTCCATTCCAGCAACGCACACAGTGCGGTGGGAGCTGGGCCCAGGGCTGAGGTTCCTGCACCCCGGGCCTGCAGAACAGACTTAAACCTCTGCCCACACCGGCTGTGCCACCTCCTATTTTCCCTTTCAACTTTTTCCTTTTTACTTCTTCATATTCAGAATACCTTTTCTTTTAAAAAAAAAAAAAATGAGAAACTTTTATTTGTTTTTGTTGACTCCCGAGCAAGCTTCAGGGGCCTTAAGTTAACTCATAGACGCTTATGTGTTCCTAAAAGGAAAGTATTGTGCTTTGTTTCTTCCGGTCTCGGTCACAGAGGTTAAGAGCTTTCTAGACAGAATTCCACTTTATTCTTTCACAGGGAGGTGTTTTGTCTGGACACCTGGGGGAAAAAAAAAAGGCAGCTTATACACAAGAGCTGGTAGAATGTGATTATTGATTCTTAAAATCTGGTAAATAGAAAATCATCGGATGCTCAGTCTTACATACATATTTCCTTGGGACTTTCCCAGTGGCCCAGTGGTTAAGACTCGGCTCTTCCAATGCAAGTACTGTGGGCTCGGTCAAGGAACTAAGATCTCTCATGTCATGCAACGTGGCCGAGAAAATATTCTTTAAAATTTTAAATGTGTGTGTGTGTGTGTCTGTGTCTTGTTGATTTTTGGCTCTCAGCTATTTGGGGACTTATTCTTTTTGTCTGAAAATAGGAAGAATTTTCAAGACTCCCTTGTTTGTGCCATGGGGCCCCCATGAATTGCACTAGCAAATCCCAAATGAAGTTATGGGGAAACATCGGAAGAAAGTAGCTCAGCCTTTTCTGTTGAAAGGCAGTTGGCTCTGTGTGTTGTTGTTCAGTCACTAAGTCGTGTCCAGCTCTTTGCAGCCCCACGGACTGCAGCACGGCAGGCTCCTCTGTCCTTCAGTATCTCCACAAAGTTTGCTCAGATTTGTGTCCATTGAGTCGGCGATGCCATCCAACCATCTCATCCTCTGTCGTCCCCTTCTCCTGCTTTCAATCTTTCCCGGCATCAGGGTCTTTTCCAACAGGTTGACTCTTCACATCAGGTGGACAAAGTATTGGAACTTCAGCTTCAGCATCAGTCCTTCCAGTGAATATTCAGGGTTTGATTTTCTTTAGGATTGACTGGTTTGCTCTCCTTGCAGTCCAATCAACTTTCAAGAGTCTCTGTGTGCAAATACATTCATTCTAGACTTTCATGCTTCCTCTTTTCATTCAGAATAAACTCGAGCTTGTAACAGAACAGCGAGGTAGAGATCTCTGAAAACCAACAGAGTGCCCCTGACTGCTCCACTGCCACCCCACGGTGTAACAATATGAAAAATGGTTCGCATCTGCTTCTTTTTCCCATAGATTAGTGCACCAGCCCGATTTTACAATCACCTTTACTCTAATCCGTTGCTTTCATCGCTGACACCTAATCTTACATAAGTGTGTTAGTCACTCAGCTGTGTCTGACTCTTTGCAACCCCACGGTCTGTCCATGGAATTCTCCAGGCAAGAGTACTGGAGTGGGTAGTCATTCCATTCTCCAAAGGATCTTCCCGACCCAGGGATCGAACCCTGGGTCTCCTGCGTGCGGGTGGATTCTTTACCATCTGAGCCAGCAGGGAAGCTCATCGTATGTGGATCAAAACTAGGAAGAGTTTGCTTTTTCAGTGAATCATCGCTGTCGGTCCAGCGCAAGAGCTGCCCGGGTTCAGTGCTCCTTTCCCGTGTTTCGCTTGTGCCCTCTCACAGCTGGAGTGACTGCTGAGGTTTACCAAGTGACTGTTGGAAACCAGGCACGGTGCGGAGCGCTAACAGGCATTTTAAAATTTATTCTTCAGAAAAAATGGCATCCTGGGGCTAGATTGGCTCTCCTGCCATAGATGAGGAAGCTGAGATTCTGAGACGTTCTAATGACCCACCCAGTCACACAGCTAATACACAGTGGAGCGGGGACTCAAACCCTGGTTTGCCTGAACGGACACACAGCTGAGTGTCTCGCTGTGTTGTTTCAGTTTGATTTTTATTTTTCTTATGAATACCTCATGAGCTTGTTTCTGCTCTAAACACTCGGTTAATTTCTTCACTTAAAAAGTATGGATTGGGAGCTTCCTGGACCTCCAGTGGTTAGGACTGCCTGCTTTCACTGCCGAGGGTTCAGTCCCTGGTCAGGGAATTAAGAGCGCACGAGCGATGTGATTGGCCAAAAGAGAAGAAAACCGAGCATTGATTCCAGGACTGCTGTCTGCTAGGTGTGTCATCTAACCAACACGACGCCTGTGTGGCTCTCGAGGGGCCAGAACATGCTCCCCACAAACATGCTTTCTTGGCATGTGGACTGTTCTGAGTCTTGAACCGCGGAGACCTTTAAGACACAGGTGAAGCTCTAAAATCAGGGCCGTGGCTCCCCTGTGCCCCTCTGAATAGCTCGCACTAGGGTGTCTGTCCCTCTCTCCTGATGGGTTTATTTAGCACCCGCCCTTCACTCCGCTGCATCACTCTCCCTCCAGCCAGCCATCTGTTTTGGCTGCCTTCGCGGCTCTCTGCGGGCTTCCCCTGGCGCTGGCGATGCGGAGCTGCTCTCTGGACTGTGGCCCGGGGTCTTCTCTGAGGGCGCAGCTCGGGCTCTCGAGCGCGGGCTCAGCAGTTGTGGCGCTCAGCTTAGTTGCCCCGCGGTGTGTGGAGTCTTCCCGGACCAGGGGTTGAACCTGTGTCCCCTGCATTGGCAGGTGGACTCCTAACTACTGGGCCCCCAGGGAAGTCCCTTATCTGCGTCTTTGACCAAGCTGTTCCTCTGACTGAAAGCTCTCAGTGGCTTTCCATCACGCTGGAGATAAAAAAACAACCTCCGCAGGCGCCCAGGGCCTCTCGACGCTGTGGCTTCTGATGTTCCCTGCAGTCTCACCTCCGCCCTCTGCTCGCCCCTGAACCTGCCCTCCGCCTGTGCCCAGCCCCACTACGCTCATGTCTAACCGAACTGGCCCTCTGTCATCCTTCCGGCTTCGGTTTCACTGGAATCAGTGCCTCTCCGTTGTCCCGTAATAATCCAAGTGAAAAAAGATCCCTGCTCTGGTTATCTGCTGGGTCTGCCTTCCCAGCACTTAGCACCTGCATACTAAGTCTCTTTAGTTGTGCCTGACTCTTTGCGATCCTGTGGACTGTAGCCCGCCAGGCTCCTCTGTCCACAGGATTCTCCAGCAAGAATACTGGAGTGGCTTGACATGTCCTCCTCCAGGGGATCTTCCCAAGTCAGGGATCAAACTCACAGATCCTGTTTCCTTGTAACTTTTTTTGTGTATCAGTCTGTCCCCTTATCTCTTTTTATCTCCCTTACCTGAGTTGTTAGTCGTGTCTGACTCTCTGTGAGCCCGTGGACTGTAGCCCGCCAGGCTCCTATGTTCATGGGTGGCAAGAATACTGAAGTGGGTTGCCATTTCCTTCTGCAGGAGATCTTCCCCACCCAGGAATGGAACCCGGGTCTCCTAGATTCTTAACCACTGAGCCACATGGGGAGCCCCTACGCAAAGGCTTATGTCCTGCTTTTTCTCCCATTAAATATTTTATGAGGGATTTCCCTGGTAGCTCAGCTGGTAAAGAATCTGCCTGAGATGCAGGAGATCCCTGTTTGACTCCTGGGTCAGGAAGATCCGCTGGAGAAGGGATAGGCTACCCACTCCAGTATTCTTGGGCTTCCCAGTGGCTCCACAGGAAAGCATCTGCCCGCAGTGCGGGAGACCTGGGTTCGATCCCTGGGTTGGGAGGTCCCCTGGGGACGGGAACGGCCACCCACTCCAGTATTCTGGCCTGCGGAATGCCATGCGGTCGCAAAGAGCCGACTGAGCGACTTCCACTTCACTTTCACCTCGCTTCAGATATAGCAGGATACTAAACGTCCTTCAAAAACAAATGTTTATAAATTCTTTCGTTTTAATTGGAGGTTAACTGCTGTCCAGTGCTGTGTTAGTTTCTGCTCCCCATCAGGAGGAACCAGCCGTAGGGATACACATGTCCCCTCCCTCCCGCCCCGGCCACGCCACCCCTCTAGGTCAGCACGGAGCACCAGGCTGAGCTCCCCGCAGCAGACAGCAGGTTCCCAGCAGCTGTCTGTTTCTGGGCTACGCGCTCGCTCGCCCCAGCCTCTCCTTCCCCGCTGCGTCCACAAGTCTGTTCCGCAGGTCTGCATCTTGACTGCTGCCGCGCATGTGGGTCCATCTCTACCATCTTTTTAGATCCCATGCATATGTGTTAACATATGACACTCGTTTTCCTCTTCCTGCCTGACTTTTAAAGGAAGGCGCTTGCTTTCTCTGACCGCGAAGCACTGCCTCATCTCCACACTGGATGCTCTTGGGCAGGCGTGGGATTTTCTCGGCCCTGCCCCCGTTCCCTTGGCCTCCTGCTGCCGTGCGGCCCTGTGGGCACGTCATGCTGTGAATAGCCTCACAGTCCGGAGGTGGGCTTGCCCGTGTTGAGTTCTGTCTGTCCTTCACTCCGAGACCTGTCTTCCGTGTTCTCCACAAAGACTGTGCCAACTACACGCAGTCACCTTAGGGCTTTGCCCCTTTCTCCACATCTTTGACAGCCCTGGGTTTTATTGCTTTTTTCATCTTTCCCAGTTTTTTTTGTTGTTGTTGTTAGTAGTATATTTATACAACTTAGGAAGCAAGGAGGAGAATGTTTAATGAGCGTGCAGCGTGCATCAGTGACGTTAGAATCATGACAGGGACTTTCCTGGTGGTCCTGTAGCTGAGACTCCGTGTTCCCAGTGCAGGGGCCCAGGTTCAGTCCCTCACCAGGGAACTGGACCCCACACGGTGAAACCGAGAGCTCACGTGCCGCGACTGAGGATCTCGAGTGCTGCGCCCCCCGCCTGGCACAGCCAAGTAAAATGTGTTTAAAAATTATTACAGATGGCTTTCAGTGTCTTGAGAAGACAACACGTCTCAGATATAATTTGTCAGTCTCACGGGAGTCAGCAGCCTCTCATTCTGGTCTCGATGTCCAGTTTCTGGGTCCCAAGTAAGGTGGTGTTTTTCAATATTTGACCCCCCTGCCGATATCCTTTGCCTACATTTTTATCTTGAGGTTTTCCCCTCTCTTTCACCTCGTCACAGTCTGGACTCCTGTGTCTGTGTAGACATGCTTTGAATATACGTTTCGTGACGTTTTCACGCAGATGTTCATTAAGGCTTATTCGTAACGGGGTTTCCCTGTCTCTCGTTTTTCCAGTGTGCGGGGACAGACTTGTCAACGTTTTCCTTTATATTCACCGGCTTCTTTGCTTCGTTTCCCGGGCCCTTGCCCCATCCCACGACTATGAAAGCGCATCTTCACCTACATTGTCTCCTGGTGAGGTGAGCAAAGGAGCGTCCTGCCTGCTCCAAACACTTCCCCCCACCCCCGCGCAGACACACACGCAGTGTCCTTTAGCAGTCAGGCGCCAACGCAAGACCTGGACCAAACACGGACACCAGCCAGGGTCCCACTGAAGGTGGTGGTTTCTCAGAAGAGACGAACCGTCTCTGAAAACTAACCATTAGGATGTCAGCTCGGACCCAGCTGCCAAATAAAACGCCAGGGCAGACACCCACCGTGGAATTTCCCCCTGATTAATGACCTACGGAGGCCAGGCTCAGGTCCAAGCTCCGTATACATCGACACCCAGCTCAGGAAGGGAACGGTTTTCCCAGAAAAGGCACAAACGCCCAGTATTCTGGCCACGTCCACTTCTAAACCATAAAGAGGTTTAACATTAGCTACCTCTTTACAGATTAGATCCCTGAGCCGTGCACATAGCTGGGTTTTCTCTGGTTTTCTGGGGTGAGAGATCTCGTGTCCTTGTCTGGAGACGAGCTGAAGGTCTGTTCCACGTGTGCGCAGTCCACTGTTTGCCTCATATACGAAGGTTTTCAGTGTTGACGCACAACGGCCGTCTACTTCCAGGTGTGTTTGTCGAGCTAAGTCATATAAACATGGGGATAACACCTCGACAGTGGGTCCCTTTCCACTCCTGTTCCTCCATACCTGACTTTATAAATCCCTAAATACATGCATTCAAGGGGTTGTTTGCTTTCTCTCCAGTGGGCTGTCTCATGTAACAGCAAGCACTGTGGTGCAAACACTTCTGCCAGGCACATCCCTGAGCCCCCCAGCCTCCAAGCTTGCCCACCTCGACGCCCTTCCGCGTGGGAATCCCAGAGTTCCCTCTGCTCGTAGCTCCTCACAAAGAGCTGGGTGTGCATTCAAAGAGCGATTGCCAGCTCCTGATGTGTTCTCGGCTCAGCCGTGACCCTGTCTTCCCTTGGTACATCTCCTCTTGCTTTTCTTGACATCTGACTCTCCAATTTTATTATTACTATTATTTAAGGATACAACTTCATCTCGTTGAAGGCCAAAGGCGAAGGGGGCGACGGAGGACAAGATGGGTAGATGGCATCACTGACTCAATGGCCATGACTTTGAGCAAACCCTGGGAGTCCGTGAAGGACAGGGGCGCCTGGTGGGCAAAATCGGACACAGCTGAGTGACTAACACTTTTACTTTTCACTTTTCTAATGGCTGCTTTCGTGCCCCAGAGGCAGAACTGAGTGGTACTTGAGTCACAGACCACATCACCTCCGAAGCCTAAAGTATTTACTCTGGGACACCTTGGGACACCTCAGCTCAGCCCGTGTGTCTAGTGCTTCAGAACTTCACGTGGACCCAGCTTTGAGGAAAATTCAAACAGAGCCCCTTACAGCGCAGCTGGTGCACCCACCTTCCTCTGAAGAGAAGGTCTGGGGCCCCTCGAGCTTGTGGCCTGCTGCTGCTGTTCAGAGGCTCACTCACGTCCGAGGGACCCCGGGGACTGCAGCTTCCGTGTCCATGGGATTTCCCAGGCGAGAACACTGGAGCGGCTTGCTCCACGGGATCTTCCCGACCCACGGATTGAACCTGGATCTCCTGCCTTGGCAGGTGGGTCCTTTACTACTAAGCCACCTGGGAAACCCCCGTGGACTGTTTTGCAGAGGGTGGAATTTATCCTAAGAGCAAGAATTGGCTGAAAGGCCCAGCAGATGGTGGTTTGGCCAGATTTTCCTTAGAGAGGGCACAATAGTGAGGGTGGGTTTTGCAGTCAGTTGAACAACAGGTGAATAGGATGGGCTGGTGAAAACCCTGTTTCTTTTTTAAAACTTTATTTATTTGGCTGTGCCAGGTTTTAGCTGCAGCACGTGGGGTCTAGTTCCCGGACCAGGGATCATGTCTGTGCCCCCTGCACGAGGAGCCTGAGCCGCCAGACCAGGCGGAACCCGCAAGGCCTGGGGAGCGGTTGGCTGCAGGGCTATGGAAACGGCGCTGGCTTTGCTGGTCTCGCTTCCTTGTTTCCAGGTGTGGTGAGTGAGACGGGATCATGACTAGCGTTCACTCTAGCTTTCTTTGCTTTCCCTTTTGAAGTCATGGCTACTAGAAAAGTCGCTTACTCGCTCACATGGCTTGGCTTCTATCTCTGTTGGACGGCAGCGGTCTAGGGAGAGCTGTGCTCTTACTTTCCAATCATCGAGGTTTCTTGTAAACAATGCCCCCAGGTTTGAAATGCGTGGAATTTGAAGTTTTGCTTTATAGGTTTATGGAGGTGGAATTCCCATGCCATAAAATGAACTATTTTCAAGAGAACCATATAAAATAGATAACTAATGAGCACTTATTGTATAGCACAGGGAACTCTACTCAGTGCTGTGTGCTGACCTAGATGAAAAGGAACCCCAAAAAAGAGGAGATATATGAAACGTGTGGCTGACTCACTGTGCCGTACAGCAGAGACGAATGCAGCACTGTAAATTAACTAGACTCCAGGAAAAGTTAGCAGTAAAAGTTTTAATCGAAAAATTAAGAATTTTTATTTTAATTTTAAATTTAAAAAAAATTTTCGAACTTTAAACTTTCTGTTTTGTTTTGGGGCGTGACGTTAGCAATGTTGTGACAGTTTCAGGTGGACAACAGGTACTCAGCCGCACATCCACGTGTATCCATTCTCCCCAAACCCCCCTCCCATCCAGGCTGCCAGAGAGCACTGCGCAGAGTTCCCTGTGCCCCACAGTAGGTCCTTGCTGGTTCTCCATTTTAAATACACCAGCGTGTCCGTGGCCTTCCCATCCTCCCGAACTGTCCCTTCTACCCTGCGAACATAAGCTCACTTTCGGTCTGTGAGTCTCTTTCTGTTTTGTAAGTTTCATCTGTATGATTTCTTTTTAGATTCCACATATAAGGATGTCTTTTGATACTTCTCCTTAATTTCTTTTTAACTGAAGGGTAGCTGCTTCCAGTGTCGTGTTGGTCTCTGCCATACTGCAGTGTGAATCGCAATGAGTGCAGCGTGTGCCCTCCCTCCAGAGCCCCCTCCCACCTCTCACCCCCTCCCACCCCTGTGGGTCCTCACAGAGCACAGGGTTGAGCCCCCACATCATGGAGCAACTTCACAGCGGATATCTATATGAAAAAAATGAGGATTTTAAAAATTTTATTAATTTTTAATTGAAGGATAATTGCTTTACAATATCGTGTTGATTTCTCCATACATCCCCTGAATCGGCCACAGTCACTCAGTTCAGTCGCTCAGTCGTGTCCGACTCTTTGCGACCCCATGAATCGCAGCACACCAGGCCTCCCTGTCCATCACCAACTCCCGGAGTTCACTCAAACTCATGTCCATTGAGTCAGTGATGCCATCCAGCCATCTCATCCTCTGTCGTCCCCTTCTCCTCCTGCCCTCCATCTTTCCCAACATCAGGGTCTTTTCAAATGACTCAGCTCTTTGCATTAGGTGGCCAAAGTATTGGGGTTTCAGCTTCAGCATCAGTCCTTCCAATGAATATTCAGGACTAATGTCCTTTAGGATGGACTGGTTGGATCTCCTTGCAGTCCAAGGGACTCTCAAGAGTCTTCTCCAACACCACAGTTCAAAAAGATCAATATTTCTGCGCTCAGCTTTCTTTATAGTCCAGCTCTCACATCCATACATGACTACTGGAAAACCATAGCCTTGACTAGACGGACCTTTGTTGGCAAAGTAATGTCTCTGCTTTTTAATATGCTGTCTAGGTTGGTCATAACTTCCCTTCCAAAGAGTAAGCGTCTGTTAATTTCATGGGTGCAGTCACCACCTGCAGTGATTTTGGAGCCCCCCAAAATAAAGCCAGCCACGTGTCCCCTCCAAAGAGAGCCATTCAGTAGCGTCTGGTGCATCCACAGCAGTGTACCACTACCACCTGTATCTAGAAGCAAAATACTTGCCCCCAAAGGACCCCACTAAGCAGCCCTTCCCCGCCCCCCCCCCTCCGCTTCCGCCCAGCCCCTGGCCATCTGGGTGGGCGAGCACCTGGAGGGTTGGTAGGCGGATGTGGGCCCGAGCTGGAGGACACCCCCGGGCTCAGTGCGGACACAGTGCAGAGAACTCCACTCAGGTCTTTCCCTAATACTGCAGAAGAACGCGGAAATATCAGCCATCCCAGTCGGTGTTCAGCAGCAGTGCAGCCCAGCGGCTCTCGAGTTCCTTGGAGTCTCAGACACCCTGGCGTGCCCATTAGCATCTGAGGAGGCGCCCCCAAAGTTCTCAGGGGCTGCTGCCGCGGGTCCCGGGGGCGCCCCTCAACTGTGCAGACATCGGCCAGTCGGCCACATGTCCCTCATCCTCTCCATGGACCCCTCTAGCCTCCCCATCCTCCCATCGCCCTGGAGAACTCCATTCTCCAAATTACGCTGCTCTAGGAGTTTTCAGTGGAAGAGAAACTGCTCTTAAAGAAAAAGAAATGAGAATTATGTGCTGTGATAGAGGTGTTAGCGGAGGGGACAGTGGTGAGCCTGTTGTGACTCCTCAATGTATCAGCTCAAGACGCTGCCCGCCTTAAACCTATACAAGGATAGCTCAGTTCTATCTCAATGGAAAGAAGTTTTCAAGTCCAAAGATAAAAAACAGAAGGTTTTCTGGAATGCAGAAATGTGGTCCCGAATGCACTCGTCGGTGCAGCGGATGGGTGGGGGGCGCGGATGGCGGCCTCGGCCAGGCTGGCCCCATCCCCCGCCAGGCAATGTCATTATCGCGGCTCCGCTTTGTTCTCTGCGGTACCAGCGGCGGCCGCGGGCAGGCTTATCGGTCGCCATGGAAACTGCCGCCTGGCGTGGGAGGGGCGGGAGCCGGTGGAAGCGGCGGAGAGGGAGCCTCCGAGGCTGGAATTTTCCAGGCTCCGGAGGTAAACATGCTCGGGTTTGAGAAACACGGGCCAGCACGTCGCTGTCACGTCTCTGTGCCTCTTGACAGAGGAGGCGGACGGCCCGTCTAATTGCTCGAGTATTAGATTCCTCCTGGGAGGGTCGGCAATCCCGCGAGTGGGCGTCAGACAGTCGACTCCCTGAACCGCCCTTTTTAATTGAATTATGGATGGTAGGAGGCAAAACAGTAAGGAGAGCTGTAAACACGCGGAGAAAGAAGATGGATGGGTGCGACTGGAGAGGATCGCACTGAGGAAGCCAGCCAGGCGGAGCAAGACAAATGCCCCGGGGCATGGCCTGGGGGCGGGGGGCTTTGAAAAGCGATAGGGATGAGCTTGTTTACAAAAGAGAAATAGACACAGAAAGCAAGCTTACTGGGTTACCAAAGGGGAGAGGGGGCCGGAAGGCAAAATCAGGAGCCTGGGATTAACATAAACACACAAAATAGATAACAGCAAGTCATAACCAGAAGGAAAAGTCATCTGAAATAGGATATAGCCTTTCTGTATGTTTTTTAAAAAGAAGAGAAGATGTAAAGCTTTTACATAGGTGTTCAGTTGCTCAGTGGTGTCTGACTCCTTTGCGACCCCACAGGCTGTAGCCCACCAGGCTCTTCTGTCCACGGGATTCTCCAGGCAAGAATATCAGAGTGGGTTGCTATTTCCTCCTCCAAGGGATCTTTCCTAAGGGGATGGAACCCGAGCCTCCTGTGTTTGCTGCCTTGACAGGCAGGTTCTTTACCACAGAGCTGCCAGGGAAGCCCCCAAGCTTTTTACCTGGAATGGATAAGCAACAAGTTTCTTCTGCATAGCACAGAGAGCTATGTTTGGTATCCTATGATAAACCATAATAGAAACGAGTGTATTCAAGAGAATATATATATAACTGAATATATATGAACGTATATAGAGCCGAATCACTTTGCTGTCCATCTGAAACTAACGCAGCTTCGTAGATGGACTGGGCTCTCCGGTGACTCAGTTGGTAAAGAATCCACCTGTAATGCAGGAGATGGGTTCAAGTATACTCCAATTCAACTATACTATGCTCATTCAATTCTAGTCCACTTTAAAAAGAAAAAGGAAGGAAGGAAGGGAAAGAAAGAAAAAGATGGTTTTAAACAAGTGCGGTGGGAGAGTGCTGTTGGGGAGGCGATTGCCAGCGTCCGTCCGTGATGGCGGCGTGTTGGGACTTCGGCTCCTGGTGCAGGAGTCATGTTGCCCAGATGTGTGCGTGTGGAAGCTTGGAGCTTCGGTTCGTCCATTCGAAGGCCTGTGCAGTGTGTGAAGACGCTCTGTTTTGTTTAACATGTCCATTCTCTCCTTGGTGACCTCAGGCTCCCACACCCCCGCCAGGTTTTTGCTAGTGTACACCACACTAGAGAAGCTGGCATGAGCCTTCGGCAGATAAATGAGAGGCTGCAGTGTTCATTCTGGTGTTTTTCTCCTTGCCCTATGTGGAGAGTCTCTCCGGGGTGTTTGTCCAGGAAGGGAATTAGGGCTGCTTGTTGGAGTTCATCGCTTCAGCCTCTCTATGCACTGTGGCATGGCTGTCCCGATGGCTGGCTTGTTTTCTGTTTCTCCCACTAAAAGGAAGCCCCCCCGGAGGGCAGAGACGTTTTCCGTCTTCCCTCTCCATCATGTCAGAACACCAGGCACACTGTCAATACCCAGAACAACTTGTAGATGAATCAGGAAAGTGCGAATTATTTTCTTTTGCCCAAAATTGGGATCATGGCACATATGTGAATTTTAATTTTTTTCATATAACATTCTCTTATGATATTAAGTATTTTGTTAAAAGTTGTTTTCATCTTTTAAAAGCTTCTTTTCAGCTGGAGGATAATTCCTTTACAGTGTTATGCTGGTGTCTGCCATACATCAACAGGAATCAGCCATAGGCATACATATGTCCCCTCCCTCTGGAAGCTCCCTCCCAGCTCCCACCCCACCCCAGGGCTCCAGGCTGATGGGGCGCCCCGGGCTGGGCTCCCTGTGTTGTGCGTCAGCTTCGTATCAGTGATCTGATTTATACATGGTGGTGTGTACATGTCAATGCTGCTCTCTCAATTTGAATTTGAAAGCAAGAAAGCAGCCCCTCTGTTTCAAAAACACCGATGAACCCGTGGATCTGTAGGAATGCGTCTTACGCCACTCACTCCCTTGATCTTGACAGAGAAAGAGGCGCCTTTGCGGGGTCTGAGGTTGCTCACTGTCTCCGTGTGTTGCAAGAACAGTCACCATCTTTCCTATCTGGGGCGCCCATCTCATTTCTACCATTTCTGAAGTGGTGGAAAAATGTACATGCCACGACCGTCACCTTTGAAGCCCGCTCCTGGTGGGCTGCCGTCCATGGGGTCACACAGAGTTGGACACGACTGAAGCCGCTTAGCAGCAGCAGCATTCTCTTCCTCAGAGAGGCTCTGCACCCGCCCCCGACCCAGACTGCCAGACTTCCAAGCCTGCTAGGCCCGGGTCCGCTCAGCGGCTCCTCAGCGCTGAGCTGAGCTCCCTGCGCTGGGCACCCGCTCCCGTGACGGTCTGCTCCGCACACGGTGGTGTGTGTGTGTCGCTGTTCCTCGCTCAGCTCATCCCCACCGCGCCCATGAGTCTGGTCTTGCACAGAGGTTAAAAGTTGTTGTTGAGGCGCTTTCTCTGACACGCTGGGGGCTGTGTTACAGGTCCTTGTTCTTGGTTTCCTGACCGTCAGAGTCAAGGCCTCACCTCAGCCCCGCGTGGGTGGGTGCTCTTGTGTGAACACAGACGGGCAGGGACAGAGTCCCAGAAGTGGAATTATTGGATCAAAGGGTAATGTGCTTTCTAAACTCTATAATCCCCGCCAGAATGTTTGCTAGGAAGGATGAACCGGCCGTCCCTCTCCAACACCCCTTCCTCCAGTCCCCTGTCAACCTTGGGTGGTATCAATTCTTTCATCTTTATCTGCCTGATAAGGCGGGAAATGACGTCTCAGTTTGGTTTCAAAGTCTGGGTTTTGAAACATAAGAGAGAAGTTATCGAGCACTTGACCCAGAGGAGATCCGGGCTTAGTAGGCTTTGAAGTTGGGCAATTGGGGTGGGGGGCGGGTGGGGGGCCCCTCTGAGGAAGAGAACGCAAAACAGCAAACAGGAGGACGTGACACACACGTGAAAATGTGCTCAGGATGAGTGTACAGGCGGCATGGAATCACCCCCCAAATGCCACAGAATGACTCGAATAACAAAAAGTGTCACCCAAGTGACATGCAGTATTTTATGAGTCGGCGGCCTGGCGCACCTCTGGAACGCACCTCCTGTGTGTTGGGCACATTTGCCTGTTGGTTTTGGCTGCATCGCCCCTTCTTCTGAAAATAATTTTGCTCCAGAGTGATTAGACAGCAGCTGTATGTTCCCACTTACATGAGGCCCCCAGAGTCAGAGTCAGAGGGAGAACGGTGGTGCCCGGGGGTGGATGGTGAGGAGGTTGCTGGGCACAGGGTCTCAGTTTGGCAACAGGGACATACCTAGCAGTGCACAGCTGTCCATAAAAGCTGGCTTCAAAGGTGACGGTCGTGGCATGTACATTTTTCCACCACTTCAGAAATGGTAGAAATGAGATGGGCGCCCCAGATAGGAAAGATGGTGACTGTTCTTGCAACACACGGAGACAGTGAGCAACCTCAGACCCCGCAAAGGCGCCTCTTTCTCTGTCAAGATCAAGGGAGTGAGTGGCGTAAGACGCATTCCTATAGATCCACGGATTTATCAGTGTTTTTGAAACAGAGGGGCTGCTTTTTCGCTTTCAAATTCCCGAACAGCTGCAAGAATGTTTTCTGCAGTGGATGACAGCCGCTCAGAACTTGTTTTCCTCTCTTGAGTAACCTCCCCGAGAGAGAGCGCGGCAGGCAGCAGCTCCCAGGCACATTGTCTCACACAGCGCCCCAGGGCGACAAGCCCAAGGGGGGCCGAGTCTGGACAGTCCCCGCAGCATCCAGGGCAGAATCGTAGACTCGGCGTCCCAGTTGGCGCCTGGCGTGGAGAGTGTGATTTGCCACTTGGTTTAGTAAACACTTCCCCTGTTATTTAAATTAATTCTTTATATACAGTTCTGTTTAAATAAGGCACATTTGTTTCCTCACTTTGATTTCTTTTTTTACCTCCTCCTAAGTGCCCAAGACGAGGATGATGACAGCTCCCATGGAATTTACTTAAAGAGTTATTCAGAGAGTAAATATTCCTTCTTGTCTGGCCTAGTGCATCTGTATTTGAATAATGTATCATCTGAGTCAACACGGCCTTCTGTGCTCTGCGCCGAGCCTCTGCCGCGTTGCATAGCTCAAGGTATGTTTTCCTCCTTTGAAAACCTGTTTGATGCAAGGAATGCTGTTCTGGTTGAAAACTGTTTACAAACAAAACGGTGATGTGCAAACGTTAGTGTTCGAAATAATGAGGCTCGATCTCAAGATAAGCTATGTATTGCCATGGCCTAGTCAGTGGACTCTTTGTAAATATTACTGAGATCACACTTTGAGGGGAAGAAAACCATGTTCAATGGAAGATGGCTCGTCGCACCAGTTCGTGATGAAAGCTCAAAGTCCTTCCTAAAATCAGCAGTTTTTTCCCTAGCTTAATTGTTTTAGGTTTCGTTGAGAAATGACTGACATACATCACTGTCTAAGGGGCACAGCGTGATGGCTTGCTTTACGTCTGTTGTGAAATGATTATCACAGGAGGTCAGCTGACAGCTGCCTTCTTACAGGGATATGAGAAAGGGAAAAGGAGAAAAGAGTAAAGGGGAAACATTCACCTTATGTTTAGAATTCTTAGGATTTCTCTCTTAAGAACGTTCCTACCTATCATACAATACTGTCAGCTATGGGTGTCCCCGGTGGCTCAGCCAGTAAAAATTCTGCCTGCAATGCAGGAGACCCCGGCTCGACTCCTGGGTCAGGAAGATCCCCTGGAGGAGGGCATGGCAGCCCGCTCCAGTAGTCAGCTTGCCTATTACGTCCCTTCCGCATACTGTTGTTCCGTCGCCAAGTCGTGTCTGACTCTGCGACCCTCTGGACTGCAGCACACCAGCCCCTCTGTGTTCCACTGCTCCCTGGAGCTTGCTCTGCTTCCTGTCCATTGAATCATGTCCCTTCCACATGGCTGTGGCTGGAGGTCCGTCCCTTTTGACCCCCTGCTTCTAACTGCTCCTCCTCCTCACTCTGCTGGTGGTAGTCACAAGTCTGTTTCTTCCTGGGTCAGTCTTGGTAAATTGTGTGTTTCTGAGAACCCTCCCATCCCTTCTAGGTTGAGCGGTTTGTTGGCGTACAGTTGTCCACGCAGCCTCTTGCGGTCCTCCGGGTGTCTGTGGTGTTAGTTACCATAATCTTGTCTCCTGTAAACTCAGCGTGAGTTTATGGAGACGAAGCTCTTGCTGGCCTCCTGGCCCACTTTTTGGTGGCCCAGAAACTGGCTTGTGTCTGCTCTCCTGGCCCTGTTGCCTTCTGCTTTTAATTTCCTGTTTGGAAGAGCTCTGGGTTCTTGTAATGAGGGGAAAAAAAAACCCCAACATCTTTTGCAGTTGTTTTCATGACTTCTATCTTTTTGGCTGTGATAGCTCTGTTTCTTTTCATTATGACTTTTGTCTAACAGTGTTTTCAGTTGTCTTCGAATTCGGAAGGCCCTGCCAGACTTTCTTTCTTTCAGATTGAAACTTGGCTTCCACGGGCATGTTTCAGTCTCTGGCATATTTGGATTCTGATGTGATTGATAATTCTGAAAAAAAAAAAAAAAATGTAAATCTGATCTGAAACTAAATCATACCCAAGGGCAGTTGAAATGCTTTTTCAAATTGCTGTCATGCTGTACAGGATGGTGCTGAAAAACGGTGCGATCAGATCACTGTTTCACTAGCGTAATTGATGGACGGACCGATGAAGGAGGGCTTCCCTGTGGCTCAGACAGTAAAGAATCTGCCTGCAGTGAGGGAGACCCTGGTTTGATCCCTGGGCTGAGAAGATTCCCCTGGAGAAGGGAATGGCAACTCACTCCAGTATTCTGGCCTGGAGAATCCCATGGGTGGAGGAGCCTGGTGGGCTACACTGCACGGGGTCTCAAAGACATGCCCCTCGGACATGACTGAGGGGCTAACACTCTGACTTTCTCTTTCTGATGAACGAACACATACAAGAACTAGGTCCCTGAAGCACTTCCTTCCTCAGTCGTCTCTGTGTCGGAGGAAACTGTATGTGCCACTCTGACTGGAACCGCCAGACCTCGTCGGCCCCACACGCGTCAGACATTTGTCTGCACATCCTCACAAACGGTCTTACTTTCTGTCTGTCCATCAAGTCTGACCCGAGCAAAGCAGAGATTCTGCTAAAAATCTACGCCACAGTTTACCAAAACGGTATCATCACAGACACTGCCCTGCGGAGGGGTAAACGGCTGGCAGGGAGTGACTGGCGTGGAGCCAGGCACCGGTGGCAATCGAATCTTCGCTTTCAGGCTTCACGTTTCTCATGTTTAGAAGAGGTTTCCATGAACTGGCTTCCAATCTGTGCCTCTCAAACCTTATTTCTTCTCACATTTCTGGTGCCCTGAACCAGGTGACAGGTTCATAGCAGGAGGGCTGAAGCTGAAGCTGGAGCTCCAATACTTGGCCCGCCTAATGCGAGGAGCTGACTCATTGGAAAAGACCCTGTTGCTGGCAAAGACTGAAGGCAGGAGGAGAAGGGGACGACAGAGGGTGAGATGGTTGGGTGGCATCACTGACTGGATGGACGTGAATTTGGGCAGACAGTCAAGGACAGGGAAGCCTGCCGTGCTCCAGTCCACGGGGTGGCAGAGAGCCAGACATGACAGAGAGACTGAGCAGTCAGCAGTCGTGTGTCATGGCAGCCTCGGAAACCAAGGCAGGGTGACCCCTCCTTACTCATCCAGCTAATGAGCGGGGCAGGGGGTCCGATGGTCAGACGTGCCGGGGGCAGGTTTACCCCGCGCGCCGTTGAAATTCTTCTCATGGTGACGTGGGGGTTCCCTCGGGTTGCTGTACAAAGTGCTACAGACCAGGCCTCGTAAGCATCAGAAGCATTTTATCTCCTGGCTCCAGAGGCTGCGAGGTCAGGATGGGGGTGTCGGCAGGGCGGGCTCCCTCTGAAGCCGTGTGGAAAGGTGGCCGCGGGCTCTCCCCTCCCGCTGACCGGCAGCTCTCATCTCCGGGTCTGCGCCTGTGGCCCTCTCTGTACCTGTCTATCTGCAGATATCCGCTGCAGGCTCCTCGGGGCTTTTGCCCTCTGCGGGGCAAGGGTTCTGTGTATGTGCTGAGTCACCTCAGACTCTTCGTGACCCCATGGACTGTAGCCCACCAGGCTCCTCTGTCCATGGGATTTCTCAGGCAAGAATACTGGACAGGGTTGCCATTTCCTTCTCCAGGGGATCTTCCCAGCCCAGAGACTGAACCCACGTCTCCTGTGGCTACCTACATTGGCAGGCGGGTTCTTTACCACTGGTGCCACTTGGGAAGCCCTCTGCCGTCCCCATCTGTCCCCAAATCTCTTCTTAAAAGCACTCCAGTCGTACTGGACTGGGGTCCACCCTATGGCCTCATTTTAACTGGATTACCTCTGCAAACACCCCCCTCTCCAAATAGGGTCACATTTGGAGGTCCTGCAGGTGAATAACTAGATTGGCATATGGTCCCAGTGGCAAAGAATCCACTTGCCCAAGCAGGAGACACAGGGGACTCGGGTTCCATCCCTGGGTGGGGAAGAGCCCCTGGAGAAGGCAGCCCACCCCAGAGTTCCGGCCTGGAGAATCCCATGGACAGAGGAGCCTGGCGGGCTGCAGCCCATGGGGTCTCAAAGAGTCGGACGCACCTGAGCACACACACACACACGTATTTCCTGATTTTTCCCCTTGTAGGTTATAAGATACTGCAGAGAGTTCTCTGTGCGACGCAGTAGGCCCTTGTTGTTTACATGCTTTTATTTGTTTTAACTTCCGGCTGCACGCAGTCTTCCTTGCAGCTCGCAGGCTTTCTGTTGCACACGTGGGTGTCTCTAGGTGTGACCTGCGGGCTCAGTAGTTGTGGCACGTGGGCTTGGCTGCCCTGTGGCCTGTGGGGACTCAGTTCCCCACCAAAGATGGAACCCATGCCCCCTACATTGGAAGGCAGATTCTCGGCCACCGGACCACTGAGGAAGACCCCCTGTTTATATATATATCTATATATAAATTAATATATATAGTGATGTGAGTATGCTATTCCCTATCTCCTAATTTTGTTATACTTTAAAAAAATATATAGACACATATTTAATGTATTCAGATTTCTCTTTTTGCCCTTGGCTGGGCAGGGGTCTCCCTGCTTTGCTGAAGGGGCTCCGCAGTGGCAGACGGCACCCTGCTGGCAGGGGCCCCGTCTGAGCGGGTTGATTCTCAGGGCCTGATTCTCAGGGCCGGCAGTGGCTGATGGTGCTGACAGCTGTGCCCACCCCAGGATAGTTTGATGGTCGCTTGTACAGCGACGGAACCTCCCTGCTGCCTCATTTTCAAATGTAGGTTTTATCACTCTTCATGTATGGGAAAGCAGATGGATCCCTCCTGTCTTCTCCAAAAGGCAGGCAGGAGAGACTAGCAGTTGTGAGGGTTGTTTTCTGTGGTTCAGTCACTCAGTCACGTCTGACTCTTTGGGACCCAGTGGACTGTAGCACAGCAGGCTCCCCTGTCCTTCACTATCTCCCAGAGTTTGCTCAAGCTCATGTCCACTGAGTCAGTGATGCCATGCAGTCATCTTATCCCCTGCCCTCCTCCTCCTGCCCTCAGTCTTTCCCAGCATCAGGGTCCTTTCCAGTGAGTCAGCTCTTCGTATCAGGCGGCCGAAGTACTGGCGCTTCAGAGGGTTTACCATGTGCTAATCATTCTGCGTGTCTAAGTTACTCCAGTTGAGCCTCAGCGTCACCCTAACAGCCGAGGTGCTCGAGAAGAGAGGTGTAACACGTGAGTCACCAACCCAGAGCCAGCGTCTAGTGGGCGCACAATCGATCTGAACCGTATGGCCAGAAGCAGCCCCAGACAGAGCAGTATGCATTCTTTTCAAGCACACATGGGCGGCCTCGAGGACTGGCCGCCTCCCAGGGCATGAGACAAGCCTCAGCAAGTGTAAGAGGGTAGACGTTGCGTCTCAAGCATCTTTTGTGGCCACAGTGCCATGAAACAGATCGACAACGGAAAAACAAATGAGAAAAAAAATGCGGGAAAGTGGCATTGGCGTGTACGCACTGCTGTGTGTGAGGCAGACAGCTGGCGGGGAGCTGCGGTGCCACACAGGGAGCTCAGCCTGGTGCTCTGTGGTGGCCGAGAGGGGCGGATGGGGCGCGGCGAGGAGCTCCAGAGGGAGGGGGCGTCTGTGTCATGGTGATGCGCGTCGCGGCCCGGCAGAAACCAACGCCATGTAGTGAAGCAATTATCCTCCAGTTAAAAAATTTTAAAAATGGTTACATGGCAGCTGAACAACATTCCACAAAAAATAACCAACGATGAAATCAGAGAGCAGATTTTAAAAAAGATGGATCCTATGGACACTCAGAGCTTCCCAGGTGGCTCAGCGGTAAAGAGGCACAGGAGATGTGGCTTGATCCCTGGGTCGGGAGGATCGCCTGGAGGAGGAGATGGCAGCCCACGCCAGTGTTCTTGCCTGGAGACTCCCCTGGACAGAGGAGCCTGCTGGGCTACAGTCCGGGGGGTCGCAGAGAGTCGGCCCCAGCTGGGGGCCACAGAAACCAGAGAGCAAGCGCGGCCGCTCCACGATTTCCCACTTATTCACGGACGCCAGAGCAGGCGCCCTGAGTTCAGGGCCCTGCCGGCCGGCACCCTCTGCTCCAGCCTCAGGGCCTACGCGGCACAGTGTGCTGTGCCCTCCGCGGGCGGCTCCTCCGCTCACCTGCCCCAGCTCTGGGCCCCTGGGGAGGGCCTCCAGACCTCCTTGTCGAAGCCGTGCCCCCGTGTTTCACCGTCTGCACCAGGACCCTGAGCTAGTCCTCATCTTAGGACTCCTCACCCCACCGTCACGTCACGTGCGTGCCCGCAGCCCACTTCCTGGGCTAGAATAGGAGGCTTTTCCCCCCAGGCTTTTCCTGCTGCTTTCAGAGAGTCCCTGGTCTCTGGCAAGTGAGAGCTTGAGTTAGAAAGAGTGAGCGAAAGGACTCTGTCTGAGGGAGGTGGCGTCTCCCATGGCCGAGACTCCTAGCCCTAGGTGTGGCAGTCAGGAAGGACCCAGCCCGACATCACCACGAGGACTAACGCAAGGGTGTGTGAACGGTGAAGCAAACAGTGTTGGTTACCCCTGGGGCTCGCTAGGGGGCTGTGTGCTGAGACCCCGGAGAAACCGGTTTTGTCACCTTCTGCAGAGACCCTGCCTGCTGCTGCTGCTGTTTTTTCACGCTGTGTCCCAGGCACAGAGGCGGTGCCTGAGACGTGCCTGGGGGGCGGGGAGGTGCCCACTGGACCCTTCCCCTGGCCGGGCTGCATTGGTTTAGCTGCTCTGCTCTGTTCATCCCTCCAGAGCTTTCTCGCTGCAGCTGTTGCCATGGAAACTGGAGCCAGGGCCGTGGCAGAGGCACGGGGCTGTGGAGATGGAGAAAGACCTGCAGAATCTGGAATTTTTCAGCCTCTAAAGGTGAACACACGTGGCTTCAAAGGTGTCTCAGCACACCGTAAGCGTGGGGCATCAAATATGGTAGCCACTGGCCACCCTCAGCTCACGGAGAGCTTGAAATATATCTGGTCTCAAATATATGATATTCGTTATATGTGGACTGTAAAATAATATGCTACAGGTGAATTTATTTACAAAACAGAAATAGAGTCACAGGTGTAGAAAACAAACTTCCGGGTTCCAGGGGACAAGGGTGGGGAAGGATAAATCGGGACTGTGGGACTGACAGGCACACACCGCTAGGTGTAAAACAGGTCGCTGATGGGGACCTGCTGGGGAACACAGGGGCGGCTACTCAGCACCCCACAGTGACCCGAGTGGGAGAGGAGTCTAAGAAAGAGTGGCTGTATGCGCGCACATAGCTGATTCACTTTGATGTACACCTACAACCAAGGCAGTGTCGGAATCAACTCCAATCCAAGGAAAGGTTTTGAAAAAAGAGGATTTGGTTCAATTTGAGATGGACTCTCATTGCAAAACACTCAGTAGATTTCAAAAAGTTAGTGCAAAATATTTTTAATTCCTTGTTCAATATTTTGTGTTCTTAATTTGACATCTCTTTTTTTTTTTGGTATGAAAGCAGTCCCTAGAAGGCGCAGAGTTTCCTGTGTGGCTCGAATTTGTGGCTGTTGTATCTCTGTTGCACAGAGCCCTTCAAGAGTACATGCAAGTGAATGAACGAAGGAGAGATAACTGGTCAGAACTGGAATCGCCGTGTCCTCTGTTCTGTCCCGCTTTCTTTCTCAAGCAATTTATCGCTTCAGTAGGTAATTAAATATCTTAGCTGAAGAGTTGAGAGATAACAGTTTTCAGTAGTGAATTAGAGTGGGAGTTAATTACAATTTTCCAACCCCGGCATTAAAATGCCATTTATAATGTTTAAGGAAGGAGGCTCCTGCTCCTGACGGTGAGTCGCTGTACTGCCACGGCAGTCGACACCTCGTGGGTTCTCTCCTCGCTCCCGCTTCTGCAGCCTCACGGTCACTTACAGCGTCAGCGTGGCCGCTGTGTAGACAGGCAGACCTTCCCGATTTTCAGGTTGAGCAGATTCCCAGAAGCAGGGGTGCCGAGCCCAAGGGCTCGTCTGGACACCTGACGCTTTGAGGCTTGTTGCTGAAATGCTCCCGTCAGGCCGCAATCGCCTATGTCTGTACCTGGTCCCACTGGCTGCTCTGAAAGGGCCCATTTACCCTCCCTACTCCTGCCGACACCTCTGTCAGAGCAATGGTGTTTCACTTGGGTTTTGGCCTCTAAGTCTCCTTTCCGCCCCACTTTTTACGTCTTCCAGCTTTACTGAGATATAGCAGGTATGGGTGGAGCATAGTGATTTGACTAATGCATGATTAAATGATGATCATAATAAGTGTAGTGAGCATCCATCATCTAATATAAATGCAAAATTAATGCAAAAATATATATTTTTCCCTTGTGATTAGAACTCTCAGTATTTACTCTCTTAGCGATTTCATATACAGCCTGCTGTTGTTCAGTTGCTAAGTCGTGTCTGACTCTTTGCAGCCCCAGGAACATCAGCACAGCAGGCTTCCCCTGTCCTCACTATCTCCTGGACTTTGCTCAAATTCTTGACTATTTAAGCATGCCATCCAACCATCTCATCCTCTGTCGTCCCCTTCTCCTTTTGCCTTCAACGTTTCCCTGCATCAGGGTCTTTTCCAGTGAGTCGGCTCTTCATATCAGGTGGCAAAGTATTGGAGATTCAGTTTCAGCATCAGTCCTTCCAGCGAATCTTCAGAGTTGATCTCCCTTAGGATGGACTGGTTGGACCTCCTTGCAGTCCAAGGGGCTCCCAGGCGTCTTCTCCAGCACCACAGTCCGAAAGCGTCACTTGTTTGGCCCTCGGCCTTCTTTATGGCCCCGCCGTCTTGCTAGCGTATTGAGGTGCAGGCTCCCTCTTGCTGCTCCTTCCCGTATGGGGAGTTAGGGTCCTTGACCTTACAGAACTGTATTTCTGGTGCTTTGCTCAAGTCCCCCAGTCACTTTATGGGGGCCTCAGTCATACATCGGTCACTGAAGGAGTAGTCGCCTCATAAAGCAGGCAGAATACAAGTAACGCGTCGTAACACTATCAGGGTCATGAGCAAGTGTGTGTTAAGGGCTTCCATTAGCTGCAGCTCAGTTTCTCTCCAGGTCATCGGGCCAGTCAGTTCTGTACCAGTCTTTAAGCGGAAAAGATTTATTGTTCTTGCCCGTAAAACTGAGGGCCAAACAATGGATACTTTCCATCTGTGGTGCTAGAGAAGTCTTGAGAGTCGCTTGGACAGCAAGGAGATCAAACCTAATGGAAATCAACCCTGAATATTCACTGGAAGAACTGATGCTGAAGCTGAAGCTCCAATACTTTGGCCACCTGGTATGAAGAGCCGACCCACTGGAAAAGACCCTGATGCTGGGAAAGACTGAGGGCAGGAGTAGGGGATGGCAGAGGGTGAGATGATTGGATGGCATCACTGACTCAATGGACGTGAGTTTGAGCAAACTCTGGGAGATGGTGAAGGACAGAGGAGCCTGGCGTGCTGTGGTCCATGGGGTCACAAAGAGTTGGACATGCCTGAGTGGCTGAACAACAATATATTTCCCCAGAGATGTCTGCACATACACGGCAAGCGCAGACTCATCTTGACCCCTTCCAGGACTGAGGAAGGAATGTTATCTTCTGAGGAGCCGCACGGCTGGCTCCAGAAGGAAGAAGGTTGATCTTGATGGTGGAGCAGGTATTTCTGCCTTTGGGGAGAGGAGGTCAGCACAAAGTGCCAAGGCCCAACACGTCAGTGGGGAGGGAGGAGGCCAAAGGGCAGAGGACAGGCTCTCTGTCTGGATCCCTCTCGTCTCGCCCTCCTTAAAGTGTGAGTGCCCATTTCACCAGTCATCAAAGCTTCCTTGTGACGGGGACGTTCATGCTCTTGCCTTAGTGTTCATGGATGGGATCAGGTGAAGCACTCTCTCTCTGCTTATTGATGTTTGGATTGCCTGGGGTTTTTTTCCAGTTCGCTGAAGTTGCTCAGTCGTGTCCGGCTGTTTGCAACCCCGTAGACTGCAGCACGCCAGGCCTCCCTGTCCATCACCAACACATGGAGTTCACTCAGACTCACACCCATCAAGTTGGTGATGCCATCCAGCCATCTCATCCTCGGTCGTCCCCTTCTCCTCCTGCCCTCAATCTTTCCTAGCATCAGGGTCTTTTCAAATGAATCAGCTCTTCACATCAGGTGGCCAAAGTATTGGAGTTTCAGCTTCAACATCAGTCAGGACTGATCTCCTTTAGAATGGACTGGTTGGATCTCCTTGCAGTCCAAGGGACTCTCAAGAGTCTTCTCCAACACCACAGTTCACAAGCATCAATTCTTCGGCGCTCAGCTTTCTTTATAGTCCAACTCTCACATCCATACATGACTACAGGAAAAACCATAGCCTTGACTAGACGGACCTTAGTCAGCAAAGTAATGTCTCTGCTTTTGAATATGCTATCTAGGTTGGTCATAACTTTTCTTCCAAGGAGTAAGTGTCTTTTAATTTCATGGCTGCAGTCATCATCTGCAGTGATTTTGGAGCCCCCAAAATAAAAGTCTGACACTGTTTTCCACTGTTTCTCCATCTATTTCCCATGAAGTGATGGGACCGGATGCCATGATCTTCGTTTTCTGAATGTTGAGCTTTAGGCCAACTTTTTCACTCTCCTCTTTCACTTTCATCAAGAGGGTTTTTAGTTCCTCTTCACTTTCTGCCATAATGGTGGTGTCATCTGCACATCTGAGGTTATTGTTATTTCTTCCGGGAATCTTGATTCCAGCTTGTGCTTTTTTTCAGATTTTTTTATTCATTTTTGAAGGGATAGACTACCCGCTCCAGTATTCTTGGGCTTCCCTTGTGGCTCAGCTGGTAAAGAATCTGCCTGCAGTGCTGAACCCTGGGTTGGGAAGATCCCCTGGAAAAGGGAGCAGCTGCTGACTCCAGTGTTCTGGCCTGGAGAATCCCAGGGACTGTATGGTCCATGGGGTCGCGAAGAGTCAGACACGACTGAGTGACTTTCCCCCACTTCCCGTCCCTGTCTGCCTGTGCTGAGTCTCTGTTGCTGCGCCTGGGCTCTTCCCAGCAGTGGCCTCTCCTGTTGCAGAGCGCAGGCTCCCAGGCTCAGCAGCCACCGTGAGGGGCGTCTTCCTGGCTCAGGGGTTGAATCTGTGTCCCCTGCGTTAGCAGGCGGATTCTTAACCGCTACACCTCCAGGGAAGCCCTGGATTGTCTTCAACAAAGCGTTTCTCCCCCGGCCCCGCGATCAGAAACATATTCTCCTGTGGTCTCTGTGTGGGTGTGTTTGGCCGCACCTTCCCCAGTCGGGGATGGGACCCGCGCTCCTGCAGTTGAGGTGCAGAGCCTTGACCACTGGGCCACGGGGAAGTCCCTCTCCTGCGCTGTATTGAGTTGGGCTGAGAAAAGAGCTTTCCCCCTGTTCAGTCCCTGTTCCTCCTTCCTACACCCGGAAGCTCGAGTCCTCACCAGGGCTCCCAGATCTCAGTGTTACAGAAGGCACTGGCCACATCTGCACTCAGTTGGGAGTTGCCGTTGTTTAGTCCCTCAGTCGTGTCCGACTCTTTGCAACCCCATGGACTGTAGCCCACTAGGTCCTCTGACCATGGGATTCCCCAGGCAGGAGTACTGGAGGGGGTTGCCTTTCCCTTCTCCAGGGGAACCCACGTCTCCTGCGTTGGCAGGCACATTCTTTACCGTCCGAGCCACCAGGGAACCCCCTCAGTCAGGAGACAGACGTCTGATTGGTGACTGGCTGTCCTGGAAAGGAAGGCGCGTGGATGTCGCTTCCTGGCCCAGTCATCGTTATTTTAGTTCAGGGATGCACCGTGGCTCATCAGCTCAGCCAAGCAACACATACTCTGCCTCCCTCGCAGGAAGCAATTGAACTTCTTGGAAATGACTCAACGTTGACCTCTGTTCCGAAGACATGAGTGTTCAAATCATGAAAATATTTCACGCCAGCCATCTCCCTTCCAGACCCCACTCTTTCACGTTCTTCTTCCTCAGCTGTCCTCTTAGCTTTCTGGAGCGAAATCCCGGCCTCCTCTTTTTCTTCCTGATGGAATGGGGGCCTGCTTGGGTCCAGGGGGCAACAAAACTGCTTGTGTGCACACAGGGCAGGTTTTTATACACAAAAGCCATCTGGTTCCGGATATGCTTGGTTAAACCGAATCACACAATGCAAGGCCATCGTGGCTGGGTCAGCGAGAAGAATTTCACTTCTGTTCCTTTGTGTTCACACACGGATCAGCGTATGCACATATGTTCAAAGGAAGCGTCTGCCTCGTTTCTAAAGGCAGCCGGTGAGACTCAAACCCTCATGCAAATGAATCTCGGCCGCGGGAAGCCCTGCCGTCCTCTCAGCCCCGCCTGGGTAGAATTTCTGGAGGAGCGCCCACCAACCGCTGGCAATGCTTCCAGAGCAAAGGGAATCCACCGAAGTGAACTAAGCTGAGATACAGTGCTGCTTTCCTCAGGGACCTGTTATATCTCCGGGTGGGAAAGGGGCGTTAAATAGTTCTATCTATGTACGTGTGTGTGTGTGTCTCTCCAAAAATTGATCACAGAGAATGAATATATTCAGGGCTCTGGATGTCAGTGAGCACATTTTCCTCCATAATCAGACCGTCCAGTGAAAAATGTCGGTTATATCTAGGTGCAGTTTTCTCCAGTATTTTTCTCTATGCACATCTCCACATGGAGTTTTACAGAAAATTTGATGTTTGTTGATTCAGTCACTAACCAACATGTCCGGCTCTTTGGGACTCCATGGCTGCACCTTGCCAGGCTCCTCTGTCTTTCACTATCTCCTCCTCAAATTTCATGTCCATTGAGTCAGTGATGGTGACTGCAGCCATGAAATTAAAAGACGCTTGCTCCTGGGAAGAAAAGCTGTGACCAACCCAGACGGCATATTCAAAAGCAGAGACATTACTTTAGCAACAAAGGTCCGTCTAGTCAAAGCTATGGTTTTTCCAGTAGTCATGTATGGATGTGAGAGTTGGACCATTAAAAAGAGCTGAGAGCCAAAGAATTGATGCTTCTGAACTGTGGTGTTGAAGACTCTTGTGAGACCCTTGGACTGCAAGGAGATCCAACCAGTCCATTCTGAAGGAGATCAGTCCTGAAGATTCATTGGAAGGACTGATGCTAAAGCTGAAACTCCAATACTTTGGCCACCTGACTCGAAAAGCTGACTCATTGGAAAAGACCCTGATGCTGGGAAAGATTGAGGGCAGGAGGAGAAGGGGACGACAGAGGATGAGATGGTTGGATGGCATCACCGACTCAGTGGACACGAGTTTGAGCAAGCTCTGGGAGATGGTGAAGGACAGGGGAGCCAGGCATTCTGCAGTCCATGGGGTCACAGTGCGCTGGACGTGACTCAGCTACTAAACAACAACAACTTATGATATATCAGTACCGCACCAGGAATGCACCACAGTGCAGCCCAAGGACCTTAGCTGACAATGACTCGTCACTGTTCAGTGACTGAAACAAACGTCCTGCCCTTGGGTGGGGGGAGGGGACGTCAGGAGTGGGCTCTTGTGTACCTGGGGCCAGGGGTGTGGGAACTCTTCATGCTTCTGCTCAACTTTTCTGTGAACCTGAGCTGCTATAAAAAATGAAGTGTACTAGAAAAAAAAAAAAACAACAAAAAACCAACTGGGTATGTTTGTGTGTGGCACAGCTTTCTAACCCAGCTTTGCCCTTGTGCATATCCCCTCAAGGCTGTGAGTGTGAGTGTCTGCCCCAGGTCTGACTCACAGCTACTCCTCAGTGACCTGTCTTCTTTCAGACTCTTTCTATCATCTGCTACTCTAAAGTTTAGAGTGTTTAGAGCGACACACACTAAGTAACACTCTCAAAGTGTGCTCCCGAGGCCAGCCAAGGACTTGTTAGAAATGCACGTCCTTTGACCTTATCCCAGACCTATTGGTTCAGAAATTATGGGGGTGGGAGCCACCACTGTGAGCACAGACTGGCCCTTCTAGGGGTTCTCATGACCCTCGGGTTTGAGAAACGCTGGCCCAGACATAGCCTCTCTTTACCGGGTTCCTCGTGTGAACCATACAACTTTGACAATGGTGTTACAACCTCTATTTCTCAACTCTCCCAAGGATGCTGTTTGCCTAAAACCATTCTAGGCGCAGAGGAGAGAAGCCCATCATTGACCTCATCCCGCGATTAGACGATCAGAGGCTTGTGTTGATGTGTTGCGGAACCCAACGCAGTATTGTAGAGCAATTATCCTTCCATTGAATAAATAAATTTTTTAAAGAAAGAAAGAAAATCAGAGACGTGAAGAAAGTGAAGGGTAGCTTCCTGCAAAAAGAGATCAGGGACTTTTCCCTGGTGGTCCAGTGGTTAAGATTCCCCGCTCCCTCTCTAGGAGGCCTGGGTTCAAAGCCTGGTCAGAGAAGCAGATCTCGTGTGTCACTGCTGAGAGTTCACATGCCCCAGCTAAGACCCCGGACAGCCAGATACATAAACGAACGATGCCTTTGAAAAACTTTATTTTAAAAAAATTCTGTAAAGCAATTATCCTTCAATAAAAAATAAAAAAAAATTTTTTTTAAAGAAAAAGAGATCAGATTTGTGGTTACCTGAGGTGGGGAGTGGAGAGGGACGATTGGATGAAGGGGCTCAAAAAGTACAAACAAACTTCTGATCGTGAGATCAATGAGTGAGTGAAGTCGCTCAGTCGTGTCCGACTCTTAGCGGCCCGTGGACTGCAGCCCACCAGGCTCCTCTGTCCATGGGGTCCTCCAGGCAAGAAGACTGGAGTGGGTGGCCATTTCCTTCTCCAGGGGATCTTCCCGACCCAGGGATCGGACCCCGGTCTCCCACATTGCAGGCGGACGCTTTACCCTCTGAGCCACCAGGGAAGCGCTTCAATGAGTACTAGGGGTGTGAGGTACAGCGTGATCAGTATCGCTAACGCTGCTGCGTGGTCCATGTGAATGGTAACAGGAGTGAATCCTGGGAACTCCCTGACGACCTGGTGGCTGCGATGCTGGGCCTTCACTGCCAAGGACATGGGTTCAATCCCTGGTCGGGGAACTAAGATCCCACAGGCCAGGCGGCATGACCAAACAGATAAATAGACAGAATTCGCTTTAAAAAAGAAACGTAAATCCTAAGTGTTCTCATCACAAGAAAAAAACGTGGTTTTTTCCCTTTTTTCTATTCTGCAGCTAATGAGACGATGGAAATTCTGTGATAATCACTTCATGATGTCTGTGAGTCAAACCGTGACACTGTATGCCTTACACCTACATGCTGGATGTCAGAGATATCTCCGTGAAACTGGAAGAAAAAAAATAAGAGTCCTCCGTGGCGTAAGTGGGGACACGGCCTAGAGAGAAGACTCCTTTCGTTGTCCACAAAGACGTGGGTTTTGACATCTGTGGAGGTGGAATTCTGTCCAGTCACACGTATGGTGTGGAACACAGGGGAATTCAAGAGCGAGGTCTGGGCTGGGATGGAGACGTGGGGGCTGAGCAGAGCCGGGGAGAGGATGATATGGTGTGGGGAGAGGAGAGAGAGGGGGAATAAAATAAACATTCATTAAAATGTTTTAAATGAAAAAAAAAAAAACTTATTAGTAATCACCTCCTTTAACACGTGAATTTTGGGGGATGCAACTCCATCTATAACGGAAGGTCTGGGGTGGGGGCCTGAGATCCTGTGCTTCTGCAGAGGCCCCCAGGGGATGCCCGTGCTGGGTCTGTGGACCACAGCAAGCAGTGAGGCTCATAGAGGTGAGCTAGGCGGGATCGCTCAGTCACTCAGTCGAGTCCGACTCCTGGCGACCCTGTGGACAGTGCCCACCAGGCTCCTCTGTCCATGGGATTTCCCAAGCAAGAACACTGGAGTGGGTTGCTATTTCCTCCTCCAGGGAGAAGTTACTTTCTCTCCAAATGTTTTGTGACCCCATGGGCTGTAGCTCAACAGATTCTTCTGTCCATGGAGTTCTTCAGGCAAGAATGCTAGAGTGGGTTGCCATTCCCTTCTCCAGGGGGATCTTCCTGACCCAGGGATCGAACTCAGGTCTCTCGTGTTGCAGGCAGAATCTTTACCGTTGAGCCATGGGGTTAGGCCGGTCACTCTGGAAACATCAGCTGTGGCCCATTTGAAGCATCCCGTGGGAGCAGGTTAGGAATGCAGGTTTGTAGGCCCACCCAGATTTAATGGCGTGGAGACTCCAGAGCATTCATGCACGGTTCAGCCACGTGTCTCATCCCCACCGTTCACTTCCCGCCTTAACCTCAGCGACGTCAGATTCCCCAGGTCACCGTAGTCTCCGCGTGGATGGCGCCTGCAGCCCTTGAGAAGCTGGAAACGGGGATGCGGAGGCCTGATGGAGACCTGGTTTCCTGTGAAGTCGGTTCCGAGCATGGGATGGTGGCACGCGCTCCAGTGGGGGTGCAGTGGGCTGCGGCCCCTCCCAGAAGGCCTCGGCTCTCCCCGCTGGGGTGTTTCACGGTCTGCCCGCGGCAGGTGAGGGGCTCAGGCTCAGGCTGTCGCTGTGGGAACAGCTCCCGGGTCGGGGGGGGCGGCTGAGGAAGAAGCTTCCGGGACTGGAGTTTTCCAAGCCCCACAGAAACGAATACCTGCAGGTTCAAGCAACATATGGGCACACTGTGGGGCATCATCTACACGTTTCTGAAGAACAAGCCGCCCAGCCCATCCCCCACGATGGCCTGTCCTTTCTGTCTACATGTCACAGAGAATTCTCCCTACGGGGAAGACAAGCACTGGAGTCTCGGGAACGGCTTGCTTAGTTCTCCCTGACATTACAGCTCACTCGTGGGTGACGGAGAAACGGGGAGGGGGAAGGAAGGGTGGCCCGCTCAGATGACGGTGCCTGCTCAGGCCCTCCAGGCGTGTCCGACTCTCTGCGACCCCAGGGACTGTAGCCCCCAGGCTGCTCTGTCCGTGGGATTCTCCAGGCAGGAACACTGGGGTGGATTGCCATTTCCTCCTCCGGGGGATCTTCCCAGCCCAGGGATCGAACCCCGTCTCTTACGTCTGCTGCTTTGGCAAGCGGGTTCTTTATCACTGCGGCCCCTGGAAAGCCCCGGATGACGGGAGAGCAGTGAAGAAAGTTAAACCAAGCCGAGACGTAACAGTGGCCGCCTGCGGGCGTCACGCCCGTGGGGTCCTGGGGGGGACCTCTGTGACCTCTCCTCAGCCCACAGCTTGCTGCCTTTGGCTGGCATCCTACTCCTGAGACTTGTCCCCATCGTGTAGGGTGGCATTGGCTGTGTGTGGTAATCGCCATGTGACGACATCATCATTCATTCGTCGCCTCCCCTCGTGGTGGGCACTGGAGTGAATGAACAGAGGTTGCAGGCAGCAGTCTGGGGCTGCGGTCTCCATGTGCCGGAGAATTTCTCCAGCTCAGACAGGCACAGAGGGAAACATTGTGTTTAGATGGTGCTGGATTTCGCTCTGAGGCTGTGTTTTCTCTTGGCAGCTCCATATGCAAGGACCTGCCTTGTGTTCATCCTTCAAAACGTCCCCAGCATCTGGTGCAAAGTGTCACAGAGCCTTGGTTTGCCCGTCTCCGATATGGGTGAGTACATGAATGGATGGGTTTTTTTCCTCAAAATTGGCATTGAGGTGTCTGCTCACATATTTATCCTGCCTTTTCATTGAACGTATTATGACATCTGATGTTCCTCAAGAGACAAGATCTTTTAGGCAGAAAGAGTTCATTTCACGCAGTGATCACGTGCATGAGTGTATACATTTGTCGCCAACTTCTTGCCATCCCAAAGAGCTCTGTAGATTTCTGGATACTGTGAATGTTCATAGACTTTAGATTCCCAGAAATGGACGTGCTAGGTCAAAGCACACACACTTGTGTGTTTATAAATGCATTTTCAATTGAAGGATAATAGCTTTGCAGTGTTGTGTTGGTCTGTGCCATGCGTCAACATGAGTCAGCCATAGGTTTGCACACGTAACCTCCCTCCCGCCTCCCACCCCATCCCGCCCCTCCGGGCCGCCCCAGAGCGCAGGGTTGGAGCTCCGTGTGTCGCGCAGCAGGTGTCCACTGGCTGTCTAATTTAACACAGGGTAGTGGCGGTGTCTCAGGGCTGCTCTGAGCGCATCCCACCAGCTGCTTCCCCGCCTGCTGTGTCCACAGGCTGCTCTCTACGTCCGTATCTCCACTGCTGCCCTGCAGATAGGTCCACCGGTCCCATCCCTCTGGACTCCATATATAGCGCGAATATGTGATGTTTGTCTTTCTCTCTCGTTCTGACTTGCTTGACTCTGTAGAACAGGCTCTAGGCTCGTCCGCCTCGTCAGAACCGAGTCAGAAGCTTGCGTCTCCGTGGCTGAGTAATGCTCCTTTGTGCGTGTGCACCACGGCTTCTTTACCCGCTCGTCTTGCCATTGGACATCTAGGCTGCTCCCATGTCCTAGCTGCCATAAATACAAGGCGCACACACGTTTTAGGCTGTGGTACCTATGACCGCATACGTGCTCGACCACCAGCATTTGAGAATGTCCATTTCCCTGGAACCTTTCTGACCTTTTTCCTCCACTTGGCCCCTTGGACAGGTCACCTTCCCCGAGCCGCTCTGCGCCGGGCGTCTGTTTCGGTATCAGAACTATGATGCTGGGTCTGTGCTGTGTTTACCGCACGTGTGCACATCCTCCTGTAAATGGTCGATCCCCGTCCTTCGCCCGCCTCTCCACTTGCGGTGTTCAGCTCTCTCTGTGACGTGACTCTCCGCGCACTGATGAAATAAAGCCCTGCGCTGTTGCCCCTTTTTCTACATAGTTGCCTTGGGTTGGCCATTTCCGTCTTAGGTCCCGTGAAAGCTCCCCTCGTACGTGCGTTTTCCCATCCTTGTGGCGCCAGCTTCACAGGTTTGTTACTTATTTTGTGCTCATTGACTGTTTGCCATGTTTAGTAAACCCGCCTTCATCCTGTTGCTTCGAAACTGTTCTCTTCAGTTTTCTGGCCGTGACCTTGAATCGAAAGCCAGGAGTCCTGTCCTCCGCTCCAAACACTGCTTTCCCTGCTCAGACAGTGCTTTTGGGCCGGACTGCTCAGGAGACCAGCCACTGGGCACTTGTGGCTGCTGAGCATTCCAGACATGGCTGGGCTGGCTTGAGGTGGGCCACATGGTGGGCTCCGCTTGGTGTGAATGTGCGTGTTCAGTCGTGTCTGACTCTGTAGCACCCCATAGGCTGCAGCACACCAGGCTCCTCTGTCCGTGGAATTCTCCAGACAAGAATCCTGGAGTGGGCTGCCACTGCCTTCTCCACTTAGTATGAGTGAAAGGATGTAAGATATCTGTCAACAGCTTTTACATCAACAACGTGCTGAAAGAGGAGAATTTCTGATGTACTGGGCGGCACGCAATGTATTAGTGAAATCAGTCCCACCGCATGTTTTGTAATTGTAGGTGAATCAGGTTTTATTTATGTGGATTGGGAGAAACAGGTCTGACTTTAGCTCAGTGTTGCTTTTCAATTACTCACTCGTCTCTGACTCTCCGTGGCCTCAGGGACCACAGCGCACCAGGCTTCCCTGTCCCTCACCATCTCCCAGAGTTTGCTCAAACTCGTGTCCGTTGAGTCAGTGATGCCATCCAGCCATCTCTTCCGCTGTCGTCCTCTTCTCGTGCCCTGAAACCTTTCCCAGCATCAGGTGCTTTTCCAATGACTCTTCTCTTCAGCTCAGGTGGCCAAAGTATTGGAGCTTCAGCTTCTGCATCAGTCCTTCCAGAACCCAAAATAATAAAGTCTGGCTTGTGATAAAAGGCCTCCGCATGCTGTGCTCCGCAGAGAGAGGATCTTGCTGAAGCTGTCAGATAGGAATTGGAAAGGCAGATTTAGACCATGTTTTATATCAGCTGAGACCTCTTTCATATTTCTGAAGGCTGTGCCAGACGTTGAGCTAAGTCCTTAGTCCTTTTTAACAGTTAGTTTTTATTGAGCTCTAGTTGCTTTGCAGTGTGGGGCGAGTCTCTGCTGCGCCGCAGGGCGCATCAGCCGCACGTGTGCAGGCGTCCCCTCCTTTTCGGGCCTGCTTCCCGTTGGGGTCTCCACGCTGCACTGAGTAGCGCTCCCTGAGCTCTGCAGTCGGTTCTCATTTACACGCAGTGTCAGGAGGGGGCACGCGTCCCTCCAGCCTCCCAGCTCGCCCCACGCCCGCCTGCCCACCTTGGTGTCTGTGCATTTGCTCTCTGCGTCTGGGACTCTTACTTCTGCCCTACAGAGGAGGTCGTCTGTGCCACTTTCCTCGACGCCGCGATGCTTGTTTGCCCTCGGTCTGACCTCCTCCACCCTGTGTGACAGCTGCTCCGTCCATCCGTGTCTCTTCCGATGGCAGCGTCACGCTCCCTTTTATGACTGAGGGACCCCACCTCTTTTAAGACAGGAAATAGGAAATAACGGCGGTGCACCGCCTCGGCTAGTAGAACACTCAGGTTCGAGGTGGCGCCCGCCGCGACCTGGCAGCATCGTCTAGGGCCCTCACGCCCGCATCAGCCCCATGTGTGAGACGGCAGAGGAGATGCCGGTGTGCACGGCAGACTTTTGGACTCTGTGGGAGACGGCGAGGGCGGGATGTTTTCAGAGAACGGCACTGAAAGATGTGTATTACCGAATGTGAAATAGGTGAGCAGCGCAAGTCCGACGCGTGAAGCAGGGAACTCAGAGCGGGTGCTCTGGGACATCTGAGAGGGATGGGGTGGGCAGGGAGCGGGTGGGGGGGGCCGTTGAGGATGGGGGGCAGATGTGTACCCACAGCCGATGCATGTTGACGTGTGGCAAAAACTGCCACAATATTGTAATTAGCCTCCCATTAAAATAAATAAAATACATTAAAAAAAAAAAAAAAGACAGTATCTGTAGCCACAGGAAGGATCTGGGCCCAACTGAAACAAATCGAAGAGGTTCAGATGGCAGAAGCCGTTCTGACTGGAGACTCTCAGTCCACCAGAAGTTGTCTGAATGTCAACATCAGGCCCCGTTGCCAGATAAAACCCCAGTTCAACGACCCACCACGGAATTTTTCCCCTGATTAACGAGCTGGATGCTGGGCTGGAATCCGAGCAATATACACATTGCCATCCAACCCAGGGAGGGGCCGACTTTCTCAGAAAGAACACAGCCCAGTCAGTGTTCTGGAAACCTCTTTCCAGACCACAAAAAGACCAAATGCCAGCCATCTGTTTGGTGGAGTGCGTCCCTGATTTTTACCCTTCACTGACTTCTTTCCCCCCACTCTCTTCATTTTGTGGGGGAGAGTGTCCTGCCCTCTCGGGTCCCACTTCCCATCTCGAGGGTCTCTTGGGGGTCCCAGTGTGCAGATAGCAGCTGCGTGTGGATATCTCACCTTGTGGCGCCTAATGCCAGCCTACGCCCAGCTGAAGGGAACGCTGTCGTGCGTTCAGAGCAAAGCTGGACACGTGGGAATTCACCTGTGTTTGTTTCCATAACAGCTTTGCTGAGATGTCCTTCACAGACTCTATAGTTCATCCAGAATACTCACAGAGCCATATAGGCACCACCACAGTGAACGTTACTGTGTTTAATTGCTTTTAATTTGTTGACCTGGCTGAGCAGGGGCTTAGCTGCGGCACGTGGGACCTTTGGTTGCTGCATTGGGATCTCGTTACCCAACCAGGGATCAAACCGGGCCTCCCGCACTGCGAGCTCGGAGTCGTAGCCACGTGGCCACCAGAGAAGTCCCATCGCAGTGAATTTTAGGACGTTCCCTCCAGAAAGAAGTCCTGGGCTCCTTCGTGGCCACTGTCCCTTTCTTTCAGCTCCCCTGGGCGCTGGGCAGCCACCTAGCTAGCCTCTGACCCACCTTCTGTCTCTGTAGATGTCCTGTCCTTCAGCTGCCCTGGGCCCTGGGCAGCACGCTGACCCACCTTCTGTCTCTGTAGATGTCCTGTCCTGAGTCACATACAGCCTTGGGTGGTCAGCTTCTTTTACTTACTTATCTTAATTTTTCAAGTTCGTGTATGTTGTGACATGTTATTACATGTAACGTGGGATTTTCCAGGCGGGAACACTGCGGTGGGTTGCCATTTCTTTCTCCAGGGGATCTTTCCGACCCAGGGATCAAACCTGCGTCTCCCACACTGCCGGTGGACTCTTCTCCACTGAGCCCCCAGGGAAGCCCCTATTCTAATATGTCTCAGCACTGAGTTTCTCTTTAGGGATAAATGTGTTTCACTGTGTGGATAGGCCATGCTTTACTTATCTGCTCATGAGTTGATGGGTATTTCAGCTTTTTCACTTTTTTGGCTATTACGGACAATGCTGCTGTGAACATTTAAGTACAAGTTTTTGTAAAAAGTTAGGTTTCATTTCTCTAGGAGTGGAAAACCTGGATCAAACAGGAATCCCACCCATAACCTTTCAAGGGGCTGCCTCTGTCATCCAAAACGCCTGCATTATCTTACATGCCCACCAGCATTTTACCAGGGTTCCAGTTTCTCCACATCCTTACCAGTACCTGTTTAAAGCCGTCTTTTTTTTTTGCCACAAACCACAGCTTGCAGGACCTTAGTTCCCCCAGGGGTGGGACCTGTGCCCCTGCCGTGGGAGCACGGTTTCCTAACCCCCGGACCACCAAGGAGCTCCCTCAGTCAGTGCAGTCGCTCAGTCGTGTCCCACTCTCTGTGACCCCATGAACCACAGCACACCAGGCCTCCCTGTCCATCACCAACTCCTGGAGTCCACCCAAACCCATGTCCATTGAGTCGATGATGCCATCCAACCATCTCCTCCTCTGTCGCCTCCTCCACCTCCTCCAATCTTTCCCAGCATCAGGGTCTTTTCAAGGGAGTCAGCTCTTCGCATCAGGTGGCTAAAGTCTTGGAGCTTCAGCTTCAGCATCAGTCCTTCCAGTGAATATTCAGGATTGATGTCCTTTAGGATGGACTGGTTGGATCTCCTTGCAGTCCAAGGGACTCTCAAGAGTCTTCTCCAGCACCACAGTTCAAAAGCATTCTTCTGCGCTCAACTTTCTTTATGGTCCAACTCTCACATCCATACATGACTACTGGAAAAACCATGGCTTAGGGGGTTCCTTCGGAGAAGGCAATGGCAACCCACTCCAATACTCTTGCCTGGAAAATCCTATGGACAGAGGAGCCTGGTAGGCTGCAGTCCATGGGGTCGCTAAGAGTCGGATACAACTGAGTGTCTTCACTTTCACTTTTCACTTTCATGCATTGGAGAAGGAAATGGCAACCCAGTCCAGTGTTCTTGCCTGGAGAATCCCAGGGACGGGGGAGCCTGATGGGCTGCCTTCTATGGGGTTGCACAGAGTCAGACACGACTGAAGCGACTTGGCAGCAGCAGGGAGTTCCTTTTTTTTTTTGAATGTTGAATTTTTTTTTTTTAGTTTTTTATTTTTTAAATTTTAAAATCTTTAATTCTTACATGCATTCCCAAACATGAACCCCCCTCCCAGGGAGTTCCTTAAATCTGTCTTTTTGATTATAGCCTCCCCGGTAGGTATGAGGCAGGTATCTCACTGTGGTTTTGATTCGAATTTCCTTGATGGCTAATGATAGCAAACATCTTTTCATGAGCTAATTGGCCATTTGTCCATCTTCTTGGCCAAACGTCCATTGAGAACCTTTGTTCACTGACCCCCTTACAGGCATCCAGTTTTGGAGCAGCTGGTCTACCCGTGACAGGTTAAAATTTGAATTTTTGTGTACAGTGTAATCAGAAAAAGCAGAAAGGTTACAAGAGCGATTTAGACAGTAACCAGAGAGATCGTTGAGAGACAACCTTGGCTGGATCTGCTGATGGATAAGCTTTGTTGAACAGGATGAGATCAATTCTGAACTTTGTGGAGGTTCAAGTGCCCAAACGCCCCCAACTCAGAAAGGCTCCTGGTTAAAGCTACAAGGTTGAAAGATAATCTGGCTTCAGGGAAGGAGGGGCAGGAGGAAAAGAAGGGGACAGAGAGATACCAGGGGAGCTGGCTGGAAATAAAGGATAGAGTTAATTCTTCTCATGGACTTTTATGAATTTATTTATAAATGGTATTCACATAAAAATGTTACATGCAAAGTAAAAGTTAGGAAACGTCCAGTGTGTGTGTGTGTGTGTGTGTGTGCTTAGTCAGGTTCAACTCTTTTCGAACTGGACTGTAGCCCACCAGGCTCCTCTCTCCACTGGGTTCTCCAGGCAAGAATGCAGGAGTGGGTTGCCATTTCCTTATCCAAGGGATCTTCCCAACCCAGAGATCGAACCCGCATCTCTTGCACCTCCTGCACTGGCTGACCACGTTTGAGACCACGGGTCTAAAATACCACTGTGGAGGGAGGCCAGGGTGAAGGCAGAGTTTTAAGAGAGGATGGGAGGATTGGGGAGTTACTCAGGGCACGTGGAATGGCTGAAGGTATTACTACATTGTAGGGGGGACGTGTGGCTGGATCTGATGTACCAGTGGACTTGGTCTCTCATTTCTCATGATGCCCATTGTGAACGTCTCTAGGTGGGAATGTCAGGCCTCTTCTGGTTTGGAGTTTATCTGCAACTCCAAAGGGGCTTCTGGGCTGTGGGGTCACTGGGCTGGGAACTGTGGAGAAACGAGCTGGTATGTGTAACCAGGGGAGAGGAGGAGATGGTAGCAGGGAGGAAGAACCAACCCAGGAGCCACACCAGGTCCTGGAAACCCCGCCTGGAGACACACTTCTGGGCCTGTAGCCTCCTTGGAGAGTCTGGGATCTGCCCAAGGTCCTCTCAGCAACTCCCTTTGCTGTGGAAGCTGGACACAGCTCTTCCTGTTGAGAAGGGAATTCTTACTCAGACAAGAGGCAGTGGCTCCCACGTGCCCACAGCCTACTCCTCCCTAAAGAACTCACCGAGAACGTATTTTAAGGTAGGAGAAAACCAGGCCGTGAGCACTGAAGGCTTGGGTCCCCTCCCCATCTGTTTTATGAGCTCAGATCTGCTCAGATCAGCACATCACACGCCAGCCATTCACGGAAGCCAAGGCTGCAGAGACGACACTTGTGAGCACTCTGGAGGCAGCTGTCTGTGGGCTCAAGGGTCCAGCCTCGCATACAGCAGGCGGCTAATCAGTGTTTGCAGAGGGGGTTTCTCCCTGCCCCACCCCCGTGACACCCCCAGCATTCTGTTCACTGAGAACCATCTTCTCATCACGAAGCAAATATTTGTGAGGCTGAAATTTTAAGAAACCCTTCAGGTCTTTGAGGTATAAACTATATATGCTGCAGTCTGTCCTTGTTTATGCACAGCTAGCTGTCTGCGTCGTGGTGGTCAGTCACACAACAGCCAGTGCAGTCAAGATGTTGCTGCTGTTCAGCTGCTAAGTTGTGTCCAACTCTTTGCGACCCCATGGACTGCCACACACCAGGCTTCCCTGTCCGTCTCCAACTCCCGGAGTTTGCTCAAACTCACGCCCATTGAATGGGTGATGCCGTCCAACCATCTCATCCTGTGTCACCCCCTTCTCCTCCTGCCTTCAGTCTCTCCCAGCATCAGGGTTTTTTCTAAGGAGTCAGCTCTTCCCATCAGGTGGCCAAAGTATTGGAGCTTCGGTTTCAGGATCAGTCCTTCCGATGAACATTCAGGACTGATTCCTTTAGGATGGGCTGGTTTCATCTCCTTACTGTCCAAGGCACTCTCCAGAGTCTTCTGCAGCATTTAAGGGACTTCCTCGGTGGTCCACTGGCCGAGACTCCGCACTTCCCCCTCAGGGGGCATGACGTTGGTCTCTGGTTAGGGAGCTCAGGGGCTTCCCAGGGGCCGCTGGTGGTGAAGGGCCCACCTGCCAGTGTAGCAGTCGCAAGAGACTCGGGTTCCATCCCTGGGAAGGTCCCCGGAGGAGGGCCTGGCAACCCACGGCAGCAGTCCCACGGACAGAGGAGCCTGGCAGACTACACGTCCACAGGGTGGCAAAGAGTTGGACATGACTCAGCGACTGAACTGCAGCAATTTTTAATTGGAGGATGACTGCTTTAGAATACTGTGTTGGTCTCTGCCATACCTCAGCATGAATCAGCCACCGGCATACAGGTGTCCCCTCCCTCCTGAACTTCCCTCCGACCTCCCACCCTGTCCCACCCCTCTAGGTCGCCACAGAGCACCAAGCTGAGCTCCCTGCCTCATACAGCCAGTTCCCACTGGCTGTCTATTTTACGCGTGAGAATGTACATGTTTAACAGGAGGGGAATTGGGTCTTTTCTCTTGCTCATTACAGTGCTAAGTTCTCATCTGATAGGCCACTCTTTTTTAAAAAATCTAGCTGTTATTACTTTGGCGTGCTGAGTGGCATGGAGGATGTGAGTTCTCCAAGCAGGGCCCAAACCCAGTCCCCTCTTTGGGGGCAGCACAGAGTGCTAACCGCCAGGGCAGTCCCTGACACGCCACCCTTGTGTGTTATGGTTTGTTTCCAATTATCTCACCAGCATGGTGTGACCGTCCCCTCTGTCCACATCTTTGTGTACTTGGATTGCAGTAACGAGGGATCAATCCTTCCAATCGGATTAGCGGGAAGACCAAAGCAGAGGTGTCACGACCTTGGTGCGTACAGTATTGACGAAGTGTCCGTCAGAAAGGTCGCTGTCTGCCTGATGGACGGAGGAGGGGTGGGGCGGTGGGGAGACAGGGACGAAGCTACACCATTCGCCCGGGGAGCAGAGGAGGAGAGGAGGGGCTGTGGCCGCCCCCGGGGTCTGGCCTTGGCCTCTCGGACCAGCCCGGGCCGCTGTCAGGAGAGCAGAGGGGGCCGGCACTGAAAGTGAGAATCATGGCTGGGGGGAGCTTTGAGAGCATCCAGGGGCCAGAACCTCACACAGCAGCCTAGGCACGGCTCCTGATCTGTGTGGTTTATGAGGTTGACTCCTGGCCGCAGCGCTATATGTACACGCATATGTATAGATGTTGCTGTCCAGTCACTCGGTCGTATCTGACTCTTTGTGACCCCACGGACTGCAGCACACCAGGCCTCCCTGTCCTTCAGCATCTCCCCGAGCTTGCTCAAACTCACGTCCATCGAATCAGTGATGCCATCCAGCCGTCTCATCCTCTGTCGCCCCTTCCTCCTCCTGCCCTCAATCTTTCCCAGCATCAGGGTCTTTTCAAAAGAGTCAGCTCTTCACATCAGGGGCCAAAGTATTGGCACTTCAGCTTCAACATCAGTCCCTCCAGTGAACATTCAGGACTGATTTCCTTTAGGATGAATCTCCTTGCAGTCCAAGGGACTCTCAAGAGTCTTCTCCAACACCACAGTTCAAAAGCATCAATTCTTCAGTGTTCAGCCTCCTGTACAGTCCAACTCTGACATCCATGCATGACTCCTGGAAAAACCATAGCTTTGACTAGACAGACCTTTGTCAGCAAAGTGATGATGTCTCTGCTTTTCAGTACACAGTCTAGGTTTGTCATAACTTTCCTTCCAGTGAGGAAACATCTTTTCATTTCATGACTGCAGTCACAGTCCACAGTGATTTTGGAGCCCAAGAAAGCAGCAGCTGTCACTGCTTCCACTTATGCACGTACACGCGTGCATCTCCCTCTCTGCTGGTGCGTTTGGGGCGTTTTGTTCTTCTGTTCTGACTGTGTCGTGAGGCGTGGGGACTGGCGACCAGGGCCTCTGCATCGGAAGTGCAGGCTCTATAGCAGTGGGCTACCAGGGAATTCCTAGACTTCTATCTCTGTAAACATAGATATCTTGGTAATTTAGTAGCTCAGTCATGTCCCACTCTTTGCAACCCCGTGGACTGCAGCCCACCAGGCTCCTCTGTGCCTGGAATTCTCCAGGCAAGAATACTGGAGTGGGTTGCCATTTCCTTCTCCAGGGGACCTTCCCGACCCAGGGATCAAACCTGGGTCTCCTGCACTGCGGGTGGATTCCTTACCAACTGAGCCAGCAGGGAGACCCAAACATACATATCTTATACACATATATTTCTGTATAAACACACAGACCTTACACATAACAAATGGAGAAACATACATGTGGCATTACATTTTTTTCTCCTCTGTATAAAGAGGGACAGAATTTCGTTCCCAGAAGAAGCACATTTTAGGTGATACTTCTAAAGCATGCTTATAGTTTTCTTTTATGATCACTTCCCTTGTAACCATGCCAAGGTTTTAACCATGGAGAAAAGGAGAGACCCCTGCCCTGAAGAGTCACACATCTGCCATGGGTTCAGTAACCGCTTCCCTTGTGATGTCCATCGACCTGTCTGTTTATCTCTCCTTTGTGGGTGGAGAGGCTGACCCATTTGCAAGTAGATTTCAGACCTCCGGGCCCTTTACCCCCGGACGGGTCGCCATCGCCCTCCGTTAGCAGGGGCGGTCTGTTGCATAAACACAACGCCATTAGCTGCACTGAGCGAAATGAGCAGCGCCCCTGTGTGCAAACAGCGGTTACACATCAACCAGCGCTTCTGGAGATAAGAGGCTGAAGCCCCGTGTTTACCAAGTTGTTCTCAATTTGTAGGGCAGGCTGATGACCCCGCAGTGCACGTCTGGGTGTTTGAGTATCTTATCCTGAAGGGCTGTCACAGATCCGGCGCACAGTTAATGTTCAATGAGCACTCGCCACCTGGGTTGTGCAAGGCGTCCCGAGCACGCCCAGGCAACGTGACGCCTGTGCCTCTGCTGGTCTCTGCCCTGACACCGCGAGCGTGCCAGCCACACTCGTCTGCACGCCTCCACACTCACGCATGTCTGTGGGCACGGCCGCACCTGGCAGTTTGGGGGTCTCTCTGAATGAATCTCATCGGTGTGCAGCTGCTTGGCAAGGTTGCGCTTGCTGCTGCTCTGCAGCAGTGAGTCGGCCGTACGTATGCCTGGGTCTCCACACGCCTGCCCTCTGCCTTGGACTTCCCTCCCGTTCAGGCCGCCCCAGAGCACTGAGCAGAGCTTCCTGTCCTCCGCAGTCCGTTCTCATCAGCCCCTGTATTGTCCGCAGTACCGCAGCGTCAGTTCCAACCCCCCGCTTCCTCCCTCTCCCCACCTCCCGTCTCGGTGCCCGTACATTTCTTCTCTTGGTCTCTCTCTCTGTTTCTGCTTTGCAAACAAGATCATCTGTACCATATTTTTCTAGAGTCCACATTTATGTGTTAATATGTGGTAATTTTTCTTCTTTCTGACTGACCTCACTGTGTCTGACACTCTGGGTGCATGCACATCTCTGCAAATGACCCAGTTCCTTTCCTTTTTGCGGCTGAGGCGCAGCCCATTGTGTATCTACGCCACATCGCCTTTATCCATTCCTCTGTTGATGGACATTCAGGCTGCGTCCACGTCCCGGTGATTGCACTAATAAATAGCGCTGCAGTGAATCCTGGGGTGCGTGTGTCTTCTGGAATGATGGGTTTCTCTCAGGAACAGGCCCAGGAAGGGAATTGCTGGGCCATATGATAGTTCTGTTTAGTTTTTTAAGGAACCTCCACACTGTTCTCCATAGTGACTGAGGTTTAGAATGCTTTTTAAAAACATATATATATATTTATTTAATGCATTTATTTGGTGGCACCAGCTCTTAGTTGCAGCCTGTGGGATTTCTTTCCCTGACCAGGGGTGAACCTGGCCCCGTGCTTTGGGAGTGCAGCGTCTTAGCCACTGGACGGCCAGGGAAGCCCCTAGAACGCTTTTCACTAGCCGGCCAGAGAGATCCTGCCAACGCCAGCCCGCTGGCCCCTCCTCCAGGAAGATGCTGCCGCTCCCGTGTGCTGTGGGCCTCGGTGTGGGGAAGGGAGTCACTTAAAAGAGCCAGGAGTATGACTCGAAGGGCGTGAGGGCCAATTTTAGCTGGGGAAGGAGGCAGGGCCACGGAGAGGTCATTGCCGGAGCTGAGAGAGATGGTCAGTCGTCAGGGAAGCCTGGAGCGTTCTGGAGCAGAGGCGGCGAGACCGCCATCGACAGGCCCCGAGTCAGGGAAGGCCGCCTCCGAGGCCCCAGGCTTGGGTGAGAGACAGACGGGGGTGGAGGAGGTGTCTGCGGTCCACCGTCCCGCCTGGGAGAGGAGAGTAGACGCAGTAAACAGAGGGCCAGGGGCCGTCAGCAGGAGAGGACGAGCCTGCACCCGAGACGGCCGCTCCCGCCCACCCTCAGCAGCGCCCGCCCCTCCCGAGTGGACGGGAGCCCCGCCCTCACCGCTCTCCGCGTCCCACCCCTCCTCCTGGCCACTCACTCAGACCCGACTGCGAGCACACGCACTGTGGCCCACCAGGCTGCCGGCCCTGGGGTTTCCCAGGCAGGAACACTGGAGCGGGTTGCCAGGCCCTTCTCCAGGGGATCTTCCCGACCCAGGGGTGGAGCCCCAGCCACCTGCACTGGCAGGCGGGTTCTCGACCACCGAGCCCGCAGGGAAGCCCTGTCTAGCTTTGTCTTTGGTGCTGCTCAGTCGCTCAGTTGCGTCTGACTCTTTGCGTCCCCTTGGACTGCAGCACACCAGGCCTCCCTGTCCATCAGCATCTCCCGGAGTTTACTCAGACTCATGTCCATGGAGTCGGTGACGCCATCCAGCCATCTCATCCACTGCTGCCCGCTTCTCCTGCCCTCAGTCTTTCCCAGCATCAGGGGCTTTTCCAGTGAGTCGGCTCTTTGCATCAGGTGCCCAGAGGGTGGGAGCTTCTGAGCTTAGGCCGATGTTTGTAAAGTACAGTTCCAGCCAGGAGCCTCCTGGGCGCTCCTGCGTCCTGCCCGGCTCAGCAGTCACCCAGTGTCTGAACACACAGATGCTATTCTTATTCCAGAATAGCTGGGCCAGCACACCAGCAGATGACTGCCGTGGCAAAGATAACGAGGGACTTCCCCGGCGGCCCAGGGGTTAGGACCCTGAGGTTCCACTTGGGCTCCATCCCTGGTCGGTCAACAGGATTCCACAAGTGACGCAGCTCGGCCAAAGTAAATAAATAAACAAGCACTAGAATAAAGGAAAAGCGCTTGGCCTGCCTAGTTGGCAGGGTTCTTGGTCTTGGCAGCGATCCCAGGGAACCCGCCAGCCCTGGCAGAGCAGGGTGCCCAGTCAGCGCGCTGGTGATGCCAGAGGCGCCGGGCGCGTGTCTGAGTGGCAGAGCCCTCGCTGGGCCCACTGCTTCACCGACAGCTGCTCGGACTCGGAGGGGAGGCCGTGTCGCCCACTGGGCTCCCAGTCTGCTTCTCTCTGGGCTGGCTTCCTCCCCGTGGGCACTGCCTCTCGTCCTCCTGAAGTGTGGACAAACTCGGGTTTCATCCTGCCTGACAGTGCTCATCCGTGCAGACCCATCTCAGTGTGACCTGTCTCGGGGTCAGGCCTCCCCGTCTATAAAGGTGTAGACGCGTTTGCTGTTTTCCAGCTGCCCCAGAGGCTCCTCCTCGCCCTGCGTCCTGTCCACACCCTGTACAACAGCTAACCGTTAACCGCCTGAACCCTCTTTTCGACTCACGTTGAGCCCCAAATTCATCCTCGGCCACCAGGAGAACCAGGAGCTGTCTGCTCTGGGAACTGGGTCTTCACTGAACCAAAAAAGTATCCATCTGCAGGGTCTACTCCAGCAGAACAAACCCAGGCAGGCCCCTTGTCCCAGAGAATTCCAGTGAAGGGGGAGAGCAGACAGGAGGAAGTACAGGAGGCTGACAGGGATCTGTCTGGAAAGGCTGGAGAGGCGGATTCTCTGTAGCCAGTGGCTCTTGACCGGGGCAGGGTTGGGGGGGGCGGTGCGCCTTGCCTCTTCCACCTGTGGGGACATTCTGCAAGGCTCAGAGACGCTCTCAATCGTCACAGCTGGGGTGTGGGGACGGATGCTGTGATATCTAGTGACTAGAGACCAGGGATGCTACTGAATATCCCACAATGCACAGGACAGCTACCCCCACCCCCAAAAAGTCTCTCAGTCGTGTCCGACTCTCTGTGACCCCAGGGACTGTAGCCCACCAGGCTCCTGTGTCCGTGGGATTCTCTAGACAAGGATACCGGAGTGGGTTGCCATGCTCTCCTCCAGGGGATCTTCCTGACCCAAGGATGAAACTGGGGTCTCCTGTGTCTCCTGCATGGGCAAGCAGATTCTTGACCCACTGAGCCAAGAGTAACTGGCCCAAAATGTCATTTGTGTTGAGGGTGAGGCAGCTGGTCTATAGCCCAGCCCTTCTGCTTGTGGGTAAACACCCCAGGGATGGGAGGAGGTGCAAGGCTGCCTACTGCTGAGTGTGCTCAGGGCCCTCTGTGTGCCAGGCCTCGCCCTGCGATGGGGGCTGGGCATACTCCTTGTAGCGGAATTATGTCTACCAACAGAACCAATCGCGCTTCGTTCCTTCGGAGGAATACAGTGTAGCCAATTTAGAAACGAGTGTATCCATATCCATATAGATGTGTGTGTGCGCGCTCAGCCGTGTCCGACTCGTCGTCGTGACCCGTGGACTGCAGCCCGCCGGGCTTCTCTGCCCATGAGACTCTCCAGCCAGAATACTGGAGTGGGTTGCCGGTTCCTCCTCCACGGGACCTTCCTGACCCAGGGATTGAGCTCACGTCTGCTGCAGTGGCAGGCGGATGCTTTCCCGCTTAGCCACCTGGGAAGCCCCCTCTGTAGAGACACGTGAGAGCAGGCTGCCTGCTGGGCCTCCAGCCTCCGAGTGGGACCCAGAGAGGCCCCAGGCCCTTCCGTCCCTGGGGGTCGCAGCTCCCAGTTAGCACGTGCGGCTCCCGTGAGTCAGAGCCCCGAGAACAAGAAGACGCGAAGGTCTGTGCCCTGCAGGGAGGAGAGAAACTTTCGCTCCTGTGGGTGGATGTTTATTATGCACCTGAGGTATGCTGCCTGGCATCCTGAACCTCCCCAGCATCCCCATCACCACACATAGCTGACGTCAGAGCCTGGAAAATTCCAGCCTCACTGGTGCAGTCCCCGACCCCCTCCCTCCCCTGCTCCTGGCTGCGGTTTCCATGGCAACAGCTGGAGCCTGCCTCCTTCTCCACCAGGTAATTACTCCTCAAGGGCAGGGGCAGCGCGAGGTTTGGGGGGGAGTGTGGGGAAAGGTGACAACCCAGCCCCCAGGCCTCCTGCGACAGCCACTGTCCTGTCCCTTAAAACACACTCGAACAGGAGCTTGGCAGAAGGCCGTGAATTCGTCTGCCTGGACCTGCACGGAGTCACGTGTCTTTTGAGCACCAGTGACACCCACTATGGTCTCTTCTGTGCTCACTTGTCTATTCATTTATTCGGCAAACACGGATCCACTGTGCCCAGAGCCGGTGGTACGAGAGAAAAACAACCACTGGAAAAGGCACGCTCTTCAGTCCGAGAGCCAAGCTGTTGGGGACATTTGCTCCTTCAAACGGGAATGTTTCAGATTCATTTAGCGAAAGGTTATGGAAGGACCACTGCGCACTGCGTACCAAGGGTCACACGAGGCGCAGAGAGTTTGTCGTAAAGAGTGAACGTCAGATCCCTGCCCAGAATGCCCGGTGGGACCTTCGAACACTTTCAGAAAGACAATGAGTGGACAAGGGAGTGGAGTCTGTTTGGCTCAAAATTAGGGCTCTGTGCCTTTACTCACTTGCCATCACGGACTGGCATGAAGTCTGGGGCTCTCGCAGTGGTTCAGGCGGTAGAGAATCCACCTGTAATGCAGGAGACGTAAGAGGTTGGGAGGTGAGGGTTTGGTCCCTGGGTCGGGAAGGCCCCTTGGAGAAGGGCATGGCAGCCCACTCCAGTGTTCCTGCCTGCTGGGGTGCAGTCCGTGGGGTGTCAGACACGACTGAGCACTCAGGGACGCGTGCAGAAAGCATTCTGTGTATCTTCTGGAAGGGACAGGCAGTTAGTGGGACGCTGAATACCCTGGAATTTGCCTGAGACCCAGACATAGAGAACAAGTGTATGGACACCGAGAGGGGAAGACGAGGTGGGGCGCGCTGGGAGACTGGGATTGGCGCATGCGCAGTGCCGATGCGTGCGCGCGACAGGCACCTAACGGGGCCTACTGAACAGCTCGGGCAGCTCTGCCCTGCGAAGACCCGAGTGGGGAGCGAGCCCAAGGCAGGGGGTGTGTATCTGCACACGGGGCTGATTCACTTCGCTGCACGGTAGAAACTAACAGCCTTGTAACACAACTCGACTCCAATAGGGGAAAAAACCGCATCTGTTTTTAACAGCGAGTGCTTTCATCAGACAAAATAAATTAAAAAGAATCTGAGTAGGAGGAGAGAGGGCAGCATTTGGGCGGAGAGAGAGCTGAAGGTTTTCAATGTTCTGCTCCCCATCAGAAAGCCTGGGCGAGTCTTTGTATAATTTGCGTGGAGAAGGGGCTCGGTGAGCACCGCTCACTGAGTTTACAGCCGAGTTTACAGCCACAGAGAGGAAAAGGTAAACCAGCCTGGCCCCCAGAGAGCTGAGATTGTAGGCCGAGAAGAGATCAAAAGCAACGTCAGACAAAATAAAGTCACCCAGTGCGTAAGGCCACTGGCAACCCAACGGGAACCAAAGAAACGATACGCTTTATATGTCCATTTGTTTACAAGGAAATGAATTAAGAACATGGGAGAAGGAATTCCCTGGTTGCCCAGTGGTTAGAACACCGCACTCTCGTAGCCAGGGGCCCGGGTCCCTTCCCTGGTCAGGGAACTAAGACCCCACAAGCTGCACAGTACAGCCAAAAACTTTTTTAAAAATAAAGCATTGCTAATATATATATATACACATATGGGTGAAAATAAATTTTAAAGTATAGTATTTCAGAATGGACAGAAAGTCTTTATAGGAAAAAGTCGAAATGTTAAAAAGATTACAAAATAACATTCCAACCTCTTTGTACACCAAAAAAAAAAAAAAGACATGAAAACCAAACTGGCAAGTCATTTTTCCAGTTGTCAAGTGGACAAAAATGGGAATATAGACAAAGAGAGTTGGTGATTGTGTGAAAAAGAAAAAGCTGATGCCTTCATAGGCTAGTGGGAGGATGCAATTTGTTACAGCCTTCCTGGCAGGTTCTTTGGGCAGAAGGCATCCAGATTTATATGCGCCTGCTCTTTGACCCGGCAAACGCACCCCTGGAAATCTGCCCCCTGCAGACGCTCACAGAGGTGCACGCACCACAGGGTGCTCGGTCAGAGGTGCTGGGGAAGGACCAGCGCCACAGTCCTCATCTGTGTGGGGCCTCGAAAGTGCTGTCGCGGCCGGGTCTTAGAGCCCAAAGACATAAATGCTTGCGTGATGAGGAAACTGTGCTCTGAAGGCGGTTCGATGGTATGATTCCGTGTTACATAGACAAGAACTGGATTGAACTCCCGCACACACGTCGCTCGGGCTTCCCAGGTGGCGCTGGTGGTAAAGAACCTGCCTGGCAGAGTGGGAGACTTTAGAAACCCGGGTTTCATCCCTGGGCCGGGAAGATCCCCTGGAGGAGGGCATGGCAACCCACTGCAGTATTCTTGCCTGGAGAATCCCATGGACAGAGGAGCCTGGGGGCCTACAGTCCGTGGGGTCACAAAGACTCGGACACAACTGAGCCGCTCAGCACGCATAAGGCCAACTCGCAGAACAGCTGGACAGTGTCTAGAGGAGCTGGTGATGGGCATTCCTCGACCACTCAGAGAATCTACCTTGAGGTCTGTGCCCAGCACAGACTCTCACCGTGTGGAAGGAGACTGGTTCACTGTGACCCTCACCCATCCGACAAATGTTTGTTGAGCAGAATCCACGTACCGGACACTGTCACAGGCGCTGGAGACATCCAGGGTTGCTTGTCGTAGCAAGGGGAAAACACACACACACACACACACACACACACACACACACACACCTTAAAGGTCCACCCGTGGGAGAAGAGGCGGATTAACTGATGTCTGTTGGTCCGTGGAGTGTGATGAGCCGCTGAAAAGCAAGAGTGAGGGGCCTCCCTGGCGGTACGGTAGCTAAGGCTGCGGTGTTCCCAGTGCAGGGCGCCTGGGGTCCATCCCTGGTCAGGGGCCTAGGTCCCACTCGCTGCAGGTAGGAGTTCAAGGGCCACAGCGAAGACCCGGCTCAGCCAAATGAATAAAGACACGCTGAGAAAGCAGCAAGAGGGAACACTGGCACGCATACACCAGCACGCGTGACGTGGATGCTGCGGGAGCTGCTGTACGGCGCTCTGATGACCTGGGGGTGGGGCGGGCTGGGAGGCGCAGGGAGGCTCAGAGGCAGGGGCCCCGTGCGCACCTGGGGCTGCTTAGAGACCAGCACGACATTATAGAGCGATGGTCGTCCAGTTAAAAGCTGCTGCTGGTCAGTCACTAAGCTGTGTCCGACTCTTTGCGACCCCATGGACCTCAGCATGCCAGGCCTCCCCGTCCACCGGCAACTCCTGGAGTTTACCCAAACCCATGCCCATCGAGCCGGTGCTGCCATCCAGCCATCTCGTCCTCTGCCGTCCCCTTCTCCTCCTGCCTTCAGTCTTTCCCAGCGTCGGGGGCTTTTCCAGGCAGCCAGCTGTTTCACTGGAGCTTCAGCTTCAGCATCAGTCCTTCCAATGAATATTCAGGGCTGGCTTCCTTTACAATTGAAAATAAACACTTTTTTAAAAAAAGAAAAGCAAGGATGAGGAAATGTGCCCAAGTGGCTGGATGATTAGTAAACCTCCTCCCGCCCCGTGTCTCTCCCTCTCTGCTCCGAGTTCTCCAAGGTGCTGCCCTCACATCCTCCCGAAATGTTTTCTCTCCTCTCTGTTCTCTGGCATCGTTTGGAATCTGGGGACAGGTTCCCCTCGGAAGGTGGGCCGCTCGTGTGTGATCGTGCTCGAAACACAGGGCCGCGAGGGGTGGATCTTCCTGCTTCCAGCCTTGGGGAGGAGGGCGGAGCCCCCCGTGGCCGGAAGACACTTGAAGGAGTGTGGCACACACAGGCGTGGCACCCCTCATTATCTGCCCGCTCCACATACTGCACGAAGCACTGTCCATCTTAGACTCGTGGGCACCGCGTATCACATGCGGCGTGAAACGGGCAGCTAGCGAGGGCCACTGCAGGGCACGGGGCTCTTCTCAGTGCTCTGTGACGGCCTGTGCGGGAAAAGGATCGAAGAAAGCGTGGCTGTGTGCAGCTCCTCCTGTGATGAGTGTGTGTGTGTGTGTGTGTGTGTGATGTGTGATGTGTGTGCGTGTGATGTGTGTGTGGTGTGTGCGTGTGTGTGATGTGTGTGATGTGTGTGTGTATGTGTGTGTGGTGTGTGTGTATGCGTGTGTGTGATGTGTGTGGTGTGTGTGATGTGTGTGTGTGATGTGTGTGTGTGTGTGTGGTGTGTGATGTGTGTGATGTGTGTGTGATGTGTGTGTGGTGTGTATGTGTGTGATTGTGATGTATGTGTGATGTGTGTGTGATGTGTGATGTGTGTGTGATGTGTGTGATGTGTGTGTGTGATGTGTGATGTGTGTGTGATGTGTGTGTGCATGTGTGTGATTGTGATGTGTGTGTGCATGTGTGTGATGGATGTGCATGTGTGTGATGTGTGATGTGTGCGTGCCTGTGTGTGATGTGTGTGTGCATGTGTGTGATTGTGATGTGTGTGTGCATGTGTGTGATGGATGTGTATGTGTGTGTGATGTGTGATGTGTGTGTGTGCGTGCACTCATTCAGCCATGTCCAATTCTTTGGCACCCCATGGACTGCGGCCCACCAGGCCCCTCTGTCCACGGGATTCTCCAGGCAAGAACACTGGACGGGTTGCCAGTTCCTTCTCCAGGGGGATCTTCCCGAGCCAGGGCTTGAACCCGGGTCTCCTGCACTGGCAGGCGTATATATTCTTTCCCACTGAGCCCCCTGGCAAGCGCAATGAGGGTAGTAAGTTTACCTAACCCTGGAGCTTGGTATTTAGAAGCTCGCTTGCCCCCACATATACCTTTTCCAACTCTGAAGATGTAATAACGATATTGTGGTCTTCAAAAAATATATGTGTCTATAAACTGATTCTGTGACTGCACATGTGTGTGTATAACTGAGTCACTTTGCTGTATACCTCAAAAGTGACACAGCATTGTCAACTATTTACTTACAGAGCAGAGACCCACAGACTTAGAATGAACTTTGGGTTGATGGGGGGTGTGGACGGACATGCACCCACTGCTGCATTCAAAATGGAGTGCCAGCAAGGCCCTCCTGTGAGCGCAGGGGACTCTGCTGGTGCTGTGTAGGAGCCTGAATGGGAGCGGAGTTTGGGGGAGAATGGACACGCGTGTATGCAGGGCTGAGTGCCTTCGCTGTCCACCTGCGGCATTGTTAATCGGTTGTAACGATCAATACAAAGTAAGAAGTTTAGGAAAGAGGAAGAAGCACCTGCTTCGTGATAGCCAGGCTTGTGGACCCCGATGTCGTCTGACTTCAGAACTGGAAATCTCCAGCCCGCAGCGGCCCCCCTGGCCCTCGTCTCCGCCGGCTGATCAGGCAGCGGTTGCCATGGCAACGGCCGGCCGCGCACGCATCAGGCGCAGGCTCTTGCGGGAACACCATGACAAAGCGCGAAGCCGGGGTCCGGGCAAGGGGGCGGCGGGCCGGGGCCGGGCAGGTCCACACCTGCCACCCCTCCGCTCCGGCTCCGTCACCGGGTCAGGCCGGCCTTTGTGCACATTCCGACGCGGCATTAGACAGGGGTCACTGCAGAAGAAAAGGGAAGCGGGCTGCCCGGGTCCCCGCAGGCCTTGGAGAACTCGCAGGCCTCCTGCCAGAGCCGGGGTCATTGTTCCCCGCCTTTCAACGCCCAGTGATCGGGTTCATTCAGCATATGATCGAAGCCCGCTGGGGCCGCCGCTCTCCCTGCAGCCAGGGATGCAGTGTTAGGGAAACACGGGTGTGTGCCCAAGACCCTCACGTCTGAGGTTTCTATCACGACGGGCGCATTGATTCACTCCGCAAGCAGCCTCCGAGGGCGCGCTGGGTGCCGGGTGCACATGGGCGAGGTGTGCGGATGAAACAGAGACACGAAGAGCTCTTCCCTGGGCTTTATATACGCGCAGGGCTGTATGTAAAACAGACAAGCAATAAGGACCTGCTGCATAGCGCAGGGAACTCTGCTCAGTACCCTGTAGGCCCGCACGGGAACAGAATCTAAATAACGGACACTTGTGTATAGAACTGAGTCCCTTTGCCGGACGTCCGAAACTAAACCAGCACTGCCCATCAACTGTTGTTGGTGAGTTGTGCAGTCGAGTTCGACTGTTTATGACCCTGTGGACTGTAGCCTGTCAGGCTCGTCCATCCACGGGCTTCTCCAGACAAGAATACTGGAGCGGGTTGCCATTTCCTCCTCCAAAGCATCTTCCCCACCCAGGGACTGAACCTGGCTCTCCTGCGTTGCAGGCGGATTCTCTACTGCCTGAGCTGCCAGGGAAGCCCCGAGAGGATGGGGTGCCCACCCCCACTGGCTGACTGCACCCCGCTAGGCGCCTGCTGTGTGCCTGCCCTTCAGCCCTCACGACGACCCTGAAAGCTGAGGGGAGCTCTCCCCCGCACCCCGCCGGTTCACAGGTGAGGCCCCCGAGGCTCACGAAGGAAGACGGGAGGTCCTCTGGCATCTGGTCGGATGTGGGGACGTGGACCCAGGCTGGCCTCATCCTCATCCATCACGCCTTTCCTCTGTCATTGCCAGAGCCTGCGTTTCCTCCTCTGATCAGGAGGGCCCGTGAGGGCATGGGCAGCCCTGTGGACCTCATTAATTAGCCACTGCAAGTGCTACCGTTGGCTTCCCTGGTGCCTCAGTGGTGAGGAATCCGCCTGCCGGTGCAGGAGACCTGGCCTCCAACCCTGGGCTGGGACGGCCCCCTGGAGGAGGGCACGGCAACCTGCTCCAGTATTCCTGCCTGCAGAATCCCGTGGACAGAGGAGCCTGGCCCGCTCTGGGGTCAGTCAAGGGGTCGCAAAGGGTCAGACACGACTGGCTGAGGGAGTGAACAGGTGCCGGTAGAGATGACACCCTTTATCGGCGTGAGCAGGCGTGTACGATCAGTGGCGCTGACAGGCCCTCTCGACACACTCCACACGTGGGTCTATGCCTCACACAGGAAGCGCTCAGCGCTCGTTAGCTTGGCGTTTGCAGCCGAAGTGGGAAGCTCTCCCTTGTCTTGCTAAAGGCTGGAGTGGTCACAGGGCTGCAGTGTATGGTTGGGCGGGCCGTTCACTGCACAAGGGTGCAAGTGGGAGACTTGGAATCCAGACCACCCTGAGCCACCCCGCTGTGCCTCGCAGTGCGAGGCTGCGCCCTCCCAAAGAGACGGCGTCTTTGGCTTCTTCACGCGGAGGCCAAGGCCTGGATGAGCCACAGTCCTGGAGGCCGTGACTCCTCGGGAACTTGAGACACCAGGCCCAGGAGAGGCCTGTGTCTAACAGGCAGCATTCTTGGCAGCGAGCCGCCGAAACCACGGGGTAGGACTCCGGCTGCTCAGAGAGATGTGGGGGAGATAGCGGGCAGATCTGAGGGAAGACAGGCAGGCTTTAGGTTCCCAGGTGAGGTTCTGGAGCCAGACTTGTCAGAGACAGACTTGCCTCAGGACAGGCCCGGGGAGAATACGGGGGCCACCGATCCCAGGCTCAGGAACTCACTTCCACCTCTGCCATCTTTGGCCATGAGCGCTCACGCTTCAGAAGGCATGCTCTGCTGGGCCACTAATGGGCGTGCATTGAGGGGGGAAAAAGGAGAATCCTTACCCACAGCGAGAGAATCAGGAGGAAGAGAGAAAGAAGGGAGGGCAGGAGCAGAGAGAAAGAAAGAAAGGAGAGGGAGAAGGGGAAAGAGAAGCAGAAAGAAAAGGAGAGAGAGAAAGAACAGGACCCGCCTCACCGTGTTTCTGTAGATGCGTGGACAAACGTGCCCAGAAGGCACGGTGACAAATCAGAAAGCCTTCTCATGTAGTAAGTGTCAAGAGACCCACTTCTGTGTCTCAGGTATTGTCAGTTATTGTTGGTCTTTTACTGTGATCCGACATCACGCCGGACTCTGGAAGTGGGCTGCAAATGCCTGAGGCCCTCAAGGTCCCGATAAAGTCACTCGGCGCAGGGAGTGAAAGCATCAGAACATCAGAGTCAAGATTTTGTTTCTAGCCCAGAAAAGTTGAGAGAAACTGGTTGGTAAGCGGCTCCAGGCACGTAACCTACAGGACAGACAGCTAGTCTTGTAGATGTTTACGGTTTGGGGGGGGTGCGTGTCTCCCAGAACGCTGGCTGTGTTTCACTGTTTCCGAGAAGGCCGTTCACTTTCTGAGTGAGAAGGCAAACACAGGGAGAGCTGGGGCTCCGGTCTGGCCTTTCGCTCATTAATCAGGGAAAATCCTGAGGTAGATTGATGTATCTGGCACACAGGCTCAATGGGGACGTTCTGAGAGCTCCGTCCAAAGGGCCATGGGTTTCCGGGAGAAACTTCTCCCCCGTATGAACCGTCTTTTCAGTCGGAGGCTGGCTCGGCTTCCTCCGTGAGCAACCGCAGCCAGGACGGCGGTGAAGAACAGAGTTTCCTCTGTGTGGGCAGCAGCGGTCTCCTGCCTGCAGCTCCACGCGAGGCTCGGTGCGAACGTTCTTATCGTCATGGACAGGCGAGGAGCTGTTTCAGCAGGTCGCGAAAGCACGCAAGCGTGAAAGAAGAGGACATAACCATGTAGAAACTGTGAGATGCCACCTCACACCCGTTAGGATGGTAATGATTCCTTTAAATAAAACAAAAGCAGAAAATATGGCTGGCCCTCCATATCCGCAGGTTCATCAGCTGTAGATTTAACCCACGGCACGTGGATTCAGGCCCAGCTTGGCTGAACCCGTGCCTACTGGAGAGCCACGCCTGAGGGACTCAGGCAGCCTCGGAGTTCTGACCCACGGAGGTCCCAGAACCAATGGGGGACCGTGCCGAGTCCTGGAAAGGATGTAGAGAAATTGGAACCCTTGCCCACGGTTGTGGAAATGTAAAATGGTGCAGCCGGTATGGAGAACAGGCTGGAGGTGTGGCTCCAACAGGAAGGAATCTGCCTGCAATGCAGGAGAAGCAGGTTCCATCCCTGGGTCAGGAAGAGCCCCTGGAAATGGGAATGGTAACCCACTCCAGTGTCCTTCCTGGAGAATTCCATGGGCAGCGGAGCCTGGCGAGCTACAGTCCATGGTGTGGCAAAGAGTCGGATACAACTGAGCAACCAACACTTGGACTTTCAAAAACGCTACTGCCAGAATTGCCGTATGGGGAATTCCCTGGTGGTCCAGTGGTTAGAGTTCCGTGCTTCCACTGCGGGAGACAGGGGTTCCGTTCCTGGTAGGGGAGTTAATGTTGCAGGGCCAAAAAAGAAAGAATTGCCATATGATCCTAGAATTCCATCCCTGGGTAAACACCCACAAGAGTTGAGAGCAGCATCCTGACGAGATGTTTGCACACCCGTGTTCACAGCAGCATTGTTCATGTGGCCAAAAAGTAAAAACCATCGCGTGTCCCTCAGTGGGCGAACAGATGAATGAAGCGTGTCCACCCATTCAGCGGAATATGACTCAGCATTGAAAAGCAAGGAAACTCTGACGCAGGCTACAACATGGACCAACCTTGAGGATGTTCTTGCTGTTCACTCACTAGGTCGTGTCTGACTTTGCGACCCCATGGACTGCAGCACGCCAGGCATCCCTGTCCATCACCAACTCCCAGAGTTGCTCGAACTCATGTCCATTGAGTCACTGATGCCATTCAACCATCTGTTGTCCCTTCTCCTCCTGCCTTCAATCTGTCCCAGCATCAGGGTCTTTTCCAATGAGTCAGCTCTTCATATCAGGTGACCAAATTATTGGAGCTTCAGCTTCAGCATCAGTCCTTCCAATGAATATTCAGGACTGATTTCCTTTAAGATGGACTCATTTAATCTCCTTGCAGTCCAAGAGATTCTCAGGAGTCTTCTCTAGTCTTCTGAGGACGTTATGCTGTGAAATAAGCCAGTGGAAAAAAGACAAATCCTGCATGATTCTGCTTGTATGGGGCACCTAGAACAGATTCATAAAGACAGAAAGCAGGGTGGTGATTTCTAGGGGCTGGGGAGGGAGAGTGGGGCGTTCGTGCTTAATGGGGACAGAGTTCAGTTCTGCAAGACGAAGAGTGTTCTAGAGACGGACAGGCTGATGGTCACACAACAGTGTGAACAGACTTAATGCCACTGAGCCGTGTGCTAAAAACTGGTTCACATGGTAAAGTCTGTGTGGCCTGTACTTTGTCACAGCTTAAAAAAAGAAGTTAAATAGTGTGTGTGGCTGTGTAAAGGAAAATGTGTGTGGCTAGCAAGGAAAAACCGCAGCAGGTTAAATTCACTCCTGCAGACATGGTAGTCAAGGGACTTGATATCACGACGAAGAACATGCTTTCGAACTGTGGCGCTGGAGAAGCCTCTCGAGAGTCCCTTGGACTGCCAGGAGATCCAGCTCCTTTCTGCCTGCGGTGGTGGACACATCCACCCTGGTGAGCTTTTCTGGCGATGTGTTAAAGTCTACAATAGACTCATCGTTGTTTTCGTTTTTTTTTTTTTTAACTGAAGTATGGTTTTTCACAGTGTGGTGCCAGTCTCTGCTGCACGGCAGAGGTTCACATGTGTGTACAGGCATTCTCTCTTTGCTGGTCTTTTCCATCGTGGTTTATCGTGGGATATTGAATACAGTTCCCTGCGCTCTACCGTCGGACCTTGTTGTCCACCCCTCTCTGTGTACCAGTTTGCCTCCGCTCATGCCCAACTCCGGCCCATCCCTCCCACGTGCCCACCCCCGACTGCGTTCTCACGGCGCTGAGCCTGTTTCTGTTCTGTAGATAAGTTCATTTCTGCCATATTTTACATTCCACGTATCAGTGATAGCGCGTGGTATTTGTTTTGCTCGGTCTGACTTGCTTCACCCAGCATGACAGTCTCTCGGTGCATCCGCGTTGGTGCGAATGGCATGCTTCCATGCCTTCCTTCCTACAGCTGGGAGTATTCCACGTGTATCTGGGCCGTATCTTCTTCATCCGTTCTGCTGATGGACATTTAGACGGCTTGCCTGTCTTGGCTATTGTGACGGCTGATGCGGTGAACACTGGGCTGCACGTATCTTTTCAAATTAGAGCTTTCTCCAGATACATGCCCAAGACTGGGATCGCTGAACCACATGGCAGTTCCGGTTTTAGTTTTCTGAGGAGCCTCCGTGTTCTTCCCCTTAGGGGCTGTACCAGCTTACCTTCCCATCAGCAATGGAGGAGGGCTCCCTTTGTGCCACACCCTCTCCAGCGTTTATTATGTGTAACAGACTGGTTCCAAATAGGAAACGGGGGACGTCAAGGCTGTATATTGTCACCCTGCTTATTTAACTTCTATGCAGAGTACATCACGAGAAATGCTGGGCTGGAGGAAGCACAAGCTGGAATCAATATTGTGGGAGAAATATCAGTAACCTCAGATATGCAGATGACACCACCCTTATGGCAGAAAGTGAAGAAGAACTAAAGAGCCTCTTGATGAAAGTGAAAGAGGAGAGTGAAAAAGTTGGCTTAAAACTCAACATTCAGAAAACTAAGATCATGGCATCTGGTCCCATCACTTCATGGGAAATAGATGGGGAAAGAGTGGATACAGTGGCTGACTTTATTTTTGGGGGAGGTCCAAAATCACTGCAGATGGTGACTGCAGCCATGAAATTAAAGACGCTTACTCCTGGGAAGGAAAGTTATGACCAACCTAGACAGCATAGTAAAAAGAAGAGACATTACTTTGTCAACAAAGGCCCGTCTAGTCAAGGCTATGGTTTTTCCAGTGGTCATGTATGGATGCAAGAGTTGGACTATGAAGAAAGCTGAGCGCCAAAGAATTGATGCTTTTGAACTGTGGTGTTGGAGAAGACTCTTGAGAGTCCCTTGGACTGCAAGGAGAGCCAACCAGTCCATTCTAAAGAAGATCAGTCCTGGGTGTTCTTTGGAAGGAATGATGCTAAAGCTGAAACTCCAATACTTTGGCCACCTCATGCCAAGTGATGACTCATTGGAAAAGACTCTGATGCTAGGAGGGACTGGGGGCAGGAGGAGAAGGGGACGACAGAGGATGAGATGGCTGGATGGCATCGCCGACTGGATGGACGTGAGTCTGAGTGAACTCCGGGAGTTGGTGATGGACAGGGAGGCCTGGCGTGCTGTGATTCATGGGGTCGCAAAGAGTCAGACACGACTGAGCGACTGAACTGAACTGAGCTGAATCTGTACCATCACATTGTAAGAAGCTGCAAGTTATAAAAGCTTTCAGTGAAACATAAAATCCATGCTGCAGGTGCCTGCGGGCCGCAGAAGGAGCCCAGTCCCATGGCACCTGTGTCTGTGAAGAGCCTCAGCGCGCGGCGTGTGGTCATCCCAGCACCACCCCACACTGCCCAGTTCACTGCAGGGACTCAGCGTTCAGCTGTGCTCCCAAGCCGGTCCTCAACCGTCACACCCTGTCCTGTTTTCATCCTCCTACTGGGGAGCTGACATTCGTCCCTTTCCCCATTGATATCTGTGTTTTGGGTAACGCTTGCCCCAAAAACTGGCATTTGTGAGCAGTTACTAACAGGGCAAGTCTCCCCCCAGAATCCAACACAGGCTGCCTTGTAAGGAGGAAACGTTCCTCAAGGCGCAGAGCGAGTGGGTGCGGGCGGCAAGCGCGGTTCGTTCTCTCCGCACCCTCCTGTCACCTCCAGAAGGTGCCGAGATGTTCCCGAGCCCACACGCCCCTCCCTGGAGCCCCGCGCCCCTCCCTGGAGCCCCGCGCCCTGCTCCGCGCCCGGCTCTGCGCCCGGCTCCCGCCCCTCCTGCCCGTGCCGTTCCCATGGCAACAAGCAGGCGGCCTCTGTGTCAGAGGTCTGCAGGGAGAGCAGCCCGCAGCAGTGGACAACAGAACCAACCGGTCTGCGGAGGACTCAGGCCCGAGGAACGTCCCCACAGGCGTGTGTGTGTGTGTGTGTGTGTGTGTGTGTGTGTGTGTGTGTGGTGGTGGTGAAAAGTCACATCACATAAAACCTACTATTTTAACCGTATTTAACTGTGCAGTTCAGCACAGCAAGTACTTCACCTTGATGCGCAGCCCTCGCCGTCGTCTCCGGAATGTTTCAGCTTCCTGAAGGGAATCTCTGTCTGCGTTAAGCACCGAGTCCCCCTTCCCAGCTGCACCCCCAGCCCCGGCACCTACCGGTGTACTTTCTGACCCTGTGAATTTGACTGTTCTAGGCACCTCCTGTGAGTGCGGTCAAACACTACTTGTCTGCACCTCGTGTGTATTGGAAGGCACTTTTGAGATTAATATATGTCCTCTGGGTCTCCCAGGTGGCTCAGTGGGAAAGAATACATCTGCCGGTGCGAGAGCCGTGGGTTCAATCCTGGGCAGGAAGGATCGCCTGGAGGAGGAAATGGCAGCCCACCCCCGTATTCTTGCCCGGAGAATCCCTTGGACAGGGGAGCCTGCGGGCTGCATTCCCCGAGGTCACAGTCAGACACGGCTGAGTCACTGACAGTACATGTCCTAACAGACAGATGGCACCTTCTTTGTTTTCCCCTGTGCTACGCAGTAGGCCTTCAGCAGCCAAGCTGGACCTGTCCTCTGCTGCAGTTGACCTGCACCCTTGGCTGTCTGTAAACTTACAAATCGCGGGTCTCCTGTGAGCCCCCGAGGCATTGTTCCCTTAGGTCATTCATTCACTCACCCATCCACCCATCCAGCCATTCACAAAGTACGCATTTCCCCAACAGTCATGGCTGACCCCCTTCCAGGAGGTGAGGCTGCAGCAGTGAATTTCAGCCAGGAGTGGGGGAGATGGTGCTTCTCCCAGAGGCCGTTGGAAATACTTTGGTTACCACAACTTAAGGTATGTTGTTAAGTCGCTAAGCTGTGTTGCGACCCCGTGGACTGCAGCCCTCCAGGCTCCTCCGTCCAAGGGATTCTCCAGGCAGGAGTGGAGCGGGCAGCCGTTTCCTTCTCCAGGGGATCTTCCCGACCCAGGGATCGCGCTCCTGTCTACCTGTATTGGCAGGCAGATTCCTCACCGCTGAGCCATCAGGACGCCCGTAAGGAGGATGAGTGCTGTTAGCATCCAGTGCACAGAGGCCTGAAGGTGCTGCTAAAACAGACACCCTGTGATGTACAGGACAGAACAACGCACGCTCACACACACACCGAAGGATTATGAATCTCTAGTCAGCAGCCACGATGCCACATGCCGCTCGGTGCCAAAATAATAGGAAAAGAAAACCTTACTGGCCATTAAAGCCAGGAAAGCAGAATCATACTAATGCTGGGTTTTTCCTCTTCTGTATAATTAAACTATTTAAACATAAGAGATTGTTGTCAGTTTTAACTTGCCTGCTTCTCAATATTCAGGAAATATTAGTCATTAAAAGAATTGCATAAAAGCACATTCAGAGGGCCTCTCGCTTTCCCTTGACCTCAAGCGTCAGTATGGCTCAGCACACACTGGACTTTACAGTTTTGATATTTTGTTCTCTTTTTTTGGTATTCATTTTGGTTTTATAAAATACAGCGTTAAAATAACATTTATCTTGGTGGTGAGGTCTTTAGCTTTTTAAAATTATTTCCCTCCACCACGGGTGGGTTTTTCAATTTTTACTCTTTCTTTGGCTGCGTGGCCTGCAGGATCTTAGTTCCTCAACAAGGGATTGCACTTATGTCCCCTGTGTTGGAAGCACAGGTCTTAACCACGGGACCGCCAAGGAAGTCCCCAGTGATGAGGTTTTCGCTGCCTCTTTAAGTCACCCTCATTCTGCTCCCAGCTGTGCCTTTGAGAATGTGATCTTTGAGCTGAGATGTGAAGATTGAGAAAGAACCAGTCACGGGGATGATGAGGAAAGACAAAAATCCAGTTTGATGGCAGAAGAAGTTTTGAGGGGATGACCAGGAGCAGAGTGGGGAGGGTCGGGGGCCGGGGAGCGCAGGCTCTGCGGTGGGAGGCAGGCGGGGCTGGGATGCCAGCGAGCCCGTGGGCACCTCTCAGCCTCTGTGTCGCTGGGCTGCTGAACGAGACTGAGTTGGGGAGCGGGCTGACATGGTGGGACGTGTCTGCAGATGGCCTGGGGCTTGCTTCAGGGAGGACAGACTGTCTGAGGAGCGGGAAAGACCCCAGCCCTCAGGATGTCACGGTATGCCAGGGGGAGACAGTGGCCCCCTGGCATAGGCCCCCCGGACCAAGGCGGAGGCAAACAGTGAGAACCCTGTCGTGGCTTGAAGGCTGAGCTGAGCTCAAGGGTTTGTGTTGGCGGAGACGGGTGCGCGTGCTGTGGCCAGGATGGAAGAGTGGAGGGTGGCGTCCGTTTTCACGGAAGTGTGGTTGGTCCACGGCATTGTTCCGGTCTCTGCTGGGCAGCGTAGGGAGCCCTCCTACACTGTTGCTGGGAGTGTCAATCCAGGCAGCCCCTGCAGAGAACAGTATGGAGGTTCCTCAGAAAACTGGAGACAGTCACCGTAGGGTCCAGCAGTGCCGCCACTGGGCGTCTGTGTGGACTGGACATAATGCAGTGAGCTCCACACATCCCAGTGTTCACAGCGCTGTTCACAGTAACCGAGACGTGGAGGCAGCCCGGGTCCATCCGCAGATGACTGGGCAAACGGATGGCGTGTGTGCACACGTGCGGAATACTACTCAGACACTGGAGGAGGAAGTGGTGTCTTCTGCAGCAGCAGGGATGGACTGTGAGATGATCAGACTAAGTAGGTCCACAGGAGAGACAAACGCCACGGGCTGCCCCTGACCGGCGGAGTCTAAAACATGGCACAGAGGACTTACCTACAAGGCAGAAGCCGCCTCGCAAACACGGAGACCAGACTTGTGGTTTCCGAGGAGCAGGTTTGGGAAGGATGCAGGCGGAGGTTGGGGTTAGCAGGTGCGAACCATTACACATAGGAGGGGCAAACAGTGGGGCCTACTGTGGCGCCGGGAGCTGTATCTGTTCTCCTGGGATAAACCATGGTGGAAAATAATGTTTAAGAGAGAAGGGAAGGAATGGCTTCTATTTCGAGGCTTTCTGTTTTGAGTTTGGGTTTTTGTGTGGAGGCTGGTGCCACGCACGGGCTTCCCTGGTGGCTCAGACGGTAAAGAATCCACCTGCAATGAAGGAGACTCGGGTTCGATCCCTGGGCTGGGAAGATCTCCTGGAGAAGGGCACGGCAGCCCACTCCAGTATTCTTGCCTGGAGAATCCCATGGACAGAGGAGCCTGCGGGCTACAGTCCATGGGGCCGCAAAGAGTTGGACATGGCTGAGCGACTGACACTTCCCTTTTCTGGAGCCGTGACTAGAGGGCAAGAGGGCTGGGGGTGAGGAGCGGATTCAGGAGACTGAGGTCTTGTCCGGGGACACGTTAGCTTAGGACGTACATCAGTTTGCCCACATGGTGGAGGTGTCAAGGAGGCCAGGATTCAGGTGGAAGATGCAGGCTGGAGACACAGGCTAGCTTGGAGGTGCTTTTTGGTTTTAGTAAACTGGGCTCTGGGTAAGAGGGTGGCCGGGAGTGGAAGCCGGCCCCGAATTGGCCCCAGCCTCTTGGCCCTCAGGCCCCTGTGTGGTCTGCCCGCAGGACAAGTGGGCTGAGCTGAGCAGCCCGCAGTTCACAGCAGGGCTGTGCGGTCTCCCAGGCTGGGTGTCAGAGGCATCACGCTCTTCCTTCCCACGCTGTCTCGGCATCCCTGTGAGCCCGGCACCCTGGCACGCCAGCCCTCGGGGAGCCCTCTGCGAGGAGAGAGATGACGTGGCTTTAAGGGAGTGAAACATAAAGGCTGTGTCTGTTCACTGAGATTCCTCTTTCAAATGTGGGACCTGAAGGCCGTTTCTTCGGTTGAAGCCTAGTTGACTTACAAAGTCACGCGACTTTTAGGTCTGCAGCAGAGCAATTCAGTCGTACGTTCAGTCTGGATATTCCTTTCCCAGATTCTTTCCCATTGTGGTTATTACAGGACACTGAATGTAGTTCCCTGTGCCGTACAGGAGGCCCCTGTTGTTTCCCTGTTTTACACAGAGTAGTTTGTATCTGCTAATCCCAGACTCCTAATTTATCCCTCCTCACTTCCCCCTTTGGGAGCCATAGTTGCTTTCAAGTCTGGGAGTCTGTTTCTGTTTTGTGAACACATTCGTCTGTGTTGTATTTTAGATTTCGCACGTTAAGTGGTATCACGTATTTGTCTTTCTCTGTCTGGCTGACTTCACTTAAGATGATAATCTCTGGGCCCAGTCAGGTTGCTACAAATGGCATGATTTCATTTCTTTTTCGTGGCTGAGTAGTACTCCACTGTATATGAATATTCACTGGAGGGACTGTAGCTGAAGCTGAAGCTGAAGCTCCAGGACTTTGGCCACCTGAGGCGAAGAGCTGACCCGCTGGGAGAGACCCTGATGCTGGGACTGATAGAGGGCAGGAGGACAAGGGGGCGGCAGAGGAGATGGCTGGATGGCATCCCCGACCCAACAGCTGTGAATCTGAGTAAACTCCAGGAGATGGTGGAGGACAGAGGACACTGGCGTGCTGCAGTCCCTGGGGTCGCAACGAGCCGGACATGACTGAGGGACTGAACGAGAAGAGCCAGCCACATCGTCCTCACCCGTTCATCTGCCATGAATGGACACTTAGGTTGTTTCCATGTCTTGGTTATTGTTAACAGCCATAAAGCATTACATCTGAAAATTAGGATACACAGTTACTACAAATCCTAATAAACGGTGACCAACAGTGCAGAACCGCAGGAAGCCTGCTCTCTTGCTGGCGTTTCCAGGCGGCAGGTCTGAGAGATGTCACTCTCCGTCTAAGCCAGGTTGAACTGCACTTCTCATCTCTCGGAACCAGCTGCATCCTGACGGGTTGGTCTCTCTGTTTTGAAGCCTCCGCCTTACTGAAGTTAAGCTCCACGGAACCAGGGCCTGCCGTTCGGTGATTCTTTGGCACCGTCTCCCCAGGGTCTGATCCTGCTAAGGAGCTGCCGTGTTTGCTGCTGCTACGGTGGTGTTCAGTTGCTCAGTCTTTGCGACCCCACGGACCGCAGCATGCCGGGCCTCCCTGTCTTTCACCATCTCCGGGAGCTTGCTCAAACTCATGTCCATCGAGTGGGTGATGCCATCCAACCATCTCATCCTCTGTCGTCCCCTTCTCCTGCCCTCAATCTTTCCCAGCATCAGGCTGTTTTCTAATGAGTCGGCTATTAGCGTCTGGTGACCGAAGTATCAGATAGGGTTATTATGTACAACACTGTGGTCTTTTAAATTGTTTGGTTTTTTTTGGCTGGCCAGGCCTTAGCTGTGGCATGCGGCGTGGCACGTGGACTCTCAGCCGTGGCATCGGAGATCTCGTTCCCTGACCAGGGATCCAGCCCCGCCCCCTGCATCAGGAGTGAGAGCCTTAGCCGCTGAAGGTGGCTGTTTAGTCACTAAGTCCTGTTGGGCTCTTTTTGACCCCATGGACTGCAGCACACCAGGCTCCCCTGTCCTTCACTTCCTCCTTGAGTTTTTTCAAACTCAGGTTTGTCTCCACTGAGTCGGTGATGCCACCCAACCATCTCATCCTCTGTCGTCCCCTTCTCCTCCTGCCCTCAGTCTTTCCCAGCATCAGGGTCTTTTCGCAGTGGCCAGAGTACTGGCGCCTCAGCGTCAGCATCAGTCCTTCCAGTGAATATTCAGAACTGATTTCCTTTAGGGTTGGCTGATTTCATCTCCTTGCGTGGTTTGCGTAATTAACGTCTAACCCACAATGCACACTTGAATCACCTTGAGACATGGTTTGGGTTGCTCACCACCAAATCCTCTGACCTCAGCAAAGCGCCAGACGCAGAGTGGCCCCTTGGGAGGGACTGAATTAGTGTATTCTGAGCTCCATGAAAGTGGAAACTGGGTCTTTTTTTTCCCTCTCATCATTTTACTCCCCGTGCCTAGCAGACTGTAGACACTCGGTAAATACTGGGAGGGGATGCGTGTGTAAACAGATGAGCAAATGAAGAAATTATAGACGGTGGGAGGCAGATGATATGTATGCCGCCGGCCCCTGCAGCCACTACTGGGCTGAAAACCGGGAGCCTGCAGAAGGCCCGGGCCCGTCTTTCTGCCCATCTGCAAAGGCTCGGGAAGCCTTCGAAGGGCATCAGAGATGCCTCAAGATGACTCGTGACCGGCACGCAGAGCGGCGCGGCTGTTGCGGAAAACAGTGTGGAGGGTCCTCAAAAAAGATACCAACCACAGAAGCGCTGTGTGATCCAGCCATTCCGCGTCAGAACTGAAAGCAGGGTCTCGCCCGTGTCCATAGCAGGATGACCCCCAATAGCCGGGATGGGGGAGCAGCCCACACGCCCACTGACGGCTGAGTGGACGAGCAGAACACAGTGTATGAAATGGAGAACCACCAGGACTGACTGTAGAGCCCAGGCAGCTCTGCCCCACGCCACGCGGCCGCCTGCATGGGAGGGGAGCTCGGGGAGAGTGGACACGTGTGTATGTGTGCCTGAGTCCCTTAACTGCTCACCTGAAACGGTCACAACATCGTTAATGCGCTGTACCCCAACGTAACATTTTTAAAACATTTAATTTAAATTTTTTAATTAAAGTTTTAAAAATCACAGTGGCCACAGATGATGAGATATTGCTGTTGTTCAGCCAGTCAGTTGCGTCTGAATTTAATTCAGATGTCCATTGTATCTACTGCTGCGGGCAAGAATCCCTCAGAAGAAATGGAGTAGCCTTTCATGATCAACAAAGGGGTCCGAAATTCAGTACTTCTGTGCAACACAAAAATGACAGAATGATCTCAGTTTGTTTCCGAGGCGAACCATTCAGCATCACGGTAACCCACGTCTATGCTCCAGCTACTAATGCCAGAGAAGATGAAGTCAGACGGTTCTATGAAGACCTACAAGACCTTCTAGAACTAACACACACACACACAAAGATGTCCTTTTCATCATAGGGGCCTGGAATGCAAAAGTAGGAAGTCAAAAGATGGAATACTATGCAGCCTTAGGAAGGAAGGGAATCTGAGGTGTCTTACAAACGCTGAGGACTTAGCTAAGTGAAATAAGGCAGTCACAGGAGGACAAATCTCACGTAATCCCGATCATACGAAGCACCTAGATGAGTCAGTTCACAGAGACCCAGTGGAGGGTGTCGGGGGCGGGCAGATGGGCCCAGAGTTCCTGTTTGGGAAGACGGAAAAGTCCTAGGGATGGATGGTGGCGTTCTTTTCAGAACAGTCTGAATGTGCTCAGTTATACACAGCCGTGCACCTGAAAAATGGTCACACTGGTAAGTTTTATGTGTTTGAAAGTGTTAGTCGCTCAGTCGTGTCTGACTCTCTGAGACCCCATAGACTGTGGCCCACAGGCTCCGCTGTCCATGGGACCCTCCAGGCAAGACTGCTGGAGCGGGCTCTCATTCCCTGCTCCGGGGCATCTCCCCCACCCAGGGACTGAACCCGGGTCTCCTGCACTGCAGGCAGATTCTTGGTCATCTGAGCCACCGGGGATATATATAGTTACCACAGTAACATATTTTTTCTTTCAAATGTGCCTGAACGGCTGGTGTGACTTCTGCAACTTTAAGAGTGTTCTCCTCGCACCATCCTGGCGGGCTTGGCATCAGCAGCTGTGTTTCCTCTGTGGAGCGTTTACGGGGCTTTTGCATCAGAAGCGGGGACTTGCTCTGTTGCCATGGAAACTGCAGCAGCATGGAGAAGGGAAAGGGGCTGTAAAGGAGCAGAAAGAGCCGTGGAGGCGGGGACTCTCCGAGCTCTGGACTCACACGGTGTGTCTGCTTTGTAGTAAACCGACTGGGTGAAAATGTGGCCCTTTGTCCCCAGTAAAACAGTCGCCCTTCCTCCCCCAGAGGGAAGCTCCGGGACAGCGGTGCACCCGCAGTGTCCCGCCCAGGGCTGGATGTGGGGGATGTGGTCTTCTCCATGGTCCTCCTCAGAGCGCCACTTGCCTGCGGAAAAGGGCCCCTCAGTCATGTCTGACTCTTCGCGACCCCAGGGACTGTAGCCCGCAGGCTCCTCTGTCCGTGGGGTTTTCCAGGCAGGAATACGGGAGTGGGTGGCCGCGCCCTCCTCCAGGGGATCTTCCCAGCCCAGGAACAGAACCCGTGTCTTCTGCACTGTGGGCAGATTCTTCACCGTATGGGCCACCAGAACTTGGGATGAAACAGATTCTCACGTAAGACAGAGTCTCTGGGGACTTTCCAGGTGGCCCAGTGACTAAGAATCCCCCTGGCAAGGCAGACGGGCTTCCCTGGTGGCTGAGCTGGTGAAGAATCCACCTGCGATGCGGGAGACCTGGGTTCGATCCCCGGGTTGGGAAGATCCCTGGGCTGGGCAGATCCCCTGAAGAAGGAAGAGGCTACCCACTCCAGTATTCTGGCCTGGAGAATCCCATGGACTGTATAGTCCATGGGGTCACCAAGAGTCAGACCCGACAGAGGAACTTTCACTTTCCCTCTGCAAGGCTGGGGATGCAGGTTCGATCCCTGGTCGGGAAACTGAGGTCCCACATGCCCTGAGCGACTAAGCTGAACTGCCACAACTAAAGAGCCCACAAGCTATAGCTAAAGATTCTTCATGCCGCAACTAAGCAGAGGCAGCCAGATACATAGTAAGCCACAAGGGCATATCTGTCTCTTTAAAAAGGACAGCGTCTCTCTGGAGCTGGCTTTCCTTCAGTCTTTTGAGTGAAATCTCTGGAAGAGGAGTGCAGTCACATCAGCTCTCCTTAGCACTGTTGTTTGCTCACTCAGCCGTGTCTGACTCCTTGCGACCCGTAGACTGTAGCCCACCGGGCTCCTCCGTCCGTGGGATTCTCCAGGAAAGAATACTGGAGCGGGTTGCTGTTTCCTTCTCCAGGGGATCTTCCTGACCCAGGGATCGAACCCAGGTCTCCCACATTGCAGGCAGATGCTTTACCTTCTGAGCCACGAGGGAAGCCCCTCCTTAGCGTCTTGGCTTCTGAAACGAGGTTTTTTTGCTACTGGTATTCGAGTCAAGTGCAGATTCGAATTGTTTCAGCTCTCTTATCTAACGGTGACCCTAAGTGTGGACCAGAGAAACGCCTCTTTATTAAGGAGCTGTTCATCTGCTCAGTCAGTTGGCGTATCGGTTATCTTTTGCTGTGTAACAAACGATCACAAACTCAGAGACTTGCAGCTGCGCTCACTGTCTCAGTTACAACTGGGAGTGAGCATCTTGCTTCCCTCACCGTATTTCAGTGGGCCCCACACGCTGCAGCGGAGGGGTCAGCTGGTCAGCTTCCACCTCCAGAGGTTCTCCTGATTTGAGACTTAAATGCCTGAGCTCCACATACTTTGCCATGAATCAAGAGGATTTAATGGTTTTCTTGAAAGCAGCTCAACACAGCTAATGACTTGGAGACACCCATTTCCGGTAGAGAAAATGGCGTCAAGTTAAGAGTCTTTTGGGCAGATAGTAACCTCTGGAATAGACTTAAACAAATGTCCTTCCAGTTTTAGGGCACCCAGTCTCATTCCTCTGATTGTTTAGGGCAGTGGCCCATGGTGCTGAATACCTGTCGTTGTGCCTGGCGCGCAGGACGTGCTCAGTTGGTGTCCGTGGAGCAGAACACCTGAGCTGCGTCCCACATGTCGCTGTCTAGCAGCCGGAGCAACTTCAGCGGGGTTACACGTCAGCTGACTCTGCACATGTGCAGACACGTTCGTAGGTATCACTCACCATCTGTAAAGGTAGGGCTGCCTGTGGCTCTTTGCCGCCCTGCACAAAGGATCGTCAGCACCAACTTTCTAGATTCCATGTGTGTGTGTTAAGATGCAGTATTTGTCTCTCTCTTTCCGGCTTACTTCATTCTGTATAATAGCTCTAGGTTCATCCACCTCCTTAGAACCGACTCAGTGTGTTCCTTTTATAGCCGAGTGATATTGCCCTGTGTTTATGCACTACAACCTCCTTAGATTGTCAGGGGAAGGAGAGGGTGGGACAGTCTGAGAGAGGAGCACTGAAACATACACATGACCGTATGTAAAAGAGAGAGCCAGGGGGAATTTGCTGTAAGATGCAGGGAGCCCAAAGCCGCTGCTCTGGGACAGCCTAGAGGGGTGGGGAGCGGGTTCAGGAGAGGGGGGACACACGTATACCTGTGGGCGATTCCTGGGGACGTCTGGCAGAAACCCACACAGCCTCGTAAAGTAATTATCGTATAATTTTAAGACAGTTTTTTAAAGCCGGGTTGCATCATCACCGTGAAGGCACTGCCGCTGCGCCCTAAGGGTGTGGTCCCCTGGCAGCTCCACGTCCCCAGAGCAGGGGGCCCGCCTTCAGTCTCTGCTTGGGGTACCAGAGCTCACATGTCGCAGCTCAGAGATCCTGTGTGATGCAACCAAGACCCGGTGCAGCCAGATAAACAAACGCAAATAGCTTTTAAAAAGATGTGGTCCATACGTCCCGTCTCTCTGGTGTCGTCCCTGAATTCCTTCCACACTGACCGGTGGAGCCCCCTCTGCCTGAAGGATATGGTGCGGCGTGGTCCTTCCCTGTGACCAGAGTGAATCCATGGGTGGCTTTCCCCACCCCCACCCCCCCCAGGGAGCAAAACAGGCAAGTTTTCCTTTGAGAACATGTAAGGAGGGCGGGAGGCCAACAGAGAAGGTGGAAAAATGGACAGTGTGGTCTCGTTTAGGAGACATAGCGCAGGAAGGAAGTTCAGGACTTTGTTGTGTTTGGAGGGGTGTGAAGGAGGACAAAGCAACACTGGACACGAGCATGCTTAGTCGTGTCCGGCTCTGCGACCCCATGGACCGTAGCCCACCAGGCTTCTCTCTCCTCCACTGTCTGCCAGAGTTTGCTCAAGTTCATGTCCATTGAGTGGGTGACGCCATCCAACTATCTCATCCTCTGTGCCTCCCTTCTCCTCCTGCCCTCAATCTTTCCCAGCATCAGGGTCTTTTCCAGTGAGTCGGCTCTTCGCATCAGGTGGCCAAAGTACTGGAGTTTCAGCTTCAGCATCAGTCCTTCCAGTGAATATTCAGGGTTGATTTCCTTTAAGTTTGACTGGTCTGATCTCCTTGCTGTCCAGGGGACTCGCGACAGTCTTCTCCAACACCACAGTTCAAAAGCATCAATTCTTCAGCGCTCAGCCTTCTTTATGGTCCAACTCTCACATCCATGTATGACTACTGGAAAAACCATAGCTTTGACTATTCGGACTTTTGTAGAAAATATGATGTTTCTGCTTTGTAATACACTGTCTAGGTTTGCCATAGCTTTCCTTCCAAGGAACAAGCGTCTTTTAATTTTATTTCAGCCACGTATAGACTGCATTTATTTATTAACGTCTCTATCAACATGTTACTCAATGTGTATTAGGTGTGGGCATAAAACATGATGGAGATACAGTGATAACAGATGACAAGCTCCTGCATTCAAAGAAACCCTAAGTAAATAAGCAATTGTCCTGAAAACAGTTCCATAAGGTGCCTGTTCCTATTTCCCTTTCTAGCCCCTATGCCAGGAAGAGTGCCTGGCACACAGTGGGAGTCACTGAGTCTGTGAGCGAGTGAGGAGGACGTCTGTACCGCCAGGGCTTGCGGTAGGTCAGCAGCTCCTTTAAAAAGGTCTGCAGAGCCAGCGCAGCCATCCCTTCCCGTCTCCCCCACCGCCCTTCTGCTACACTCTTGCCCGTTTTAACGCGCGTAAAGGGCTTAACGGACCCAGTGCTGTCCAGCCAGCAGCATGGAGAGTTTACCATGATTCCCCTGGCCCCAAAACCGGGCTGGAAGTCCCATCAGGCAGCCTGGGCTCCTCCGTCGCTAATGGGCCAAGGCTGTTGCCATGGAAACTGCAGCCGGAGCCGGGGAGACTGGAAGGTTCCGTGATTCGGCTCCAGGTGCGGTGTGGTTTCATCAGCGTGGTGGTCCAGCATACAGTAGGAACTTAGTATTTGTGACTGGAGGGATCACCGTGTCTCAGGGGTCACCCTCTGGGTGGGGGGCGGAGGGGTGCCGCGCACCTCGTTTCCCCTTGTACTTGGAGAGCGTTCTCCTTGGGAGGTGGGCATCTATATAGTCAGCGTTTGAGTCCATCCGTCATCCCTGGACGGCGCCTCCTGCCCGTCTGTGTTATCTGTTGTTTTCTGCATCTTGTGAGCTTTGGTCTTCCTGGGGGAGAGCTTGCTCCCAGACTGCCCCACCGAGGGCTGCCTGCGTCTTAGAGATAGCTGTGTGCGTGCTCAGTTGCTCGGTCCTGTCCAGCTCTTGGCTATCCCATGGACTGTAGCCCACCAGGCTCCTCTGTCCTTGGGATTCCCCAGGCAAGAACTCTGGAGTGGGTTGGCATTTCCTTCTCCAGGGGGTCTTCCCCACCCAGGGATTGAGCCCTCTTCTCCTGAGCCTCCTGCATTGCAGGCAGGTTCTTTCCCTGCTGAGCCCTTGGGGAAGTGCGAAGCGCTCACCTACAAGCATCTCTGAGCCTCCCAGGTCAGCCCTCCCATGCCAAGCCCCTTCTTCAGCTGCCCTGGGTCATCCCAGGGCCAGGTTCCAGGCGCTAGAGCCCAAAGCCTGGGGAGTTACTCAAACTAGCCAGCGCTGAACCGTTCATCCTCTCCCATGGAGACCCCAGTGAAGGACCGGCTAGACTTGCCCCTCCCTCCCGAGCCCTGGAACCCCCGCCCCGACCCGTGGCCCCGAACGACTTGCCCCTTCCTGGTGGAAAGGCGGGTGATAAAAATCTCTCAGTGGCATTAGCCTCTCTGAGCCCCTCTGCTAACTGCTAAGTGGCTTCAGTTGTGTCTGACTCTGTGCGACCCCATAGATGGCAGCCCACCAGGCTCCGCCGTCCCTGGGATTCTCCAGGCAAGAACACTGGAGTGGGTTGCCATTGCCTTCTCCAATGCATGAAAGTGAAAAGTGAAAGGGAAGGCACTGAGTCGTGTCCAACTCTCAGCGACCCCGTGGACTGCAGCACGCCAGGCTCCTCCGTCCATGGGAGTTTCCAGGCAAGAGTACTGGAGTGGGGTGCCGTTGCCTTCTCCGCTGAGCCCCTCAGTGACCCACATAAATTAACCCCCTTGGGGAACAATGAGCACCCCCCAGGACCCACCCCCTCCCCTGGTGGGACCGTCCCTCCAGTCTCCCGGGGCGGTTCCCATGACCCGTCCTCTTTCACGCAGGTCTGTGCTCCAGCATCACCGCCTCTGGCCACCAGGTCTAACCAGAGCGGCCCCCTCCTTTCCGCTCTCCATTCTTTCCTACCCCAAAGCCGTGCCTCCCCTGGCGGCGTACTAGGACTGTCTGTCTCACCCGGAAACCCGCTTTCTGCTGCGACAGCTGTCTGCTCCTGCTGGGGGCCCATGGGCCTTCCTCTCCAGAAGACAATGCTTACACCCACCGCTCTTTCCAACAAGTGGGCTTTCTTTCAGAGTCCACAGATACCCAAGTGGTGAAATTTTTGACACTGCTCCAAAATGCATTTATTTTTTAACTTTTTTTTTTTTGGCCTTGCCAAGTGGTATGTGGGATCTCAGTTCCCCAATCAGAGATCATTTCCCTTCAGTGGAAGCACAGAGTCTTAACCACTGGACCACCAGGCAAGTCCCCCAAAACTTTATTGTGAAAAAAAGACAACGTACTGACATATTATTTACATACAACAAAATGCAGCCGTTGCCAGGATACAACTAATGGGTTCTGGCAAATGTACGTAAGTATGTGATCAACCCCACAGTCCAGATGTAGGACATTCCAGGAACTCATTTTCTTGTACTTTTGTATTTTTTCTCTTTCTTTTTATTTTTTAAATTATGAAAGTATGATAACATCTTTACAGGAGACTTGGAAAATACAGGACAAAGTTACATAGAGTTCCACTATATATTACAATTTTTAGGTAAATAAATAAAGATCTTTAGTTGAAGTTTCGATATCAAGAGCTCAAAAATTAAGAGAGTGAATAGACAGAAAGCTAGGATAGTAGGAAAGCACTTTGAACCAATTCAGCATAATAAAGATTCATACAGTTTTCACAGAAGGGCAGGATACAAATTCTATTCAAGTTCCCATAGACTGTAAACTAGGAGACACTGGGTCATATCCCAGTGCAAAATTTCATGGTCTAAAGGTATTGAAATAATACAGAGTCTGTTTTCTTATCACTGTGGAATTGTGTTAGAAATCACTATCAAAAGATATTTGAGAATAACCCACATATGTTAAAGTGCAGTGTGACATTCACCAAGAGAGGTCTTTGACTTAGCCATGGAAAGCCTCAGTAACGTTCAGTTCAGTCGCTCAGTCGTGTCTGACTCTTTGAGACACCATGAATTGCAGCACGCCAGGCCTCCCTGTCCATCACCAACTCCCAGAGTTCACTCAAACTCAAGTCCATTGAGTCCGTGATGCCATCCAGCCATCTCATCCTCGGTCGTCCCCTTCTCCTCCTGCCCCCAATCCCTCCCAGCATCAGAGTCTTTTCCAATGAGTCAACTCTTCGCATGAGGTGGCCAAAGTACTGGAGTTTCAGCTTCAGCATCAGTCCTTCCAATGAACACCCAGGACTGATCTCCTTTAGGATGGACTGGTTGGAGCTCCTTGCAGTCCAAGGGACTCTCAAGAGGCTTCTCCAACACCACAGTTCAAAAGCATCAATTCTTCGGTGCTCAGCTTTCTTCACAGTCCAACTCTCACATCCATACATGACCACTGGAAAAACCATAGCCTTGACTAGACGGACCTTTGTTGGCAAAGTAATGTCTGTTTTTGAATATGCTATCTAGGTTGGTCATAACTTTCCTTCCCAGGAGTAAGCGTCTTTTAATTTCATGGCTGCAGTCACCATCTGCAGTGATTTTGGAGCCCAAAAAAATAAAGTCTGACACTGCTTCCACTGTTTCCCCAGCTATTTCCCATGAAGTGATGGGACCAGATGCCATGATCTTCGTTTTCTGAATGTTGAGCTTTAAGCCAACTTTTTCACTCTCCTCTTTCACTTTCATCAAGAGGCTTTTTAGTTCCTCTTCACTTTCTGCCATAAGGGTGGTGTCATCTGCATATCTGAGGTGATTGATATTTCTCCCAGCAATCTTGATTCCAGCTTGTGCTTCTTCCAGCCCAGCATTTCTCATGATGTACTCTGCATATAAGTTAAATAAGCAGGGTGACAATATACAGCCTTGATGTACTCCTTTTCCTATTTGGAACCAGTCTGTTGTTCCATGTCCAATTCTAACTGTTGCTTCCTGACCTGCATACAGCTTTCTGAGGAGGCAGGTCAGGTGGTCTGGTATTCCCATCTCTCTCAGAATTTTCCACAGTTTATTGTAATCCACACAGTCAAAGGCTTTGGCATAGTCAATAAAGCAGAAATAGATATTTTTCTGGAACTCTTGCTTTTCGATGATCCAGCGGATGTTGGCAATTTGATCTCTGGTTCCTCTGCCTTTTCTAAAACCAGCTTGAGCATCTGGAAGTTCACAGTTCATGTATTGCTGAAGCCTGGCTTGGAGAATTTTGAGCATTACTTTACTAGTGTGTGAGATGAGTGCAATTGTGCGGTAGTTTGAGCATTCTTTGGCATTGGAATGAAAACTGGGCTTTTCCAGTGCTGTGGCCATTGCTGAGTTTTCCAAATTTGCTGGCATATTGAGTGCAGCACTTTCACAGCATCATCTTTCAGGATTTGAAATAGCTCAACTGGAATTCTATCACCTCCATTAGCTTTGTTCATAGTGATGCTTTCTAAGGCCCACTTGACTTCACATTCCAGAATGTCTGGCTCTAGGTAACGTTAGAAGACTGGAAAGAAAAAAAACCACATACACACACACACACACACACACACACACACACAGGATGATTGCAGAGAAGAAAGCATTAAAATGAGAAATTAGAATGAGAAGAAGGGTGCGTTTCTGTAGAGTAGACAGTCCACGTGTCACCGGTGAGACACGGTTGTTGGATGGGGGTTGACTGCCTCCCCCCCAGCCCCACCCCCGGCCATCTCTGGGAAGGACTCTCTCTCTTTCTCCTCTCACAGAGTTCTGTGCAGGGTGAACCCACAGCGCATATTTATTTATAGATATTTATAGGATAAATTATCAGACGGAAGCGTCGCCAGGCAGACCCGAATCTCTACAGGAAAAAATATAGTAGAGGAGGAAAAAATAATTTTCTCTCTGCCCTCTGAGTTCTTGGCTGAGACCCCTGTAATAAAAGATTAATGACAGGGAAAACAGAAGTTTATTGCCATGGGAGAGAATCAGGGGAGATGAATAGCTCCCTGAGGGGCCTAGAGTTTAGGTTAAATACCATCTCAACAGGGGACGTGGGGCTGGACGCTGTGAGTGACCTTCAGGAGAGATGAATGGTCCCTTAGAAGAATGTTGTTCAGTCGCTCAGTCGTGTCCGCCTCTTTCTGCGACCCCATGGACTGCAGCCCGCCAGGCTGCTCTGTCCATGGGATTCTCCAGGCGAGAATGCTGGGGTGGGTGGCCATTTCCCCCTCCAGAGCATCTTCGCGACCCAGGGATCGAACGCGATGCTCTTGTGTCTCCTGCACTGGCGGGCGGGGTCTTTACTGCCGACCCACAAAGGCAGCCCCCTTAGAACAGGCAAGCAATACAACAGAGAGACGCTGATGAAGTTTGCCGGGTTGTGGTGGCTGCTTCGGGTCTCCCCTCTGTGAGTTGGAAGCAGTCTTTCCTGGGTGAGGAAACTCCCTGGAGGGGACTTGGGGCACGTGGGTTCCCTTTAGGAAGATCTGCCTTTCGGCCAAGTTCGGGGAAGGCCTGTCCCTGCGCTTGCCGTTTTCAAGTGCCTGCAGCTCAGTGACCAAAGTGACGAAGTCGCGCTGTTGGGGGCAGCCTATCCCGAACTCCTCACGGTCACAGGCCGGGGGATGGCCCGTTCTGCTGACCGTGTCTTGTGCGTCGACTTGCCCGAGCAGGCACCCAGGAAACATTTGTTGAATGAATAAGTGAAAGAACAGACGAAAATGTAAGGAGGCCTCTCGGTGTGTATGACACAGGGTCCACGTGAGAAGTGGGGCTTTGTAGACTCTGGGGGGCTCAGGGCCGCGTTCTGGCCCTTGCTCAGAGTGTCAGAGAATGGGGAGGCCGGCACAGCCATGGCGGGGGCGCCTCCAGACCGAGAGCCTCCCGGGCCTCCCCACCCCTCACTCAGACTGGCTGCTCGGCCCTCACATCAGCCCGCTTCCTCCTCCGGGCTCTTGGGTACCTTAGCAACCCGGGCAAGCTCAATCTGTTGCCACGGAAACAGCTGCCAAGAGGAGCAGCGGGATGTAGCTGAGAATCAGCAGAGTGGGCCTCGGAGGGTGGAATATTCTGGAATCTTGTATCAGACTGAGGGTTTAAAGCCCCTGCCGAGAATCCTCTGGTTTCACGTTGGTTGTCTGCGAGTAACTAGAAACGCGTGTTCTCTGGGGCGCTTCCGAGGGGACTAGCGCATGGTGCAGCTGCTGCGGATAACCGTATGGAGGCGCGTCAGAAAACGAGGCCCAGAACGCCCACGTGTGGATGCGCGCTCAGCCGTGTCCCACTCTGTGTGACCCCACGGACTGTGGCCCGCCAGGCTCCTCTGTCCATGGGGTTCTCCAGGCAAGGATCCTGGAGGGGGTTGCCATTTCCTCCTCCAGGGGATCTTCCCGACCCAGGGATCGAACCCGGGTCTGCTGTGCCTCTTGCGTGGCGGGCGAATTCTTTCCCCGCTGAGCCGCTGGAGAAGGCCTGGAGCAGCAGGGAATTCCGTCTCTGAGCGTGTAGACCCCAGAGGATTGAAAGCAGGGACTCAGACGTTTGTGCACCCGTGTTCATAGAAGAGTTATTCCCAGTGTCCAGAAGGCGTGGGCAAGCCAAGTGTCCATCCGCAGTGGATGGACACAGAATGTGCTGTGTACACGCACTGGAATATTTACCCGCCCCCAAAGGAAGGACATTCTGACAAAACGCTACGGCCTAGGGGAGCTTGAGGACGCCAAGCTCGGTGACATCAGTCAGTCACAGAAGGACGGAGACTGCGTGACTGCTCTCACGTGAGGCCCCTAGACTGCGGTAGAGACAGAAAGCGGGGTGGCGGGGGCCGGACTGGGAGGGAGGGGGCTTTACTGCGTGGAGGGGACAGGGTGTCAGCCAGGGAGGACGGAGAGAGTTCTGTGGACGGATGTGGTGACGGCTGCAACAGTGTCAGTGGACTGAGCGCCGCAGAAAGGCGCGCCTATGAAACGGTTAGGATGGTAAACTTTACGATATATGCATTTTCCTGTCTTAATGTGGCTCTGTGTGCGTGTGTGTGTGTGCGTGTGTGCGTGTGCATGCGTGTGTGGCTGTATGTGCGCACACGTGTGTGTGCATGCGTGTGTGGCTGTGCGTGCACACGTGTGTGTGCGTGTGTGTGCATGCGTGTGCACGTGTGTGGCTGTGTTGCGCACACGTGTGTGTGCATGCGTGTGTGGCTGTGCGCACACGTGTTTGTGTATGTGTGTGGCCGCGTGTGTGTGCATGCGTGTGTGGCTGTGCGTGCACATGTGTGTTTGTGTGCACGTGTGTGGCTGTGTGTGCATGTGCATGCGTGTGTGTGGCTGTGCATGTGCACGTGTGTTTGTGTGTGTGGCTGCTGTGTGTGCACGTGCGTGTGTGCGTGTGCATGCGTGTGCGCATGTGTGGCTGTATGTGCGCACACGTGTTTGTGTATGTGTGTGGCTGCCTGTGTGTGTGCGTGCGTGTGTCTGTGCACGTGTGTCTGCACACGTGTGTGTGGCTGTGTGTGCGTGTGTGTGTGGCTGTGTGCGTGTGCACATGTGTGCACATGTGTGTGGCTGTGTGCGTGTGCACGTGTGTGCGTGTGTGTGTGCGCGCGCGTGTTATTGTCTGCCTGGCTGCATAGGGTTTAGTTGCAGTCCTCAGGGATGCAAAGAGTCTGACGCGAGTGACCGCTGAGCCACCAGCAGCACCATTCACTCCCTGCTCTGGGGCCGCAGAGCCCCCTTCGGCCAGGGAGACGGCCACACCGCCCCCGCCTCAAAAAGTGTCCACTGCACCTGCCCCCACCGCCCCCATCGTCATCCACGTGTCTCATGTGCCCAGGGACACCCAGCCGAGGCGGAGACCACAGGCGGCGAGAGGTGCTGACTGCATGTAGGATGTGGTGAAAGGCGTTCATCTTCTGATGATCGGATTAATGTGCCTAATCTCCTAATAACCATGAGCGCCACGACTGCAGGGAGCTTGTCTGTCTGGGGGCCTGGCTCATAGCAGAAGCTCCATCAGGATCCATGCTAGTCATTTATTAAGAAAGCCCAGTGGGACTTCCCTGTGGTCCCGTGGCTAAGACTCCGCTCTCCCAGTGCAGGGGGCCCAGGCTCAGTCCCCGGTCGGGGAACTGGGTCCCACACGCCACTGCTGAGACCTGGCACAGCCAGATACATGTTTTTTAGGGAAGAAAAGGAAGGATGCCCAGGATCTCGTGAGGCTTTGCCTGAGCTGGCTGCCGAGTGGACGTCCCCCCCTAACCTCTGTGTCTGTCGCTGACTGCCTTGCTGTTTCCAGCAGGTGTCTCGCGGTTCCTGCTTCAGGGCCTTTGCTCTTACCGTCCCCTCTGCCTAGATCTCGCTACTCTTTTTTCAGAGAGCTCCGGGTTTCCTCCCTCTCATTCAGCTTCCTGCTCAGATGTTACCCTTCCTTGTTGTTCAGTCGCTCAGTCGTGTCCGACTCTTTGCGACCCCATGGGCTGCAGCACGCCAGGCTTCCCTGTCCTTCTCCAGCTCCCGGAGCTTGCTCAAACTCACGTCCATTGAGTCAGTGATGCCATCCAGCCGTCTCATCCTCTGTCACCCGCTTCTCCTCCCACCTTCAGTCTTTCCCAGCATCAGGGGCTTTTCCAGTGAGTCAGTTCTTTGCATCAAGTGGCCAAAGTATTGGAGCTTCAGCTTCAGCATCAGTCCTTCCAGTGAATATTCAGAGTTGACTTCCTTTTGGATTGACTGGTTTGATCTCCTTGCAGTCCACGGGCCTCTCGAGAGTCTTCTCCAGCACCTTAGCGTGTATCTAAAACAGTCCCTCCTGTCAGAGAGCTTGTCGACCTTTTTCTTTTTTAGAAATTTGTGTTGGAGTAGAGCTGATTTACAACGTAGAGTTAATTTCATGTGTATGACAGTGAACCAGTTAACCACGTAAGCCGGTGGCTTCCCTGGTGGCTCAGATGGTAAAGAGTCTGCCTGCAGCTCAGGAGACCTGAGTTCAATCCGCGGGTCAAGAAGATCCCCCGGAGAAGGGACTGGCAACTCGATCCAGTATTCTTGCAAAGTGTCAGACACGCCTGAGTGACTAGCACTGCCACTTTTCATACAGATGTCCGCCCTTTTTAAAGTGTTTTCGCCTGTGGACCTTCAGAGTGTTGAACGGAGTTCCCTGAGCTGTACAGCAGGTCCTTATTGGTTATCTGCTGCGCAGAGAGCGGTGTGTGCACTTAAGTCCCAGCCTCCCAGTTTACCCCTCACCTCCTTCCCGCCTGGTAACCATGAGTTTCTTTTCTGCCTCTGTGACTCTTCTTCTGCTCTGTGAAGAAGTTCATTTGTACTTTTTTTTTTAGGTTCCACATATACACAGTATCACGTACTTTGTCTCTCTGTGTCTGCCTTGCTTCCCTCAGTGTGACGGCCTCTAGGTCCGTCCACGTGGCTGCAGAGGGCACGACTGCATTCCCTTCTGTGGCGGCACAGTGCCCATCGCGTATGGACCGCCTCTTCTTGGAATGTTCCTCTGCCTGGACATCTAGGTTGTTCCCGTGCGCTGGCTATCGTGAGCAGCGATGCTACGAACACAGGGGGTCTGCGTATCTTTTCCAGCGACGGTTTCCTCCGGGGCCATGCCCAGGAGCGGGGTTGCTGGGCCACGGGGTAGCTCTCCTCCATCGCTGGCCTTGCGCTCACCCTTCTGCTCATCCTCCAGCTCCCCCGCACCAGGGCAGGCTCACGGGCTGGGCTCACAGGCTCAACGGCAGAGGCACAGGCTGCCATTTCCCCAAGACTAGTCGCCTACCTGCCCCCCGGAAGATACTAGTCCCCTGTGCCCTTTGTTCAGGAAAGAGCCTGACGCTGGGGATGAACGCACATTTCTCCCGCTGGGACAAAGCACAGGGTAGAAACCTATGTGACTGACATTGATTCTCTGGCCAGAGACCGGGGCCTGGCATGCCGAAGAGCCCGGTCGGTATTTACCGAGCGCCCTGATGCATTCTGAGGGCGGAGGGCGCTGTTATGCTGGGGGCTGCGGGAGCCGCCGGCTTGTAACCGAGTCTGCAGAGACCGGCGCGTGCGTGTTTCTCTTCTTCCGCACCCCGCATTGCAAGGCACCCCAAGGTGGCTGCAGCCTGGAGCGCCTTCTGCCCCCCCCCCCCGACACCCACTGCCGTCTTTCGATGAGATTAATCAACCTGAGTGCCCGCTCCCTGTCCCCAGATTGCCATCTGCCCTTAGCAACAGAGATAGGAACCGACCATCGCCATGGAAACTGCAGCCACCGTGGGGAAGGGGCGGGGCCGCGGAAGGGGCGCGGGGAGCCCAGCCTGCGAACCAGGATTTTCCAGTCTGTGGAGCCTGTTTCGAATCCTGATCTGGGACACCGTGTGCCTTCCTTAAATATTTACTGAAATAATGGAGGCCTGAGCCTCAGGGCAGGCTAGTGGGGAGCCCCCACGGCGCCACTGCCCATTTTTGCCTGTGGAGAGAGTGTAAGGTCCTTGGTGAACTGAAAGTTGGAAACCGGGAGATTTTGTGTTTGTTGTCTTTTCTTGGTTCAGGTTCCATCTCAGTGAAACTCAAAGCTCATCTGGGTGGCCTGGGCTTGCGTGTCTTGAAGCAGGGCTTGGATTCCCAGCCAGAGGTTGGGCTGGGTCACTACGGTAAAAGCACCAAATCCTAGCTGCTGGACCGGTGGTCAGGGACAAGGCCCTGGCCCTTTGGGTTTGGAGAAAGGAATTGTCACAAAGACAGAAAGTGGGGAAACAAGGACTGGTGCTCAAGCTGAAGCCACCTGATGCGAAGAGCCAACTCACTGGAAAAGCCCCCGATGCCGGGAAAGACTGAGGGCCGGAGGAGAAGGGGGCGACAAAGGATGAGGTGGCTGGATGGCATCACCGACTCAGTAGGCATGAGTTTGAGCAAGCTCAGGGAGTTGGTGATGGACAGGGAGGCCTGGCATGCTGCAGTCCAGGGGGTCACAAAGAGTCAGACATAACCGAGTGACTGGGCAACACAGCAAAGAGACACGGAGAGATGGTTTTCCTCTCCGTCACTTGAGGACACGGCAGGCGGCTGGCGGGTACTAAAACGGGTTTCCCGGCGGTGCTGGTGCGTCCCTCCACCCTTCCCAGCGTCCAGAACTGTGAGAAGCTGCTGTCCGAGGCATCTTGTGAGGACAGCTCACCCTTGGCTCTGCAGACCGTCAATGCGCCGCTTTCTCAGGCAGTTCCCCCGCCCCCCAGCCCCTCCGCAAGGCCCCCAAAGCCAAGTGGAATTCCCTACAGTTACCCTGTGACCCCGGAAGAGAACGGTTGCCATGGACACAGCAGGGGTGGTCAGTGTCCAGGAGACCCATCCCTTTGCCAACCGCAGGCTGATTGCAGGGTGTTTCCTGGATTGCGCCTCTCACCAGTGTCTCTCCAGCTTGCTTTCTGTGTCCTTATTTCCTTGGAGAGGACTCCCTCTCCTTACCCACAGCAAGAGCGGGTCTTTCTGTGTAGTCTTTTATCTTTGCCGCCTTTTACCTTGAAAGAAAAGATCCGGTCTAAAATGTCCTGGCTTTCCTCCTCCTAACAGTAAGGTATCAGTTGAGTGAATCAAACATTTAAAGATCCCATTCATTTGTTGTTTTTAACTATTTATTTTTCAAACTTTGTGTTGTACTGGGGTAGAGCCAGTTAACAATGTCGTGATCGTTTCAGGTGAACAGCAAAGGGACTCCGCCATCCATATACAGGCATCCATTCTTCCTCAAACACTACTCCCATCCAGGCTGCCACAGAACATTTTATTTTATCTTATTTTTCACACTGTGCTATAGGTTTTAAGGTGCAAATTATCACAGGCAGCCTGTAAAAGAACGATGCTGTCTGCTAAATTATGGCAAAAATGTGGGGGAAGATATCTGAAAAAAAAGGTTAGAATAAATGAAACCTCCTTGTCGTCCTCTCCTCCTCTTCCTTCTTTCTATCTGCTTTCTGCCCACTTTGCCTTGCTTCTTTCTTGTGCAGGCATCACTGTGGGATTTTAGGTGCTCGGTGGTCAAAGCTTGCTGCACCGCCTGACGCTTCCTAGGACGCAACAGACAGTGGCTAGATGACCAGATACGTGAAGGAACACATCCTGCTTCTGAATGGAGTTACACAGTTTTTATATTGTTCGGCTTCCTGTCTCTCTTCCTTTCTTTCTAAACCTTTAATTATAACATAAATGTGTCCCAGATCATTAGGTAACCTGGAACTCAGTAAGCACTGAACAAACATTTGTGGTTATTTTTATCATTACTGTGGTTGTTATCAAAATTTACAGCTGCCAGATTTAACAAATGAAAATACAGGATCCTAATTAAACTTGAGTGTCAGATAAACAACGAGTACTTCCTGAGATCGCATACTTGATTACATCGTGATGATGAACACACACACACACACACACACACACACACACACACACACACACGAGGCAGAACTTTGTGGTAACAAAACTTACACAAGAATTTTGTCCAAAGATCAGCACTCAAAATCACAGTGATGTTCTTTCATTGCCTCCAAAACATATCTGTTTCAGATGTCAACATCAGTGCCATAATCTAGTAGACGGTAGTTTTCTTTTATCAGCTCAGTTCAGTCCATTTCTTGTATAATTTACCTCTTAAAATCCACAGCCTCGAAGCAAACAGACAGCAAATGAATCTGCTTCTATAGCCTCTGCAGCAGGCACAAAAACGTATTTTAAGTATCTTCAGAGTACAGAAATACAACAATTTAAGGATGAAAGCATTACTGCAAGAGACATATCAGGCAATTGCCTTTTATGGAGTAATAGCACTAAAAATATATGTCATTTTCCAAAAGATTGGCCTAACTGGCAATCTAATTATGATAATTAGGTAATTCCGTGGTAAAATCACTCATAAATATTCTCTGAAAACCGATGGATTTTAAGTATAAAGAAATTTCTTTACATTATCCCACCAATGACAATGAATACTTTAATGAACAATGAAGTCTTTAATGAGCCCATTAAGAGAAACCAAAATTTCCTAAGACTATATGGTATGAATCAAACCTGAGTAATTCAGGAGGGAAAAAAAAAGAAAATCCGAAAACTTGTAGTATACTTTAAACTTTTTTTTTAAGATTTTTTTTTTGGAGTGTGGACCATTTTTAAAGTCTTTATTGAATTTGTCACCAGAACACTTCTGTTTGATGTTTGAGTGTCTTGGCCATGAGGCGTGTGGAATCTAAGCTCCCCGACCAGGGGTGGAACCCGTACCTCCTGCTTTGGAAGGCAAGGTCTTTAACCAGTAGACTGCCAGAGAAGTCCCTATATTTATTACTTCTATGATGTTAAATGGTAGTGGAAACCTTCCTGTTCTGTTGCTGGGATCTACCACCTTCATGCAAGAAACTCTCTCTGCATTTGAATAAACACAAAATACCCATCGCAGGACACTTCCAAATCAGAGACTGATATTCTGTGTTACCCCAAATAGGAAACACCCCCAAACAAAGCCAGCACAGACCCTCTTCCAGACCCCAGACCATCTGAAGGAGAGCTTTCGGCCTCAGAAGGATGACAGAAGTGGTCTGTTTCAGAAAGCATCAGAAAAGCGGCAGGAGGCAACAGTTTTTTTCTTCGTAAACTCGACACAGTGTTTCGGGGTTGACACTGTCCGGCTTAAGGTTTATTAACTCTAATTGCCCATCTGGAAACTGAACTGTGGACATTGACATTGTGCAGCTGGAAACACTTAGTGAAAGGAGGCTGTTGGCTTGCTTTCAGTTGGGAGCGTGAAGGTGAACAGGGATGGGTGTGTCGGGCCAGTCTGCAGGCCAGGACACCCCCAAGATGTGTCTCTAGGAGCACGTCTTCAAGACTGAAAACCAGCTGCTTCTCTTTTTAAGAAACGAGGTCCTCACTGCAGCACAGGGACCTCCGCTCAGCAATCACGTGGGACGGGAGAGGAGGCGGGGGGCGAGGGGTACATGTCTGTGTAGGACGGGGTCTCTTTGCTGTCCACATGGAACCATCACAGCATTGCTTGTTAATCGGCATACCGCAACACAAAATACAAAGCTTTACAAGGCAATAAATAAAAGAAAGTCACGCTTTGGAAAAAAACAACAACAACGAAAATACACTGGTAGACCCAGGGGCCAGGGGTGCCGGCTGGGAGAGGCGATGGGGACGTGGTGTTTAACCGGGACAGAGTTTCCGTTTAGGAAGGGAAGCTCTCGGGAGACGGACGGTGGTGAGGGTTTCACGACAATGTGAGTGTCCTTATTACCGCTGAACTGCACAGTTAAATATGGTTAAAATGGTGGGCTTTATGTGATGTGACTTTGACCTCCATTAAAGAAAGAATGTTTTAATAATATGTTTGCCAAAAAGAAAAAAAAAAAAATCCCTGTTTTCATGGGTTTTATATCCTGTCAGACAAGAAGGCTATCAACACAGGAGCAAGTACACGAAAGAGGAATTCCTAATAGCTGCCCGTGACACAGAGAGCACACAGCAAGCCGACGCGGGGCTTCTAACTGTTCCGGAGCGGAGTCGATGGATAATGCCGTTAGTCTCTGCCGGACAGCAAAGCGAGCCCGTTGTCTGTGTGTCTATATGTTGTTGTTCTTTAGTCATTAAGTCGTGCCCAACTCTTTGCGACCCCACGGACTGTAGCCCGCCAGGCTCCTCTGTCCATAGGATCCTCCAGGCAAGAACACTGGAGTGGGTCGCCATTTCCTTCTCCAGGGGATCTCCCTGACCCGGGGATCGAACCACATCTCCCACGTTGGCAGGTGCGTGCTTTACCGTCCGTCCCACCCGGAAAGCCCCGCGTGGACAGATACCCCCTCTGTTTCGGGTTTCCTCCCCGTTCACGTCACCGCAGAGCCCTGAGTGTGTGGCACAGCAGGTTCTCATCACGCAGCTGCCTCACACGTAGTGTCAACAGTGTGTCCGTGTCCATCCCAAGGTGGTGTGGCACAGACTGGACTCAGGGAGACTCCAGCTGCGGGAGACTCCAGAGCGGGCAAGGGAGGGGTCGAAGCAGGGAGAGCAAAGGCCCAGAGAGGCAGGAGGGGCTCTGCTGGTCTGTAGCCAGCCAGATGACCGCTGCACACGGACAGGGCCTCGGAGGGGCTGGAGAGCTCAGCTGGGCCGCAGACGTGCTGCGCGCTTAGTGGGTGCACGAGCGAGAACAGAGACACACTGAGTGTGTAGGAAGAAAGCTGCCATGTGTGCGCACATGCTCAGTCCTGTCCAGCTCTTTGCAACCCTGTGCGCTGTAGCCCACCAGGCTCCCCTGTCCCTGGGCTCTCCCAGGCCAGAACACTCGGATGGGTTGGCCATTTCCTCCCCTGGGGAATCTTCCCGACCCAGGAACTGAACCCAGGTCTCTTGCATTGGCAGGGGGATTCTTTACCACTAGCGCCACCTGGAACGCCCACATGACCCAGCAATCCCACTGCTGGGCATATACCCTGAGGAGACCATAACTGAGAAAGACACAGGTACCCCAGTGTGCACTGCAGCTTTATTAATAACAGCTAGGACATGGAGGTAAGCTAGATGCCACTGACAGATGAATGGACAGAGAAGATGGTGTATGTATATATATATATATATGGAATATTCAGTTCAGTTCAGTTCAGTTGCTCAGTCGTGTCTGACTCTTTGCAACCCCATGAACCACAGCACGCCAGGCCTCCCTGTCCATCACCAACTCCCAGAGTCCATCCAAACCCATGTCCATTGAGTCGGTGATGCCATCCAGCCATCTCATCCTCTGTCATCCCCTTTTCCTCCTGCCCTCAATCTTTCCCAGCATCAGGGTCTTTTCAAATGAGTCAGCTGTTTGCATCAGGTGGCTTAAGTATTGGACTTTCAGCTTCAACTTCGGTCCTTTCAGTGAACACCCAGGACTGATCTCCCTTAGGATGGACTGGTTGGATCTCCTTGCAGTCCAAGGGACTCTCAAGAGTCTTCTCCAACACCACAGTTCAAAAGCATCAATTCTTTGGCACTCAGCCTTCTTCACAGTCCAACTCTCACATCCATACATGACTACTGGAAAAACCATAGCCTTGACTAGACGGACCTTAGTTGGCAAAGTAATGTCTCTACTTTTCAATATGCTATCTAGGTTGGTCATAACTTTCCTTCCAAGGAGTAAGCATCTTTTTAATTTCATGGCTGCAGTCACCATCTGCAGTAATTTTGGAGCCAGAAAAATAAAGTCTGACACTGTTTCCACTGTTTCCTCATCTATTTGCCATGAACTGATGGGACCAGATGCCATGATCTTCGTTTTCTGAATGTTGAGCTTTAAGCCAACTTTTTCACTCTCCTCTTTCACTTTCATCAAGAGGCTCTTTAGTTCTTCTTCACTTTCTGCCATAAGGGTGGTATCATCTGCATATCTGAGGTTATTGATATTTCTCCTGGCAATCTGGATTCCAGCTTGTGTTTCTTCCAGTCCAGCGTTTCTCATGATGTACTCTGCACGTAAGTTAAATAAGCAGGATGACAATATACAGCCTTGACGTACTCCTTTTCCTATTTGGAACCAGTCTGTTGTTCCATGTCCAGTTCTGACTGTTGCTTCCTGACCTGCACACAGATTTCTCAAGAGGCAGGTCAGGTGGTCTGGAATAATAGTGAGCCATAAAGAAGAACACATCTAAGTCAGTTCTAGTGAGGTGGGTGAACCTAGAGCCTGTTATACAGACTGAAATGAGTCAGAAAGAGAAAAACAAATATACAGTAACGCATATATATGGAGTCTAGAAAGATGGTACCGATGAACCCATCTGCAGGGCAGGAGTCGAGTCGCAGACATAGAGAACAGGCTTGTGGACACAGCGGGGCAAGGAGAGGGTGGGAAGAACCGAGAGAGGAGCCTTGCAAAAATACACCGCCACGCGTAAAGTAGCGGGTGGGAAGCCGCTGTACAACACAGGGACCCAGAGGGGTGGGAGGGGGTGGGAGGGGGTGGGGGGCACGTGGATGCCTGCGGCTGCTGGGTGCGGGTGGACGGCGGAAACCAGCACAGCACGCTGAAGCAGCTATCCTCCAACTGAAAATAAATACGGTTTTAAAGAGAAAATCTTCAAAAAAAAAGAAACTGATCTTAAAGAACGCTCTCTCCCATGAGACAGACAGGAGCGCTGCGTTAGTCTCCAGGCCTTCCGTAAGAAATCGCACCGATGGCATGGTTTAAATCGCAGAAATCCGCCGTCTCTCAGTTCTGCAGGCGGGCCTTCCTCCGTCCCGAGTCAGCAGGCTTGGTTCCCCCAAGGCCTCTCTGCTGGGCTGCCCTCTGCGCTTGTCTGTGCCCTGACGGCCTCTCAGCCTTTTTCTGAAGTTTACTGGTTTGGGGCTGTGCTGGGTTTTCGTTGCTGGGAGGGCGTTTCTTCAGCTCTGCCGAGCGGGCGGGCGCTCCTCTCCGGTCGCCGTGGCTTCCAGTCGCTGTGGCTTCTGCCGGGAGCCGGGCTCCGGGGGCTCGGACTGCAGCGGTCCCGGCTCTGCTCCAGAGCTCCGGCTCAGTAGCTGTGGCGCACGAGTCCAGCTGCTCCTCAGCATGCGACTTTCTCCCGGAGCAGGGATCGAACGCACGCCCCCTGTGTTGGCCTCACACTGAGCCTCCACGGAAGCCTCCTCCTCTTATTCTTAAAAGGAGGTGCAGCCACTGAATCAGGGCCCAGCCATCGGACCTTGTTCTAAGTGAGTCACCTCTTTAAAACCCTGTCCCTGGGCCGACACACTGGAAAACACCCTGATGCTGGGGAAGACTGAAGGCAGGAGAAGAGGGTGGCAGAGGATGGCATCACCACCTTGATGGACAGGAGTTTGAGGAAACTCCGGGAGATGGTGATGGACAGGGAGGCCTGGCGTGCTGCGGCCCCTGGGGTGGCGAAGAGTCGGACACAACTGAGCTGCTGGACAAGTACCGCTTCCTTCTGAAGCGCCGAAAGGGGTGTAGGATTGTGACGTGTGCATGGGGCGCCCCTAGCCAGTACAGAGCGGCCTTGCCTTCCGTGATCTCTGCTGTTCACACCTCCGCCTCTTCCTGGCACAACTGCCCAGGAGTCGAGGGGCCCGCGGAGCGAGCGGGTGCGTGGTGAGAACAGGCAGCGCTGGTGTGGGGGCGCCGGCGGGTTGCGAGTTCTGAGCCCGAGCGGGCGCCCGCGCAGGCCCACCGATGCCCCCTGAAGGTGTGGTTCTCGGGAGCGCCCCCACGTGCCGCCCCCTGGGCGCGGTGTCTGCCCTGTGCTGCGCCTCCCACCCAGCGGGGACCGCAGAGACGCTCTGGGCTGTTGCCATAGAGCCCGCAGAAGGGGGAGGCGGGTCCCGGGGAGCCCGGGCCTGGAATTTTCGGAAATCTGAGGTTCCCACTGTCGGCGTCCCCGGCACACACAGGGTCCCTGAGGCGCGCTCGCTGGGAGGAGAAGCGGGCTCCTCGTGTCACGCCAGGCAGCGCGCAGCGGGGATTAGCCGCGCCCAGATGCCGGGCCTGGCCGAGGAGCCGACACTGTTCTCATGGCTTCTCTGCTGGAATGTGTTGGCTCAACTAGGACCTGAAAATCTCAGAGTGGAGCGCTTGACCGGGTGCCAGGCAGCTGTTGAAGCCCCCGTGCCTGCGTCTCGCCCGTTCCCACAGCAGCCGGGCTATGTCCTGCACAGCTGCGGTCGAAGCTTCCAGACACGCCCGGACACACAGGCGAGCAGGCCCAGAGGTGCGCCGTCCCGCACCGAGCCCGCGCCCTGCCCACGCCGAGCCCGCGCCCTGCGCGCCGCCCACAGCCCTGCTGGGCTCCTTCACACCTGCCCAGGCGGCAGCGTTCCCGCCAAGTGCCCTCCACACACAGACTGATGGCAGGCAGGAGGAAGACAGGCGCTGGAGTGGCCGCGCTGCTGACCTGGGTTTCGTGGCGGCGCTGGGTTCCGGCCGGCCTTCTGCCGCCGCCGCCAAGTGCTCGGTCCTGTCCGACTCTCTGCCACCCCAGGGACAGCAGCCCGCCAGGCTCCTCTGTCTGTGGGATGCTCCAGGCAGGAATACTGCGGTGGGTTGCCATGCCGCCCTCCAGGGGGTCTTCCCAGCCCAGGGACTGAACCCAGGTCTGTTGCCTTGACAGGAGGATTATTTCCCACTGAGGCGCCTGGGAGGTCCCTGCATGGCCTTATGAAAGGAAGTGAAAGTGGTAGTCACTCAGCTGTGTCTGACTTTCTGTGACACTTCTGACCACGGGATTCTCCAGGCAGGAATACTGGAGTGGGTAGGCATGCCTTCCTCCAGGGGCTCTTCCCCACCCAGGGATGGAACCCTGGTCCCCTGAATTGCAGGCAGATTCTTTACCACCTGAACCACCAGGGAAGCCCCTCATGGCCTTATGAACCGCAGTCCCGAACTCACTGAGTCATGGACGTTAAATAAGTCCTGTTCATCACATGCTGGAAGAAAGAGAACACAGGTGGCAGAGGCAGGCCCGTCTCCTAGGTCAGGGCCCCACCTGCCGCCGCCTCCCCGGCACCCTCACCTCTCCAGGCATCGCCACCTCGGGTGCAGACAACGATGCCGAACGGCCCGGCTCACCCAGTTTTGGGAAAGAGGCAACGAATTCACACACGTTGGCGAAGACACTTAGGATCGTGCGGACACCTCCGTCTTACTGTGGCCCGTTTTCACCCACATTCCCATGTGCTTTTTCACAAGAGCCGCCCAAACCTGGAGACCACCCCTCTCTGCTCTGTCCCTCCTGGCCCTTCCTGCGAACTGCCCAGCCCTCCCGCACTGAGAGTGATTCAGGCCAGACATTCCAAGGCACAAAGACCCCCACTTCCTCCAGAGGCGGCCTCGTCAGCTGCGGCCATCTGGCCCAGAGCAGAGAGGCCGATCCAAGGCCCCACCGGGGGGCCCAGAGCAGAAGGGCGGTGAATTCCACCCTGTGAAGACTGAGCTTCTTGTGACCAAACAGCTTTCTCTAAGACCCGAGATCCCAGGATGGGGTCTGGATGGCCAGCTTCCCACACTGGGCTTATCCGCAGGACTCCGCCGGGAGGTGCTCTGTGGAGTGTCAGCCTAGCGCTGGGCCTGCTCTCAGAGGATCAGGGGAGCAGGGGTCTGTCCGAGGCTCTTTGATGACCTCAGCGGCCTTGGTTCAAGCTCTGCCACGAAGCCAGTGTCACTGAACAGTGTCTGAAGGAGAGGATGGGTGAGGAAGATATGTGCAAAGCTGACTCTGCGGACAGTCTCCCAGCCCCTGGGGGCGAAGGGAGGCTCTTTTTTCTGTGGGTCACGATTTTGTTCCCCACACCCGAGGACAGGCCAGTCCTGGGGCGGGGTGGGGTTCGGTTGATGTTTCTGACCGATCGATATTCAGAAAGCGTGAACTGCTGGCGCACTGCGGAGAAGACACTCAGGGTTTCCAGCCACGTCCGCAGAGGCTCCTGACGTTGGTCCTCCCCTCGGCAGATGCGCTGCGGAGGGTGACTCACAGCTGTGCCCGCAAAATGAGCATTGACCCCTGGAGGCGAAGGCCCCGTCGTTGGACGGCCGGGCCCCCTCCCACAGCCCTCTACGCCCGGCTCATCTGGCGTCAGCCCCCTCCTCGCTGGGGCGCCCACCTGCCCCTGAAGGATGCAAAGCTCCGGCTGTTGCTATGGAAACCGCAGCTGGGCGTCAGGGAGGCGGGGGCCTGGGGACTGCACCCCGGGAGCCCTAGAACGGAATTTTCCAGGCTCTGCGGCGAGTGTGGCTTCAGTCCTGCGGCCTCGTCCGACCCGAAGCCTCGCCCTGGGCCCGTCGCAGCCTTCCCTTTCCCTTCGGCTGTCTGGCGCGCTGGATTCACCTGCGCTCGTCTCCCCACCCACCTCCCATCACACCTCTTTCCTACCCCGTAGGCAAAACTCCGAGCTGGACCACTCCGCCTCCCAGCCTCCCGGCCCGCTTGGGTCTTCGCCTGTCTGCAGAGTGCGCGCGCCCTCCTAGGGACACGCCCGTGATTGGGGTGAATTGCGGTGCAGCGCGTCGGTGTTTCTGCCCTGCCCCCCGCATCCCACCCTCCTCCTACAGAGCCGAGCGCAGCGCCCTGGGCGACACAGCGGGCGTCCCGCGGCCTGTCTGTTTTACGCACGCTGGCGAACATGCTCAGTACCACTCTCTCGAGTCTCCCTCTTCCCCGGCTGCCGTGTCCACCCGTCTGCGCTTTTATGTTTAATGTTTTATGGATTTAGTGTGTGTGTAATTAGTTGCTCGGTCGTGTCTGACTCTGCGACCCCCAGGACTGTAGCCCGCCAGGCTCGTCTGTCCATGGGATTCTTCAGGCGAGAACACTGGAGTGGGTTGCCACGCTCTTCTCCAGGGGATCTTCCCAACCCAGGGATCGAACCCGCGTCTCTTAGGCTCTGCACTGGCAAGTGGGTTCTTTATCAGCAGCGCCAACAGAAGCCCCCTATACTTATGGACAATCCCTTAAATATATTTTTGAAGATAAATGTTATAAAACTGGACCCATAGCATTAGAGTTACCAACTCAGGGAAGTCCCCTTAGCTAGTTTAAATCGCAGCTGTCATATACCTCAAAGAGATCTTACTCTTATTTAATCCTGCTGTTTGCGCCTTAGCTGCGTGATTCGCTCGCCGGTTCTGTACCTCTGATCTCTGTTCCTGCCCTGCACACAGTTTCATCCGCACCGCTTTTCTGGATCCCGCGTCCGCGCGTTAATGTGCCATGTTTATTTTCCCCTTTCTGACTTCCCTTCACTCTGTATCACAGACGCTAGGTCCATCCACGACTCTGCAAACGTCCCAGCTTCGTTCCTTTTGCTCTTTGACATAAATCACAGCAGTATCTTTTTGGACCCGCCTCCTAGACTAATGAAAAAAAAAAAAAAGACAAAAATGAATGAGGCCTAATTAAGGACATTTTTAGGGGCCCAGCCGAGTGGTGGTGAGCACATTGACACGGCTGTGCGAGCGTGCTGTCCGTGTTCAGAGCTCTTCATCTCCTAAACCCGAAACTCTGCCGCTTGAACACCCACTCCGCGCCAGGAGCACCGCCCTGCTTTCTGCCTCTCTGAGTTCGACATCTTAAGGACTTCATGGAAGAGGCATCAGATGGTACTCAGCAGTCTCTCAGCGAAGTCATCTCACTTAGCCTAATGCCCTCGAGGTCCAGCCGTGTGGTCGCAGGTGTCAGAGTTGCCTTTGTTTCTAAGACTGAGTCATATTCCATCATGTGGACGCACCACGCTGTGTGTATCCACTCATTCACCAGCAGACACTAGAGCTGCTTCTGCCTTTCAGCTGTTGTGATTACAGCTACTATGAACGTGGGTGTACGGGTATTGTTTGGAGACCCTCCTTTTAATTCCTCTGGGTATATATTTTGAAGCTCCAGTGCTTTGGCCACCTGCTGTGAAGAGCCGACTCATTGGGAAAGACCCTGATGCTGGGAAAGACTGAGGGCAGGAGGAGAAGGGGTCGGCAGAGGATGAGATGGTTGGATGGCATCACCGACTCAATGGACGTGAGTTTGAGCAAGCTCTAGGAGTTAGTGATGGACAGGGAGGCCTGGCGTGCTGCAGTCCACGGGGTCGCAAAGAGCTGGACACGACTGAGCGACTGAACAACAGATATACCCAGAAGTGGAGTTGCTAGATCAAAGGGTGAGTCTGTTTCTAACCTTTTGAGGCATGACCGTACTGTTTTCCCTGGTGTCTGTCCTCCCCAGCTCCTCAGTTTTAACCACAAGAACCAACTTGACTAAGATGAGTTTCCAGCTCAGCCATTTATTGTAGGAGTATTAATGCTTTTGGTGACTCTTGAGGGAAGCTTTCCTGCCAGCCTGGTGCTGTTCCCAACATTGCCCAGTGTTAAAACCACTCAATAATCGTAAAAATAATGTGTTATGTTTGGTTTAATAAGCAACACAGTAGCACTCATGCTATGCCATTCAGTCCTCGGAATTCTTTTTTAAAAAACTTTATTTGATTTTGGCTGCTCTGGGTCTTTGAGCTGCGTGTGGACGCTCTCCAGCTGTGGGGATCAGGGGCTCCTCTCCGGTTGGGGTGCGGGCTCCTCACTGCGGCGGCCTCTCTCGTTGTGGAGCACAGGCTCTGGGTGTGGTGGGCAGTGGCACAGGGGCTCAGTTGGCCCGTGGCATGTGGAGTCTTCGTGGACCAGGGACCAAAACCACGTCCCCTGCACTGGCAGGCAGACTCTTAACCACTGAGCCAGCAGGAAGTCCTCTTGGCCTTCTTTCTGGATCTTTACTGTCTGAGCCTCTGCAGAAGCCCATGGCCTTCATAGGGGGGTGGTGTAGACGGCGAGTAAGGGAAACTGACAGAGCTCAGAGCCGACCCTTGGAGAAGGGAAAGGCTGTCTGTTTCGCTGTGGCATCCACCCAGTCAACCGTTCATTCATCTAAATACCTACCCGCCCGTCTACCCATCCACCCGTCCATCCAGCATCTACCCGCCCGTCTACCCGTCCACCCGTCCATCCAGCATCTACCCGCCCATCTACACATCCACCCGTCCATCCAGCATCTACCCGCCCATCTACCCATCCACCCATCCATCCAACATCTACCCGCCCATCTACACATCCACCCGTCCATCCAGCATCTACCCGCCCGTCTACCCATCCACCCATCCATCCATCATTCTATACAGTGATTCATTTATGCATTCTAGTGCTCATCCATCCATCCATTAGTCTAACCATCCATCTTTTCAACAGTTCATTCATGTAAATATCCACTCATCCATCCATCCATCCACCTAACCATCATCCATCCATCCATCCTCCTAACTGTCAGTGACGCCTAACTTGGCTCCCGACATATGTTGAAGGGGTAAGTGCCGTAAATACGTTTGTGTTTGGTGCACCTAACCATCATCCATCCATCCATCCATCCACCTAACCATCATCCATCCATCCATCCACCCAGCCATCATGCATCCATCCACCTAACCATCATACCATCCATCCGTCCATCTAACCGTCATCCATCCATCCATCCATCCACCTAACCATCATCCATCCATCCATCCATCGATCCATCCATTATCCATCCATCCATCCATCTAACCGTCATCCATCCATCCATCCATCCACCTAACCATCATACCATCCATCCGTCCATCTAACCGTCATCCATCCACCTAACCATCATCCACCCATCCATCCATCCATCCATCCATCATCCATCCATCCATCCATCCATCTAACCGTCATCCATCCATCCATCCACCTAACCATCATACCATCCATCCATCCATCCATCCATCCACCTAACCATCTTCCATCCATTCATCTAACCATCATCCATCCATCCATCCACCTAGCCATCATACATCCATCCACCCAACCATCATCCATCCACCCAACAATGGAAATACATCTCAAAGAAACAAAAATGTGAACACCTTAATGATACATTAGCCTATGTGTTTATTCATTAAATGTGAGCCAGATTGCACTGTGTGATTCTTCACAGCTCCCCATCTGAATCCACCTCCTTCCACTTTCTTTCTCACTCACCCCATCACACGCCTTGGCCTCCCTGCTCTTCTTCAAGCACGACAAACTTAGCCCAGCCCCGGATGTTTCCAGGTGCCCTTCTCTATGCACAGAGTGGTTGTTTCCCTAACAACTTGAAGGCTTGTACCCTCCCTTCATTCACGTCTGCTCAAATACCTCCACCTCCAGGAAGACCTCCTTGATCAGCTCAAAGATCCCCCTCCTTCACTCTCCATCTCCTCACCCTTGCATTTTACAGAACTTACCACCGTCTGGTATTTAGGTTAGATTTATGGGCTGATGCTGTCCCATAAAATGAAAGATTCAGGAGAGGGGAATCTGTCTACATTTCTGCTTTATACACCACATTTGACTCGGTGCTGACCGATCTCAGGAAATGTTTTCAGAGTAAACACGCAGTTTGGGGGAGGTGAAGAAAGCAACGAGTGGGCGTCCGGTGGTCACACACTGGGCCTTCTGTCTCGCCCTCTCATTTCCTAGATCTAGAATGAAGCATAGGAAACAGGCAGCAGCTCCGTGAATACACACGGGTGCGTGTATCTCGTTATCTCGGTTCACATGCAGTATGACTACGTGCTAAATAAATGCAGGGTGAAAGCGCAAACTCATCAACTGCGGTGTAATTTCTTCAAGATCCGTAATTTCTCTCAGAGGTGGTGGAGGCTCCGGCAGCCGCTTTTTTTTTTTTCCCTCTCTCTCTGCAAAGATGGTACCACTGACGCATTCCAACGTGTGCCAAGTGTGCAGACGTGCGCACGGGCAGCTGCCCGCTCCCCCCGCCGCCCGGGGGGGCGAGGCTGACGCTCGCCCCTCCTTCCACTCGCAGCGCGGGGGCCCCACGTCGGCAGTGACGCAGGTGGGCTCAGGCTATTGCCATGGAAACCGGAGCTGCAGTGAGGAGGGGGTAAGAGGGCGCAGGGACCCCGGATGCCTCAACCTCTGCAGGCAGTCTGTGTGCATGGGATCCAGACCCCCGCCGGGCACACAGTAGGCCCTCAAGGCAGGTCTCGAAGGCCGACGGCTTAGCCCCCAGAAACCCGAGGATTCCAGCCGCCGCGCTGGCTCAGTTTCTGACAAGTTTCTGTCCCAAGTGTGTGGATGTGAGGGTGGTGGGGATCGTCCGGCCCTTTCCCTCATGAGTTCTCCTCCAGGAATTGAGACGGGGTCCAGCCCTGGACACCGGGGAAGAGTACCAACCGCCCCCGGCCACCCCGCGCTGTGGACGCGTCACCTCCCCGCAGGCCCTCCGCCTCGCGGCGGGGGCAAAGGGCTCTTACCCACCTCTCGGGGCGGCTGAGGACAGACCTCCGCCCAGGGAGTCGGGCCCAGGCAGCTGGGCTCTACGACAGTGGGGGACCCAGTGAGCGAGGACCCCCAGCTGAGGCTGTTCCAGGCAGAGGGAACAGCCAGAGCAGAGCCCCCCACCCCCACCCTCCGACCCCCCGCCTCTGTAAGATCAGAGAGAGGCCGGGGTGTCGGGGACGGGGGGGCAGGGGGCTGAAGACCTCACAACCGGCCTGCCTCAGGGGTCCCTGTGCTGGAGGGTTAATGCGCTGAGGACACCGTTCTGAAATTTTTTCTTTTTTAATTATGAAAGTATGATAACACATTTAGAGGAGACTTGGAAAAGTACAGCACAAAGTTACATGGAGTGCCGCTATATATTACAATTATCTTTCTCTGTAGATGAAGATTTTCAGTTGGAGTTTCAATATCAAATTCTCAAAAACTAACAGAATGAATATGCACGGCAGTAGAAGGATATGGAGACCTGGAAAGCGCTATGAACCAACTCAACTTGATTAAGCTTTGCACAGGCTTCACACAACAGCAGGGCCCACATCCTGTTCAGGTTCCCACAGACTGTAAACCAGGAGACACTGGAACGTATCCAGGGGCGTTAAGCAAGGGGCAGACATCGCAACCGTCGTGCAGGCCTTAATATTAGCTCTGAAGTGCTGTTTTGGAAGTGAGGTCCAACAGGGCGGGGAGCCGTGCACCCCCACTTAGTCTTGCCTCCCTGGGGTGGTGCAGATGCTAAGTCGTGTCTGACTCTTCGTGACCCTGTGGACTGTAGCCCGCCAGGCTCCTCTGTGCATGAGATTTCTCAGGCAAGCATACTGGAGTGGGTTGCCAGTTCCTTCTCCAGGGGACCTTACCAACCCAAGGATCAACCCCAGGTCTCCAACTCTGCAGGGAGACTCTGCAGAAGCCTCGGGGCAGGTTTGGGGCAGTTCAGAACCTCCCTCCCCCCCAGGAGCCGTGCTGCCCGCTGCCCCTCAGAGAGGGGGCGATGGGTACAGGCCTGGGGAGGAGTAAGGTCCGATGGGGCCCCAGCACCTCTGAAGGTCCACACTCACCCACCAGTGACCCTCCCCACAAGCACTGAATAGTTGGGCTCGACCTGTGAGTGGTCGAGGGTGAGACTGCGGAAGAAAGCAGAGAGCCTCTTCCGGCTTTTTTGAACCAAGAGGCTTGCATTTTCCTTTTGTACTTCACCCTGCAAATTGTGCAGCCAGTCCTGGCTGGATGGGTCAGCCCTGAGGCCAGATGGCCGGGACCCATGGGGGCCGTGTGTGGGGAGAGTGCTTAATTGCGGGAATCCTCCCTGTCACAGGGGGCTGCTGCTGTTTAAAATATCTATTTGCTGTCAAGGGGACAGGAGGCATCGGGGTGGGGGAGGAATAGACGGATAGGAGGAGGTGGAGGCTGGGGGAGGGGACGGGGTCGGAGAGGAGGGCGAGCCGTGGACTCTGAGAAGAGTCAGGGAGGAAACGGTCCAGCAGGGACAGAGGCGGGGTGGCCTGGCTGCATCTCCCGCTGCCTGAAGGAAAGCAGATGTGGAGCCTGACCTTGACCCCGTGACCTCCTGAGGCCCTGCCCCCAGGCAGCAAGCAACCCCCAACCCTGGGGTGAACTCCTCTGACTAGGGAAGTGGGGGGCTCTTGCTGCAACCACCGCTGCGGTCAGAGAGCTGGAGAGGCCCACCTCCTAACTGTGGTTATGTTTGAAGCACCCGCAGTCTGTGAGGCTGTGGGTTCACTCTTGAGAGTGTGCCGTCTGTGGGTTTGGACAAATGGATTAATACAATGACGTGTGTCCATCCTATGGGCTTCCCAGGTAGCTTAGTTGGTAAAGAATCCGCCTGCAAGACAGGAGACTTAGGTTAAATCCCTGGCTCTAGAAAATTCGCTGAAGGAGGTTATGGTAACCCCCTCCAGTGTTCTTGCCTGGAGAATCCCATGGACAGAGGAGCCTGGTGGGTATAGTCCATGGGGTTGCAAAGAGTCGGACATGCCTGAGCAACTCAGCACAGAGTCAGAAACTCTCACCCTGAGTGTGTGGCCACCTTTGATTTCTGCTCAGGTTTCTCGCCCTCCTCCCCACATGCATCCCTGGTGATGGACAGTCACTCCTGGCTTCAGTGGGAACTGGGAGACTCCCATCAGAGCGCACAACCCTCCAGCTAGAAGATGAGCCAGTTCTGGGGCCTAAGGTACAGCATGGTGGCTGGAGGTAACAGTATCGTCTTGTATACTTGAAAGAGATTGTGGTTGTGTCGTCCAGTCACTTTGTCACATCCGACTCTCTGTGGCCCCACGGGCTGCAGCACGCCAGGCCTCCGCGTCCTCCACTCTCCCGGAGTTTGCTCAAACTCGTCTCCATTGAGTCCGTGACGCCGTCCAACCATCTCCTCCTCTGACCTTGGAAAATATTACATCTTTTTTTCCCCAAAATTTTAAATGCCTTATTAAAGGCTCTTAATATAAAATGTTTAATATTATAACCAAGTTACAAGTCGTCAGAATTTTTCATTTTTGAAAACATTTATCAAAGAACGAGCGGCTGACACCTCCCGGGGTGGTGATGGGGTGCAGCTCCCCGCTGTTTCTGTTCCCAAGCCGGGAGGGGGCAGGAAAGGGATTGAAGGGGAAGGAACTGAGGCTGGTTTCTAACTCCTGCTGGAGATTTTCCAGTTGCAGTCACCCAAAGCGAGACCCTGAATCCTTGAGCTGAACCCCCTGAGAGGCAGAGAGCAGGGTGGGGGAGGGGAAGGGGTGCTAAGCCTACATCAGCCGCAGCCGCCAAGTGTGTATTTTAAAAATAATAAACGTGGACTTCTGGTTTCAGAAATGCCATCCGCTTCACGTGGTACTCAGGCCAGGGTTTAAAGTCACCTAGAGGCACAGCCTCCTGAGATGAATGTAAAGTCACGACTGGGGAAATCCTCGAGGGCGTTTGGAAATGATGTCGCTCTGCTTTCGGGGGTAATGAGGCGAGAAGGGGAGATGAGCGCCTGGGGGTCACGTGCTCGAAGGTCTCCATCCTGCCGGGCCTGCCCGGCTCCTCTCCCCCCCGGAGGCCGGGAAGTGACTCCTTTCACCAGCCCCCTGGGAACCTGTGTTTGCTGTGTCCCCGTAAGGGAAGAATGAACTCATGTTCGCCACCTTTTTGCCAGGTATCAAAACGGCCTTTCTGAGACCAGAAGAGACTGGGTGGTAAATGTTCTTGCCACCAAAAAGAGAGGAGCAGAGTTCCTCACCAGTAGTGTGTAGCAGCCTAAATGGGGAAAGGATTCGAATGAGAACAGAGACCTGCATATGAGTATCCGTGCTTCCCAGACTGCTCAGGGGTAAAGCACTCGCCTGCCAGTGCAAGAGATGCCGGAGACGTGGGGTCGATCCCTGGGTGGGGAAGATCTCCTGGAGAAGGAAATGGCAACCCACTCCAGTATTACTGCCTGGAGAATCCCATGGACAGGGGAGCCTGGCAGGCTACAGTCCATGGGGCCGCAAAGAATCGGACACGGTTGAAGCAAGGGGGCATCCGTGCGTGTACCTAACTTAGTGCAGGAGGGCGTGAGAGACGGGGCATTAGCTTTCTGGTAGGAAAGCTGATGACTCTGGGAAGATACATGGACCCCCACTTTGGGGAATGGGTGGGAGGCAGGGTGTGAGTGGAGTGTCTGGGCGTCTCTCTGGGTTGGTTTCAACTCCATGTCTCCCAGAACAGGGAGTTGCTCCCGGGAGGGGATTAATGACACTGGAGACTCTGCTTTGGGGCAGATAAGGGATTCCGAGAACTCAGATGCCCTCAGCTTGGGACAGTTCACGTGCCAAAGTGCCGTCTTTGTGGAGGCATTTCCTGGCCCCCATCAACAAGCATGTGACTGAGCACCTTCCGTGCGCCAGGCACGGTGCTGGGCGCTGAGTTACTCCAGGAACAGGGTCTCTGCCTCCGGGGCCCCTGGGTTGTTGGAACAGACAGGCGGGCGTTCCTCAGGAGCTCACACGAGCATCTGTTTCAAGATGGAAAATGTGTTTATCCAGCACCCCCTCCCCACCTGCAGTGAGACATGCCCCCCTGGGCGGGAGTCCACAAAGTGATATAGGCACGGGTGAGCCATGGACTGAGGGATGAACGCAGAGACGGAGAGAGGGAGGCCTGGGGTCCTGCTTTAGACGGGGTGTTGGGGAGGGTGTTTCTGAGAGGAGGGGGTTCGTTTTGGTTGTGGCTGAGCCCGGCCTTGTGGGTCTCGGCCTCTGTGAGACTGGGGAGGGGTAGGGTGGCCGGGGCCCCTCAGTTCCCCTGCGGGCTGGGGAGCCGGGGGCGGCCGTGCAGGGCTGTGCTGAGCACCAGGAGTCTGCACACACCGCAGAGGTGGGGGGCATGGCTGCCCTCTCTTTACATACCGGCCAAGTATTCTGGGGGTTCCCAGGCTGACCAACTGGGAACCCCAGGCTGACCCGGTGGCTGCAAATTCGGGACCCCTCAATCCCTGTCCTCAGCCCCTTGAGTTCTGTTATTCACTAGAGGGGCTCGCAGAATTCAGGGACGCGCCGTGCCCCCAGTGTGATGCTATATGTGTGGATGTATACGGTAACAGCTGCTTTCATTCATTTGGTTGCGCCCAGTCCAAGTGGCAGCATGTGGGAGCTAGTTCCCTGACCGGGGATGGAGCCCGGGCCCCCTGCACTGGGAGCGGGGAGGCCCAGCCCTGGGACCACCAGGGAAGTCGCTGCGATGCTCAAATGCAGAGAGGCACTGGGCTTTGGGGTCCTCGGGGTGCCTCCCCTTCCTGCACATCCAGGAGTGTCCCCAGGGAGCCTCATGCAAGCATTGAGGGTCCCAGGTCTTTGTTAGTGTCCCATCATGGGGGTCCCGGGTCTTAGATAGTGTCCCATCATGGGGGTCCTGGGTCTTTGATAGTGTCCCATCATGGGGGTCCCGGGTCATTGTTAGTGTCCCATCATGGGGGTCCCGGGTCTTAGATAGTGTCCCATCATGGGGGTCCCGGGTCTTTGTTAGTGTCCCATCATGGGGGTCCCGGGTCTTTGTTCCATCGTGTTCCATCATGCGGGCTGGGTTGATTTCATCATTTGCCACATGATGAATTCCATCTCCGGTGCCTCCATCTCCTCCCCAGAGGTCAGGGTGATGTTTATCGGCTGCTCAACATTCTCCATCACTCAGCTCACGGCCCTTCAGATGTGGTGGGTGTTTGCGTCTGTGCTCGGGCTCATAAATGTTCAAAGATATGCAGGAGATAGATCACACTGTACAAAAACACATTCTTCACATCGCTCTGACCACTGTTTCTCAGCTGGGAGTGGTTGTCTGTCCCCAGAGGGCGCCTGGCAGCATTTTATCACAGTTTGAGGACAGGGGATTAGTGGGTAGAGGCAGAAGATGCTGCTTCCAACGGCCTGTGATGCACAGGATGGCCCCCAGTCATCCAGGCGCCAGCGAGCAACGCTCTGAGGTTAAGGAGCCCTGAACTAGGCTGAGTGGGATATGTTATAAAATTCACTTGAACATTCAGCTTTTCTATGGATTTGGGTATTTATTAGATCTTAGGGATACTAATTCTAAAGAGACAACATAGTAAATCACATAAAGTGCGAAATATCCCCTACAATAAAAGCTGTACACAGTGCAGTGGACTATCAGGCAGTAAAAAGAGTGGAATCATGCAATTTGCAGCAACATGGATGGACCTAGAGATCGTCATACTGAGAGAAGTTAGGTCAGAAAGAGAAGGAGAGATAGTTTTGACATCTCTCATTTACAGAATCTAAAAAGAAATGACACAAAGGAATTTACAAAGCAGAAAGAGACTCACAGACTTAAGAGAACGAACTTATGGTTGCTAGGGGGGAAGGGATCGTCAGGAGGTCTGGGATGGACACGCAGACACGGCTGTATTTAAAATAGCAACCAGCAAGGACCTGCTGTGAGCGCAGGGAACTCTGCTCAGCGTTACGTGGCAGCCTGGATGGAGGGGGGCTTGCTTGTATATGTATGACTGTCTCCCTTCATTGTCCACCTCAAACTATTAACACCATTGTTAATCAGCTATACCCCAATCCAAAATTTTTATTTAAAAAATCTTTTTAGTTAAAAAAAAAAAAGTTGTATAAAGATATGATGGCTAAGTAAAATATTTGCACGAGAGCAAGCACCACAAGGGTAATATCATTTTCAGGAGGATGTTTTTCCTTTTTGTTTTAATAATACTTTCTTCCAGCAAATAAAAATCAAGAGTAAAACAGCTATAAGTTGTCTTTAGAGGATTACATATTGTGACATCTTAAATATGTATGAACACATAACCCCTTTATCTCCTCTTGCTGCTCTGATTTTAATGTAAGGAGTTAGGAAACCATGTAAGACAATGTAACCTCCTAGGTATCACCTCTCATGAGGAGCTGCCGATAAATTGAACATAAAGCTTTTTTTTCAGTTTTTCATCTTGCATGGGGAGATAGCTGATTAATAATGTGACAGTTTCAAGGGGACAGCAAAGGGACTCAGCCATGGATATACGCGTATCTGTTCTCCCCCAAACCCCCTCCCACCCAGGCAGCCACATAACGCTGAGCAGAGTTCCCTGTCTCTACAGGGAGGCCTTGTTGGTTCTCCATCTTAAACACAGCAGTGTGCACAAGTCCGCCCCGCACTCCCTAACCATCCCTTCTCCCCATCCTTCCCCTCAGCAAACATACGTGGAGTGTGCAGCTTTTTAACACTGACTCTGTGCCATGCCCTGGCAGTTACCCCAGTCAAGACCCCCATACATAAGAAGACATACTTGAGTTACTTTCCGTCTAGAAAATAAGAAAAAGTGGGGGAAAACAAGATCCAGAACAAGATATGGACTTCCAAGATGTTGACGTGCGCATGAGACATGTGTGTGACTTAGCGGTGGGAGTCTCCTGACCTCTGGATGTTTCATGTGGATTCTGAGAAAAATGTCTGCTGCTTTAATTAGATGGAAATGCACACAACAGAGAGCTTTGCATCAGGTCTGGCATTTACTGCATGACTCCCGGGGACATTCCAAGCTGGGCTGTTGACCTGTTTTCCTCTGGACCCCGAGCCTTGTGTTAACTCCTCAGTGACTTCTCGTCAGGAACCCGGCCATCCCTGTTGGAAATGCCCGTCTTGCTGCCCCCTTATCTCCCTTCCTCCCTCAACCCCTCTTATTTCTCTTGTTTGAGTTGTTATTTAGTCGATAAGTTGTGTCCAACTCCTTGAGACTCTGTGGACTGCAGCACGCCAGGCTCCTCTGTCCCTCACCATGTCCCCGAGTTTGCACAGTCGTGTGCATCGAGTCGGTGATGCCATCCAACCATCTCATCCTCTGTCATCCCCTTCTCCTCCTGCCTTCAGTCTTTCCCAGCATAAAGGTCTTTTCCAGTGAGCCAGCTGTTTGTATCAGGTGGCCAAAGTATTGGAGCTTTAGCTTCAGCCTCAGTCCTTCCAATGAACATTCAGGACTGATGTCCTGTAGGATGGACTGGTTGGATCTCCTTGCAGTCCAAGGGACTCTCAAGAGTCTTCTTCAACACCACAGTTCAAAAGCATCAATTCTTCTGCGCTCAGCCTTCTTTAGAGTCCAGCTCACGTTCGTATGTGACTAGGTGTTGACCCTAACGAAAAACTGGAAACAGGCATTAACCTGAAACACGGGGCGTGAAAATCAAAACAACTCTGAGATACCAGTTCGTGCCCACTGGGGAGGGCATGTTTTGTTTTTTTTATTTCTGAAAGAAAAATGTCAAGTGTTGATAAGAATGAAAGGAGCTGGAACCCTCACTTCCTGCTGGGAAGAGCTCCATGGTTCGGGCTCCGTGGAAGGTGCTTCGGTGATTCCTCAGAGCGTTACACATAGGTCCACCACGTGTACCCAGCAGTCGCGCTCCTGCGTGTGTGTTCATCCACGTTCAGAGCGGCATTTTCCACAGTAGCTGAAGGGAAAACCCAACAGCCCACCAGCACGGGCAGGCATAAACAAAACAGGGCCCGTCCGTGCAGTGGGCTGCAGAGGCAGCTCCGCCCCGGGGTCGGGAAGACCTCCTGGAGGAGGGCACAGCAGCCCGCCCCAGTGTGCCTGCCTGGAGAGGCCCACGGACGGAGGAGCCTGGGGGCTGCAGTCCACGGGGTCACAGAGGGTCAGACGCGACTGAGCGCCCAGCACTGGCTGGCTGGCCGGAGCCGGGCACACAGGACTCTGCTCTCGTAGGGCCTCCGGAACTGGTGGACTTGTAGGGACGAAGCGCGGAATGGCGGCTGCCGGGAGGAGGGGTGGGGGAGCGGGAGGCTCTGCTTCCGGGCGGGGCGAAGGAGAACTGGAAACCGGGTCACAGTGCAGGCCGCGCAGCACGCTGAGCGTGCTGATGGTCTGCCTGTGCGCTCAGAAGTGGTTCAGATGGTCTGCTGTGTGTGTATTTCACCACAGTAGGAAAATGTGTAATGTTAGAAAACAGCATAGACCACGCCATTCGCAGTCTTAGACAGATATTGAATAGATATGGAAACAACGGCATTTTAAATATTTATATTACTAAATAAGTTATTTAAGATTAATATTTACTTTTAACAACTTTTTTGCATTTAATTTTTAGTGACGCAGATTTGCAACGCTGCGTCAGTCTCTGCTCTGCAGCACTGTGAGTCAGCTACACGTGCGCGCTTAGTCGCTCAGTCGTGTCCGACTCTGCAGCCGACCAGCCTCCTCTGTCCGTGGGATGCTCCAGGCAAGGATACTGGCGTGGGCTGCCAGGCCCTTCTCCAGGAGATCTTCCTGACCCAGGGACTGAATCTTGGTCTCCTGCACTGCAGGCGGATTCTTTTCCATTTGAGCCGCCAAGGAAGCCCACGAATTAGCTCTCCATATACAAACAACTCCTTTTTAGTTTCCTTCCCATCCAGCTCACCACAGAGAACTGAGTAGAGTTCCCTGTGCTGTACAGCAGGTTCTCATCAGTTATTGACTTTATAAAACTGTTTAGACCTCTACGTGAATATTCACAGCAGCCCTACTCATAATAGCCCCAAACTGGAAGCAATACAGATGCCCTTTCAACAGTCCGATGAGTCAGGAAACTCCAGGGCTTTGACACGGGGGAATACTACTTGGCGGTAGAAAGGAGCAGACTGTTGGGATAAGCCAACAATCGGAACCATTTCCAGGGCGCTACGGTGAGTGGAAGGAGCCAGACTCAGGGGGCTACCCGCTGTCTGATTCTATTTATACAACATTCTTGAGAAAGCAAATGCGCAGGGTTGGGGAGCAGACCCGAGGGGTGCAGGAGACCTGAAACTCAAAAGGGAGCTCCAGGGGGTCCAACTGGGCCTCCCAGGCGGCTAGTGGTCAAGCGCCGGCCTGCCAGCGCAGGAGACAGGGAGGCGCAGGTTCCGCCCCGGGCCGGGCAGAGCCCCTGGAGGAGGGCGCGGCAACCCGCTCCAAGACTCTTGCCTGGAGAAGCTCATGGACAGAGGGGCCCGCGGGCTACAGTGCACGGGGTTGCAGAGAGTCGGGCACGACCGAAGCAACTCAGCACACAAGGGGCTTCAGGGACGGGAAAGGACCTTAGTTCCGTGTCCCATCTCTGCTGGGGGGCGCACGAGCCCGCGGCTGGGTTAAAACTCATAGTGCCCAACACCAGACCAAGTCCGTTGTCTTGTTTGACCGGAGCAGAGCTGGTTTACGGTGCTGCCTTAGTTTCGGATGTACAGCGCAGTGATTCAGCGGAACGTTCCCGTACATTCTTCTGAGCATTCTCTTCAGAGTGTTCCCTCCTGGACCAGCCCTCCCCACCCCGTGTCCCCGCCGACTGTCTCCCTGCGGGCCCCCGCGGAGCTTAGCCCTTGGCGCCCGACCCCCTGGGGGCAGGGACCCTCCTGTCTTATCGGGATGAGATTAGAAGCCAGTAAAAGTGAAATGTGCGTCACCGGCTCCTTACATGTGGTCACCCGGTTCCCAGCCCCGGGGTGGGGCGGGGGGATGTTTTTCCCCAGGGGACGCCGGGCAGAGTCTGGAGACTTCAGCAGGGGGACGGCGTGCTGTCGCCTCCAAGTGTCCGAGGCGTTGAGGGAGACTGGACCACATCCTGAGCGCCCCAGACACTTCCCGGCATCCGTGCGCCCCACTTGAGCAAACCCACACTCTGGCGAGGACTGTCCTTCCACAGGCATGTCTGAACACAGCTTTGCATCCTGGCCTCGTAAGGTGTGACTGCAGGGGAGCCGGCTGTGCCTGGGGGTGCGGGGAGCCCTTGGAGACCCATCTGCGAGCCTGCATCCACTGTGTCGACCACCGTGAAGGGAGCAGAGACACGGCTGCCCCAGGAAGTCAGGGCACACCAGCCATCGAGAGCATCTAGGGACAGTCCAGTTCAGTCGCTCAGTCGTGTCCGACTCTTTGCGACCCCATGGACCACAGCATGCCAGGCCTCCCTGTCCATCACCGACTCTTGGAGCTTACTCAAACTCCTGTCCGTTGAGTCGGTGATGCCGTCCAACCATCTCACCCTCTGTCGCCCCGTCTCCTCCCGCATCTAGGGACACACTCCGCAGACAGCTGCGGCCTCAGTGTCTGCATGGCCTGACGACAGACGGACCCAGCAGCATCGTGTGGGTCCCAAGCAGCCTCTTCTTCCCAGGGCCTTGCCCCTCAGCCTGGGGGAAAGTCCATACTGAGTGGTCAGGTTCAGCTTTTGCCTGGTGATGGGACTTTTTTTCCTTCCCCCCGTTTCAACTGAAGTATAGTTGATTCTCAATGTTGTATTAATTTCGGGTGCATAGCAGAGTGGTTCAGTTAGAGACACACACACGCATATATATCGTTTCTTCACATTGTTTCCCATTATAGGTTATGCCAATACGTTGAATAGAATGCAGTTTCCTCTTCTGCACAGTAGGTCCTTGTTGGTTATCTATTTTACATACTGTTGTTCAGTTGTGTCCGACTCTTTTCGACCCCACGGACTGTGGAATGCCAGGCTTCCCTGTTCTTCCCTATCTCCCAGAGCTTGCTCAGACTCATGTCCATGGAGTCAGTGATGCCATCCAACCGTCTCACCCTCTGATGCCCCCTTCTCCTCCTGCCCTAGTCTAGCAGTGTGTGTGTATTAATCCCAAGCTCCTGGTTTATCCCTCTCCCCCGAATCCCTCTCCCCTTTGGTAGCCATAGGTGTGTTTTCCGTGTCTGAGTCTGCTTCTGTTTGTAGATAACTGTATCCGTGTCACTGTTTAGATTCTTCTGTGAGTGACATCGTCTGGTGTTTGTCTTCCTCTGTCTGACTTAACGGCACTCAGTGTCCATCCTGTTGCTGCAAATGGCATTATTTCACTCTTCTTCGTGGCTGACTAATATTCCATTGTGTGTATGCACCACGTCTTCCGTATCCTTCTCTCTGCCAGGGGACGCTTAGGTCCCTCCTTGTCTTGACTAGCGTGAGTACCGCCGCTGTGGACACAGGGCTGTGTGTGTACTCTCAATTTACAGTTTTGCCCGGATGTACATCCAGGAGTGGGATTGCAGGATCATACGGCAGCTCCAGTTTTAGTTTTTTAGGGAGCATCCACACTGTTCTCCATACTGCCTGCACCAATTTCCATGCCCACCAACAGTGTAAGAGGGATCCCTTTTCTGTACACCCTCCCCAGCATTTTTAGTTTGTAGACTTTTTGATGACTGGTGTGAGGTGATACCTCACTGTAGTTTTGATCTGCATTTCCCTAGTAACTAGCAGGGCTTCCCAGGAGACGCTAGTGGTGAAGAACCCGCTTGCCAAGGCAGGAGACGTAAGCGATGAAGGGTCGATCCCTGGGTCGGGAAGACCCCCTGGAGGGGGGCATGGCAACCCACTGCAGTGTTCTGGCCTAGAGAATCCCGTGGACAGAAGAGCCCGGTGGGCCACAGTCCGTGGGGTGGCAGAGAGTCGGACATGACTGAATCAACTTTGCACACACGTGCACACAGAGTAATTACTGGCACTGAGCATTTTTCACGTGCCTGTTGGTCATCTGCATGTCTTCTTTGGAGAGATGTCTGTTTGCAGCTTATTTTTCAGTTGTCTGTTTCAGTATTCGGCATGCATGGACTGTTGGGCGACGTGACATTCGAGCTTCATCCCCTTGGGCCCTGAGGGCTGGGGTCAGAATGTTTCTTCCCTCTGAGTCTTCTTTCCTGTGTGGCACTGGATGAAGCCCCTGGTCCCCAGACCTAGGTGCTGTGTGTGTGGATAACAGTGTTTAGTGAGAGAGGGGGCGCTGGCTTCCTTTCCTAAATTGTTTCGAGGGACCCCCAGGGTCCCTGCCTCCTGGTGTGCACACCCTCCCCAGTGAGTATCACTGGGACTCAGGACTTGGCTCTGGCCTGTGGACCACGGCCAAGACCCTTCGATGCCGCTTCCATGATTGTGTCTCATCCCCTAAGCTCTGTCCTGCCGGCAGACTGGCTCTGGTTTCTCTCCGCTTCTCATAAACTGGCCGTGTCGGCAGAACTCAAATGGCGAAGGAGCCACGGGTGGCCCCTAGTCGACAGCCAGCGAGAAGCTGGCCCTCCGTCCTATGGAAGTGAGAGTGTTAGTCATTCAGTCGTGTCCAACTCTCTGCAACCCCACGGACCGTAGCCCGCCAGGCTCCTCTGTCCATGGGATTCTCCAGGCAAAAATACTGGATTGCCATTCCCTTCTCCAGGGGATTTTCCCCACCCAGGGATCAAACCCAGGTCTCCCACATTATGGGCAGATGCTTTGCTGTCTGAGCCACCAGGGAAACCCTCCTCAGTCCTGTAGTCCCAAGGAGACAGGTTCTGCCGACCCCCTGAGTGAGCTTGGAATCACGTCCTCCCCCGTCAGAGCCTCAGTGGGAAACAGCCCTGCTGTCACCCGGATCACGCCCTGTTGAGACTGAGCAGAGGGCCCAGCTCAGCCACGCCTGCATTCCTGACCCACAGAAATGGTCATTTTTCAGCCTCTAAGCTTGTGGTTATTGAAACACAACAATGGAAAACTAAGGCGCTCACCACCACCACCCCCCAAAGAAAGCAAATAGGATGATTACTATATGCTGTTGTTCAGTCACCAAGGAGTGTCCAGCTCTTCGAGGCCCCACGGACTGCTATGCCTATGCATGTCTGTTTCTACATGAAGTTGCAAAGTAAGAAAAATGAGATTCCTCCCATGTTTTCCCCCCAGGAACACAGGGTGTCTTTATAATCAGAGTGCAAGAGACCTGGTTAAACATGACCCCAAACCATCAGCATAAAGATGTAAATTCATGAATATGCCACAGACAGTTTGAAGATGTAAGTACCTGGCGGGGCCAGGGCAGAGAAGAGCCCGCCGTAAACAAGGTGGGTGGCGAGTCTCTCGAGGGCCACCCGCTGGTGACAGGATCCAGCCCACAGCCCTAGGTGATCTGAAGTTTGCAGGGCAAAGGGGGACATGCTGTCTTGTGGGCAGTGAGGGCCACAGAATTTCCTCTTCAGGGGAGCTTGGAGGAGGCAATGTTTTGCGAGAGGTGGGAGGTTAGGAATATATCTTGAAACGTTATTTGTTTATCTTCTTGACTCTCCACGCCTAGTTCTTGTGAGAGAGGGAAGCAGAGACTTCCCTGGTGGCCCGATGGCCAAGGCCTCACCTTCCAATGCACCGGGTGTGGGTTGGGTCCCTGGTTGGGGACCTAAGATCACACATGCCTCATGGCCAAAAAAACCCAAAACATAAAACAGAAGCCGTGTTGTAACAAATTCAGTAGACTTTAAGAATGGGCCACATCAAGAAAAAAAAATTTTTAATACAGATATTTTGAATAAAATATATTTTATTCAAATATTTAAAGATACTTTAAATAAAATATTTAAAAAGGAAGTGAAAACAGAAAGACATCCCTGGTGGCCTAGTAGTTAAGACTCAGCACTTTCACTGCTGAGGCCCAGGTTCAATCCCTGGTCCCAGAAGCCCTGCTGCATGGCCAAAAAAGAAAAAGGAAAGAAAACCTAATATTACTGTGTGTATATATATTTCTACATGAAGTTTCAATGGAAGAAAAAGTAGACTCCCCCCTCCCCCATTGTTTTATACCTTTCATTTAACTCGGGGATGTTTTTCCGGAAATCAGAGTGGAGGGCATTTATGGATCACTAATTATGTGCCAGGCATTGCCATCTCCATCAGGGACTCAAAGCCATTACATTAGAAAATGAAAGAACAGATTCTCAGCCTTTGAAAAATCCGGGAATAATTACAGCCGGTGGTCTCCATGGAAACGATCAGCAAAACAATCTTAATGGACTCGAACACCTTTTTTTTCCAGCACCATTTTGAAAAGGGCATCTCTTGAATAATGAGCATATTGTGTTGTTTCTGAGAGACCCATCTCCTTTTGCTATTCATTAAATGGCAAGCTGCATCCATACACAGGGACTGGGCGCCCGACCGGGACTTCATCATGAATTTGGGGAGTTTTTAATGTCACAGCTTGGGCCCAGGTCCCTTGTATACACACCTGGTGTGCCCTCTTCTCAGGGGAGGAATTTCAACCCCACTCCCCCCAAAGTCGGATCTTATTTGGGGCGTTTTATCAGCTCAGAGCATCCCTAACTTGTTGACAGCATTTCAGCAGCAGAGGCTCTCTGTCTCCATGGCAACCCCCATTAGCCTCAGGTGCCCGTCTGCCCTCGGCTCCCAGGTACCCGCAGCATCTCCCTCCGCGGACCCCTGGCGCGGCCCGCCCTCTCCCGCGAACCGGGCAGCCTTTACGCCCTCCCTGCCTGCTCGCCCTCCTGGAAACTCTGCCCTCGCCTGGCGTGTTCAGCTAAGGACAGCGGCGTCACTGGATGACTCAGAAACACACGATTTTCTCTACCCGCAGTTTGCCTCTGATGGGATCGATCCCCTTAGGAGATAAACACCTTTGAGGGACAGTGGGTATCTTGCTTCAGCTGTGTCGTAACCTCAGCGTGATGTTTTTCTATTAAAAATAACTTCCCTCCACCCTGACCCCCTGCCCCGAACTTTCCACAGCATTTGCGCAAGTTTGAGCTTTAAATCAATCAGTGTACAACCTGTCAGGTTCTTGCTGTTTCTGGGTTCAGAGAGCTATTGATCTTCTTCCCCAGCTTGCTGAATTGATCTTACTTCTTGATTGTTCTATGGAGTATTTTGTCTCTCGAGTCCGTCCCTGTCCTGAAATCGGGGCTTTCTTTCCCTCTTTACCCTAATGATCCGTACCTGTAGATAGCCATCTCATCCCCCATTTAATTCTTCCCCTTAATTTTCATTGCAAAATGAACTCACACACGCTGTTTGTTTTTGGAATCAAATAACATTGATCTGTGCGTCTGTGAAACAAACAAGGGGAAACGGAAAAATCTTTCATCGTGGCAAAGGAGCAACCAAATATTTGGAAGACTGTTTTCAAACACAGATGGACCTAGAGATTGTCACACCGAGTGAAGTTAGTCAAACAGAGAAAGACAAATACGTGATATTGCTCATATGTGAAATTTTTTAATGGTGCAAACGAATCTACTTAAAGAACATAAACAGTCACGGACGTAGACAACAAACTTATGATTAACAAAGGGGAAAGTTGTGGTTATTGAGGGGGCAGAATAAACTGGGAGCTTGGCACTGACATATACACACTGCTATAAACAGAGCAGATAACTAATAAGGAGCTACTGTATAGCGCAGGAAACTCTCCTCGGTAATGACCTTTATGGGGAAAGAATCTTAAAAAGAGTGGATTTATGTCTATGTATAACTGATTCCTTTTGCTGTACAGAAGACACGAACACAGCACTGTAAATCAACTATACTCCCATAAAAATTTGAAGGGGGGGAAAAAAAGATTGTTTTCAGTCATGTTCCTGGAGACCACCCGCATCCAGGGCTGGCTGAAAACGCAGGACACCCTGGGAAGCAAGGTCTCCGCCTCAAGCAGCCTTCCGCGCCGCCCCGCTCCGGTTCCTTTCGCCGTATTCCGGTGTTTTTCTGTCACAGTCACCAGTGACTGAAGTCATCTGGTTTGTGCCTCTGCTCGCTGGTTTATTGTCAGTGACCTGGGGAGAGAATCGGGCCCCCCCACCCACCCCCCGAGTCCCGAAACGCTTGCCTATCTGATTCACCTCTGCGTTCCCAGGACCCTAAAGACGCCAGATTTTTGCTGTGCTCGGCATACATGTTTTGAGTGAATATAGGATGTGTCAAAGGTTATCTCAAATATGCACGTGTCCTTTGGCCCAGCAAACTGACTTGTAGACTATATCCTGCAGGCGAAGCTGAACCTCCGCCAAATACAATACAGACACGTTGCTTTTTCCGTGGCTTTTCGGGAGCCGGGGAAAAGAACTGAAACAGCCCGCCGGCCCGTGGGTGGAGGAACGCTGAAATCAATGCCGGTGTCTGCGCGCCGTGAAGGATTCCGCCAAAGCGAGCGGAGAAGCGCTGAGTCCTGACAGGGAGCCATGCCCACCACGGGCTGTCAGACGCAGCACAGGTGTCAGAGAGTCTGTACTGTCATGTTGTATGATGTGCAGACAAACGTACTCGTAACCGCACGTGAGGGTGTAATTGTGCACAGTTACGTGTGCATAATGCCTTAAGAACTGTGGATGTGAAGCTCCGCGCTGGGTAACACGGCAGAAGCTGGTGTTCTGGAAGCTGCCACCACCCAGGGAAGGGAGAGGGGGAAGAAGCAGCAGTGAGGGCGGGAGACAGATTTCTTTCTGTTCTGTCTGATGAGGGCTTTTGTGCTCTCTTCAAAATGAATCATTCAAGGAGCGAGCCTAACGGGAGACAGCGATTTGCATGACGTTAGCTGAAAGCTCCATCTTGCGAGGTGGGCGAGAGGCTAGGGTTTCTGTGATGTGTGTGCTGAGACTTCCCAAACTGCTGCCGCAGAGGGCAGAGAGAAAGAAAAAGATGAACGCACAGGATAAAAATTAAAGTTTTAAGTCATGAGGAAAAGGTAAACGGCATTTAGAAGGCGATCAAGGAACAGCTGGAAGGTGAAAATTTTAAAGGAGCATGTTAAGATGCAAAAATATGGGGTGGCTAATGTAAATTGCACAGAAGATACAGGAGGTGGTCTAAGAGATCACAAAACATTGCTGAGAGGTTAAATAAGACCCAAATAAATGAAGAGACACATGAGGCTCAGATGTTTGAACTTTTTTAAAATTTCAGAATATATATATTTTACTGAAGCACAGTTGACTTACAACGTTCCAGGTGCACAGCACGGTGATTCAGCTACATATATACACATGTATCATTTTTCAGATCATTTTCCATTGTAGGTTATTACAAGATATTGACTCTAGTTCCCGGTGCTACACAGTAAATCTTTGTTGCTTGCTGCATATCTGGTTTTTTTTTTTTTAATTTGAAATCTATTATTCATAGTCAAACAAGTGGCGTCAAAATGTCATAAATTTTTTTAGCTAGGCAAAAATTTATAAGTTTTCTAAGATATAGATATTATACATGTTATTTATGTAATATGTATACAAAGGCTTTTCTATGCTTGATAAAGGCTTGAGAAAGAACAGCAGAAAGAAAGATGAAGAAATTGGAAAACAAAGTAAATGAAATGAGAGCACTGAGCATGCTCCAGAAAAAGTGAAACGAAAAAAAAGAAAGAAAAGCAGCCGTGAAACGAGCTCGGCGAAAGATCCAGAACTCTCGGCAATGTCAGCAGGACTGTTTCCTCCAGGCTGGTCTCATATTCCCAGTGCCTTTTTTTTTTTTTTTTTTTTTTAGAATCAACACACTGATTCTAAAGTTTATCTGGAATTATGGGAGGGGGGAATAAAGTAAGAGCCTGAGATGAATAGATATACACTACTATATAGAAACTAGATTTAAAAAAAAACACCAAGTACCTACCGTATAGCACAGGGAGCTGTTGACATATTCTATATACCTCAATAGCTGTAGTGGGAAAAGACCTGAAAAAATATACACATATATAAATATCAATATGCACACAAGTGCATTTCCATGCAAACCTGAATCACTTTGCTATGCTCCCGAAATTAACACAACATTGTAGGTCAACTGTTGATTGCTGTTGCTTAGTCACTAAGTTGCGTCTGACTCTTTGGACCCCGTGGACTGCAGCTCACCAGGCTCCTCTGCCCTTGGGATTTCCCAGGCAAGAATACTGGAGTGGGCTGCCGTTTCCTTCTCCAGGAGATCTTCCCCACCCACGGCTCGAACCCGAGTCTCCTATACTTCAGCTAAAAATAGATCAATAAATTTTATATGGAATCAGAAAGGATCTAGAATTGGAAAAAAAAAAATACTTAAGGAAAACAACAAAGTCAGGGGATTTAAGTGATCTGACTTCCAGTCTTTGTTAAATGCATTCGCAAAATAGATAGAACAGATGAGGCAGAAGGGTACCTATTGCAAAATTCCCTCCCATCCTCCATCCTCCAACTACTGACTCCTCCTCTTGTGAGGCAACCAAGGTTATCAGGTTTTTGCTGTATGCTCACAGGTTCTGGGCCGTCCTGTAGTGGCTCAGCGGGTAAAGAGTCTGCCTGCAGTGCAGGAGACTTGGGTTTGATCCCTGGGTCAGGAAGATCCTCTGGAGAAGGAAATGGCAGCCCACTCCAGTGTTCTAGCCTGGAGGACCCCATGGACAGAGGAGCCTGGCGGGCTACAGTCCATGGGGTCGAGAAGAGCTGGGCATGATTGAGCAACTAACACTTCCACTTGCACAAACATACTGCCTATGCAGAACAAGTATGCTCTCTCTTTTTCCTACATTAACACAAGGCGTGATGCTCTGTCAAGTTTTGTGTTTTACTTTTTCTTTGGTACAGTTACGTGTCTTAATGATTGGTCCATAGCAGTTGCACAGAGAGGCACTTCGTCCCTTTCCGTGGCTGTGTAGTATTCCACAGCTTATATGCTGAAGTGTGAGTGGACGTTTAGAGTGTGTCCATTTCTTACTACAAATTCTGCGGACGTGAATAGCTTGTTGGGGACGGTCTAGGGCTGTGAAGAGAGATGCTAGCGTGAGGCATCCAGGCCTCCATGTACCTGGACAGTGCAGACCCCACCCCCCACTGTCTGCGCATTTGACAGCCTCCGCCTGGGTCATCTCAGCAAGTCCTGAATGTGTCTGGGTCATTGCTTCCTGCTTAGAGCTCATCTCCATACACTTAATAATAACATTAATATGACCCATATCACCTTGATTCTGAACTGTTTTCAAAACTAAATGTTAAAAACTTAAAAAAATGAGATAGAAGCAACCTAAATATCCATTTATGAGTGGATAAAGAAGATATGGTGCATATATATATCTAACCGTAACCCTAACCCTAGATATATATATATATATATATATATATAGTGGAATATTACTCAGCCATGAAAAGGAACCAAATAATGCCGTTTGCAGCAACGTGGATGGACTTGGAGACGATCGTCCTAAGTGAAGTCAGACAAAGACAAATACCATATGGTATCACTTGTATGTGGAATCTAAAAAAATGATACAAATGAATTTATTTACAAAAGAGAAACAGGCTCACAGACTTTGAAAACAAACTTATGGTTACCAGAGGCAGAAGGGTGAGGAGGGATGGATTAGGAGTTTCCAGTTAACACACACACACTATTATACATAAAATAGATAACCAACAAGGACCTGCTGTGTAGCCCACGGAACTGTATTCAGTCCTCTGTAATGACCTATGTGGGCGAAGAGTCTGAAAAAGAACATATATATGGGCTTCCCAGGTGGTGCCAGTGGTGAAGAACCCGCCTGCCAGTGAGGAGACATAAGAGTCGAGGGTTCGATCCCTGGGTTGGGAAGATCCCCTGCAGAAGGGCATGGCAACCCACCCCAGTATGCTTGCCTAGAGAATCTCTGTGGACAGAGGAGCCCGGTGGGCTACAGTCCATGGGGTCGCCAAGAGTTGGACACGACTGAAGGGCCTCAGCACAGAACGCATGTATAACTGGATCACTCTGCTGTACACCTGAGGCTAAGGCGACTTTGTAAATTAACTACAATCCAATATAAGATAAAAATCAAATTAAAAAATAAATGAGAGCTTATTCGGTGTACTGAGAAGAAAAATATAATATTTGACAAAGCAGATGTTGAGAACCCTGTGCGCTCTTCCATCAGCCTCTTTCCTGGGTGGCGGAGGAGGCACGAATTTTCCATCCTGCTAATGGCTGTTTTAACTGCTCCATTCCGGGCTAAGAGGTTGACATTTAACCGATAAATGTCACGTCTCGAAACCCAGCACAAAAAGACATTTCTACAGAACTGTTAAGAGCCCTTTTCACTTGCAAATTTCCAACCTGAGCCCATCTCCGCGGGCTTGCATTATTCATATAATTTGGAAAATGACTCACCATTCCTGAGTCGTGATTGTCTGCAGGGCACAAGCCTTGAAAGGTGCCACGAAGCAGCTCTTTCCAGCTTTTAAACAAGACAAATATTCACCTTTTTTTTTCCCCCCCTCTTCGGTGTCATGGGATTATATTTTCTTACAGCAAAGGATTGCTCACACATTTTTAAAAGTTTCCATAATGCTTCTCACTGGGAGATATAAAACACAAGGGGGGAAAAAAAAGGTGCCTCGAGCTCATTTGTACAGCTTAACACACTAGTTCCCAGGTAATAAAGGAACCAGGGCTCCCCAGGAAAAAACCACCACCACCACCCCTCCTCCAGAGATAAAACACCATGCCAGCTTTGAGGATAATCACTCCCTGGCTGTTCCTCTTCGTTTCACCCGCCCGGGGTAAACCACTGTTGACTTTTGTTTGTAAAACAACCACCTTTTCATTTGTTAAAATGGTGGTAATCCTTGTTTTGTTCTGTTTCTTTCTTTCTTTTCTCCCCAGCTCCTCCACGCCCCCCCTCTTCTCTCCCATTTAAAGCACAGGAAACTGTTTTGCTTTTTCTCCATCATTGCTGGGATTCAAGTTGCTCCCTCTTTCTGAAAACCTTCACTGTGGTCCAATACACAGGACGCAAAGTCTGCCCCCCACTGTTTTCAGCGTCCGCTCAGTACACTCACGTTGCAGAGCGCCGTTTCTCCGCCTTCCACCTCCTTAGCGCCTCCTCTTCCCCAACTGAAACGTCCCCGTTTCCCCCCTGCCAGCCCTTGGGAATCGTCATCCTATGTCTGTTTTTATAAATCTGACTCTTCTGTTGTTCAGTCGCCCGGTCGTGTCCGACTCCTTGCGACCCCATGGACTGCAGCACGCCAGGCTTCCCTGTCCATCACTATCTCCTGAGTTTGTTCAAACCCTTGTCCATTGAGTCGGTGATGCCATCCAACCATCTCATCCTCTGTCGTCCCCTTCCCCTCCCGCCTAAAATCTTTCCCAGCATCAGGGTCTTTTCAAATGAGACAGTTCTTCGCATCAGGTGGCCAAAGGATTGGAGTTTCAGCTTCAACATCAGTCCTTCCAATGAACATTCAGGACTGATGTCCTTTAGGATGGAGTGGTTGGATCTCCTTGCAGTCCAAGGGACCCTCAAGAGTCTTCTCCAACACCACGATTCAAAAGCATCAGTTCTTCAGCGCTCAGCCTTTATGGTCCAGCTCTCCCAACTGTGCACGACTACTGGAAAAACCATAGCTTTGACTAAATGGACCTTTGTCAGCAAAGTGATGTCTCTGCTTTTTAATTCGATGTCTAGGCTGGTCATAGCTTTCCTTCCAAGGAGCAGGTGTCTTTTGATTTCATGTCTGCAGTCACCATCTGCAGTGATTTTGGAGCCCAAGAAAATAAAGTCTGACACTGCTTCCACTTTTTCCCCTTCTATTTGCTATGAAGTGATGAGACCAGATGCCATAATCTTAGTTTTTCTGATGTTGAGTTTTAAGCCAGCTTTTTCTCCTGTTCTTTAAAGATACTAATTGATATTTGTATAACGAGCGAGAGAAGGAAGGAGTAAATTAGTAAACGGTGAGAAGCGCTGAGTGTCACGCCCCAGACACTTGTCCAGCTGTTAGAAAGCTGTGCTTTCTGCCTCGCAGAGGCCAAACACACCGGTTTTGAAGCCGCGTTTTGATTCCCAGCCAGAAACTGAAGTCAGGCCCGGGCAGTGAGAGCTGAATCCTAACCAGTCGACCGGTGGTCAGTGACAAGGCCCTGGCCCCTACGGCTTTGCAGAAAATGAAAATTCCCGCAAACAGACGGAAAGTAGTGAAACAACTCAGGTGTTTATTAGGAGGAAAAAGACCTCAGTATGCATGGACAGACTCGCGGATGGGCTCAGAGAAGCACTCGAACCCTCCTGGTGGTTAGAATCCTTGTGGCCAGAATCTTGGCCTTCTCTGCCACTGAAGCCGAATTAAAAAAAAAAAAAGAAAGAAAGAAAAACAAAGACAGAGTTTGGAGGAAACAGACAGGTGACTTTAATTCCCGGCCGTGGAAGTGGGGAACACAGCAAGCTCATGCTGCGAGAGCTGTGGCCCCGACTCCGTGTAGAGTCTAGGGGCTCATGTGAGACCAGGGCTCCCGGGCAGGACCCAGGGGCGGAGAACAAAGGCGTCGGGGTCTTGGCCTCTTCCTTGCTGCGCTATTTCAGAACCGGTCGTAGCCTGGCTTTGGTGACCCAGTAATTGAGTCTGGTTACCCGTGGCCCTTCTTTCTGTGAAGTAGAAAGGGAAAAACTCCAAGAGGTGGCCTGCCAAGACAGGACTGTAAAGGTGAGCACGGCATGCAGGAGGTCATGAGCATAGAGTCAGAGGACAGTAGGTGCAAATCGGGGCTCCCACAGGGTTAGGGGGCAAAAAGGCAAAGTTAGTTACAGACAACCAAGAACAGCTCGTGTGAAAGCCAGGAGCAGTCAGGCCTGCTCACTGTTGTTCAGCCGCTCAGCCGTGTTGGACTCTTTGGGACCCCATGGACTGGAGCACACCAGGCTTCCCTGTCCTTTGCTATCTCCCGGGGTTTGCTCAAACTCATGTCCATCGAGCCAGCGATGGCATCCAACCATCTCATCCTCTGTTGCCCCTTCTCCTCCTGCCCTCAATCTTTCCCAGCATCAGGGTCTTTTCAAATGAGTCAGCTCTTCGCATCACGTGGCTAAATATTGAACCTTCAGCTTCAGCATCAGTCCTTCCAGTGCATATTCAGGACTGATCTCCTTTAGGATGGACTGGTTGGATCTCCTCGCAGCCCAAGGGACTCTCAGGAGTCTTCTCCAGCACCACAATTAGAAAGCATCAATTGTTCAGCGCTCAGCCTTCTTTGTTCTGGGGAAAGAAAGCCTCATTCCTCTTTTCCTTTTCCCTGCAACAGAATCACTTTTATGGGGCGTTTCTTCTGGGTTTCCTCTGGCCAGTCATCTTGCTTTGCCTGGTTCTGAGTCTGTATTTGGTTTAATCTTAGGTTCCCTCCCCGTGTGTGTGGTCATCTCTCAGCCAAGATGGATTCCAGTTACGAGGCCTATGGGTAGGTTAACATTCCTTTTCTGACCTCCAGGGAGCTCTGTAGTCAGGAAGCTCTCCTTGACCTCGAGAAGGAGAAGTATGCAGTCTCTTTCCTGGGCAGGCTCCTCTCCGCCTCCTCTTCATCCTGCAGTCTGTCCACAGGCGACAGACTCCAGCTGCTCAGCCTGGGGCTTGTCCGTCTCTTGCCTCAGTTTTCTCCTTCTATAAAGCTGTTCTCCAAAGACACGATTTTTAAATTTATTTCTCTTTTTTTTTGGCTGCACTGCATGGTATATGAGGCCTTAGTTCCCCAACCAGGAATTGAACGCTCACCCCCTGCGCTGGAAGCCCAGAGTCCTAACCACTCGGCTGCCAGTTGTTGAGTTGCCTGGTCGTGTCTGACGCTTTGCGACTCCTTGGGTTGCAGCGCGCCAGGCTTGCCTGTGCTTCCGTGTCTCCTGCAGTCCAAACTCACGTCCTGGGCCGGGAAGATCCGCTGGAGGAGCGAGAGGCTGCGCGCTCCAGTGTTCTCAGGCTCCCCTCGTGGCTCAGCCGGTAAAGAATCCGCCCGCAATGCGGGAGACCCGGCTTCGATCCCTAGGTCGGGAAGATGCAGGAGACCTGGCTTCGATCCCTGGATCGGGAAGATCCCCTGGAGAAGGGAAAGGCTAACCACTCCAGTGTTCTGGCCTGGGTTGCAAAGAATCAGACACGACTGAGCAAACTTCACTTTCACTTTTTAACTTTCATGTCCATCGAGTCAGTGATGCCGTCCAACCATCTCATCCTCTGTCGTCCCCTTCTCTTCCTGCTTTCAGTCTTTCCCAACATCAGGGCCAGGGAGGTCCCCAAAGACACAATTTATTTAACATGCATGATACACAGGCCTCAGCCCTACTGACTGAAGTCTCAAGCCCATGCTTCCTCTCTGGACCCCCAAGTCGGGCCAGTTTCGGGGTCCCCTATTCCAGTATCCACATTCTCTCCTCAAGCCCCTGGTGATGGAAACAGGTTCAGGTAGTTGCCATGGAAACCAGTGCTCTCCTGAGCTGGTGAATGATTTCTGAAATTAAGTGTAAAAGCCAGGTCTGAAGGACTCAGAGTGAAAGCGCTATTATTTGTTGTTAAAAAAAAAAAAAAAACAAAACAGAATTGAGGTTAGAAATAAATGCACATTCTCAGAGAATATAGAAACACACAAGAAAATTGTCACTGGGAAGCGTGGACGAGAGAGAAAGAGGATAAAGTGAGCGGCGGGGGAGGCATATTTGATTTCTGCTTTATCGTTTCTCTCCTGCTCTCATGCAAACAATCACCTGTCCAAAAATTAAAATAAGCAAGAGCATCTAGAAAGTCAGAGCCGCTGATACAAAGCCCAGCTTGCACCCAAATTGCTTCAGTGAAAGGTGGACGATATGATTACCAAAGTAAAGTGGCACACAACAGCAACGTGCTTCTCCGCAGGAAAAGTAGACCCAGGAGCAACTTTAATAACCCTAATAGAACCATCCGTGTTCCTATGAGCCCTGTTGGAACAATCAGTGAACTGTCTTAATACATAAAGCACTGAGGGAAGGGCGGCCAGCCCCCGAGGCAGGCGATATGCATGCAGTTACGCCGCTCCCGCTGTTGTATGGAAGAAACCAACACGGTGTGGTAAAGCAGTTTTCCTCCAATTAAGAGATAAATAAGCAAAAAGAATTAAATTGTCAATAAAGAAAAAAGTAAGTATCTCAAGGGAATAATAAACTGCAATAATTAACAAGTGAATCATCACGGGAAATGCAAAAAGAAAAAAAGGAATATTACTCAGCCATAAAAAAGAGTGAAATAATGCCGTTTGCAGCACCATAGATGGACCTAGAGATGATCATACTGAATTAAATGGGTCAGAGACAAGTATTACATGGTGTCGTTTATATTCAGAACCTAAAATATTATATAAACGAACTTATTTACAAAACAGAAATATAAATAAAAATACAAAAAACAAAATGGAGATATACCCACAGATATAGAGAACAAATTTACGGTGACCATAGCGTAAACGTGGGGAAGGGTGAGGGATAAAGCAGGAGTCTGGGATTAACCGATCCAAGCTCCTGCATATAAAATAAATAAATTCAATTTTTAAGTTACTTTTTTGTGCTTTAGGTGTATGTTTACTAAATATGGCAACCTGCAGGTAACAGGCCAATCCAGGCAGTATAATTAAGAGACCTGTTAATGAGATAAGTAGGTAATATATATGCAGGTCTAGTAACTATTTTTTTTTAAGCCTCATTAACTGCTAGGGGTGGGCTGGACCGGGCAGGCTCAGTAGTTGCCATGGGAACCGCAGCTGGAGGGGGAAGGAGGGGCTGGGAAGGGGGCGGAGAGAGCCCCAGCGGCTAGGACTCTGGACTCCAAGCGAGACTCTTGGAAGTGGGGGAGGAGAGGGGAGGGGAGGGGTCACAGCTGGAACTGGGTGGCCCCAGGGGTGTTTACAGAGTGAAGAATGAAATGCAGGGTCTGCGTTGAGCAGTTCAGCTCGGGGAATAATCTTTTCTAGCTCATTGTGTCCTTGCAAATATCAGATGATGTTTATAAAGCATATGGTGCATTTCTGGCGTTTCCATGGTGACAGGCAGACACACTGCCAGAGAATCACCTGTTCTGATGGTGGAATGGACCTGATAAAAACGGAGACTCTTGAGGCTTACCTTAGCCCAAGGAAGTAACTCTCTTGGTTAGAGAACTGTACCTCTTCTCGAGGTGTAGCAGGAATCTCTCTTAGCCTTCTGTCTGTCCGTCTCTCTATCCATCTATCTGTATGAATATACGTGATTTGTTTGCTGTTCAATACTGGCTGAATTAAAATTATTCTCCGTTGACTGTCATCTCCCACCCACTACAGTGTGTCCCATGAAAGCAGAGGTCTTTCCATCTGCTTCCTTCAATGCGTGGAAAATCACAGTTCTGGCTTGAATGGGGTCTCCCAAGACTAAGATTTTGAAGTCCTAGCCCCTAGTCCCCCAGAATGTGACTGTGTCTGGAGACAGGGTTTTTAAAGAGGTGATTAAGTTAGAACAGGGTCATTAGGATGGCTTTTAATCCCTCCTGTGGTTGTTCAGTTGCTCGGTCGTGCCCCACTCTTAGCGACCCCATGGACTGCAGCACGCCAGGCCTCCCTGTCCATCACCAGCTGCCGGAGCTTGCTCACATTCATGTCCATCGAGTCGGTGATGCCATCCAACCATCTCATCCTCTGTTGTCCCCTTCTTCTCCTGCCCTCAATCTTTCCCAGCATCAGGGTCTTTTCCAAGGAGTCAGTTCTTCTCATCAGGTGGCCAAAGGATTGGAGTTTCAGCTTCAGCATCAGTCCTGCCAATGAATATTCAGGACTGATTTCCTTTAGGATGGATTGATTAGATCTCCTTGCAGTCCAAGGGACTCTCAAGAATCTTCTCCAACACCACAGTTCTAAGCATCAATTCTTCAGCGTTCTCTGGTGTTCCTATAAAAAGAGGAGATTATCAAGAGGGAGGGGACGTAGCTATACCTATGGCTGATCCCTGTTGATGTACAGCAGAAACCAACACAATATTATAATTATCCTTCAATTAAAAATAAATATTTTTAAGAGGTGATTAGAACATAGACACGCTGAGAGAAGACCGTGGCCATTTACAAGTAGAGTCTTCAGAAGAAACCAAGGCTGCTGACACCTTGATCTTGAGCTGCCAGAATGAGGAGAAACTCAATTTCTGTCGGAAGGCCCACCCCCCCGCCCCCAGTCTGTGGTACTTTGTTATAACAGCCCTAGCAACCTAACACAGTCACCCTTTTTTTTTTTTTTAAGTTTGTGGTTAAAAAGCAAGAAACAGTCTGAAAACATGTGCGTAGAATTGATGGGAAAGCAATTACTCAGCATCTTAGAACCACCATAAAGTGTACAAATATTGATAATAGATGCTGGAGAGTGTGCGGGGAGCAGGGGACCCTCCTACACTTTTGGTGGGACTGTAAGTTGGAGCAGCCACCATGGCGCACAGTACAGAGGTTCCCGAAAAACTTGAAGACAGAGGTAGCCTATGGTCCCGCAGTCCCGCTCCTGGGCGTAAGTCTGCGGAAAAACATGGTTCGGAAGGATACGTGCAGCCCAGAGTTGTCTGCAACGCTGCCTCCAGGAGCCAGCCCAACGTCCATCCACGGAGGGGCGGATAAAGAAGATGTGCCTATGCACACTGGAATATCGGTCAGCCACGAAGGAGAATGAGGTTCCGCCATTCGCCGCAGCTCGGAAGGGCTGCAGATTTCCACACTAGCGCAAGTGAAGCGACTCGGAGGAAGACCAGCGTCGTATGGGACCATTTCTATGTGGAAGCGTGAAGGATACGAATGAACTTACAGAACAGAAATATGACTCACAGGCATAGAAAACAAACTTATGGGTACCAAAGGGTAAAAAGGGGAGGGATAAATTAGAAGTTTGAGATTAACAGGTACACCCTGTTATATATAAATAGATAATCAACAAGGTCCCACTGTATAGCACAGGGAACTCAATATCTTATAATAATCAATAATGGAAAAAATATTGTATTATAGGAAATTATAAAATATATAAGATACATAAAAATTCTTCCCAGGTAGTGCAGTGGTAAAGAATCCACCAGCAATGCAGGAGATGAGGGTCCCCTTCCTGGACTGGGAAGATCCCCTGGAGAAGGAAATAGCAACCCACTCCAGTACTCTTGCCTGGAAAGTCCCATGGACAGAGGAGCCTGGCGGGCTACAGTCCATGGAATTGAAGTCAGACTCAACTTAGCGAGTAAACAACCACCACGTAGACACATACGTATAACTGAATCAATTTGCCATCCTAAAACGTTGTGAACCAACCACACTTCAATAAAAATAAATAAATGGGGAAAAAGCTTATATTAGAAACTCTTTAAACAAAACCCTGCAGGACTCAAACAACCTGAACTTTGGAGACCCATGAGTGAATTCCGGCAGAAATGCCGATCCACAGACTGGGTCTGTGCTTCCTAGTATCTAGTGGGAATCCCATCCGGCTGTCCCCCGCGAGAGTGTGGGCAGTGGTCAGGAGGAAACACGTGGCCTTGGGGTGAGTGGTGGGAAATGGCAGCATCGTTCCCTCTTCACTGCCCCTCCCCTGCAGCCCGTGGGCATCCCACACTCCCCAAAGGAGCCAGAGTGAGAGCTTGAAGCCCTCACACAGAGCCGGCGGCTTCCCCTCTGCCACCCAAACATGCGTCTTTGCAGTGGACTTTCCAGGGGCTACAGAATGAAACCCCATGTCCTCACCGGGACAACATCCTGGAGGAGGAATCTGCAAGCATCTACAAAATTCGCAGGCGCACTTTCCCTCTGGCCCGCAGGCCACTGATCAATACTTAATTTAAACCACAAGTGCACGCAACCTTGAATCTGCAGTGGCTCCCTGAGTTCATCCAAGAGTCAGAACAGAATTCGGGTGGAAGGACATCTGTGCAGTCATGGATCGCTCACTGCCCCGGGGCATTGTCGTCGTCATTTCTGTAGCAGAAACACACCAGAAATGCGTCAGGAAGTCAGCCTGTGAGATTGCAGCAGAGCCGCGCGTGGAACGGTCCATAGCCGTTAAGAATGCAGAACATCTTTGTGGCTGCAAGGACATCAAACCCATCCATCCTAAAGAGAATCCACCCTGAAGATTCACTGGGAGGACGGATGCTGAAGCTGAGGCTCCAAAACTTTGGTCACCTGATGGGAAGAGTCAACTCATTGGAAAAGACCCTGACGCTGGGAAAGATTGAAGGCAGGAGGGGAAGGGGGTGACAGAGGATGAGATGGTTGGATGGCATCACCGACTCAACGGACATGAGTGTGAGTAAACTGCGGGAGATGGTGATGGACGAGGGGGCCTGGCGTGCTTGCAGCCCATGGGGCCGCGTAGAGTCGGACACGACTGAGCGACTGAACAGAAACAGCTTTGTGCCTCAACGCGGGATCAAGACGTGGTGTGAAGTGATGAGGGCGAAGTGTCGAACAGCGCAACGCCAGCCACGCTGTGCGTCTGTGAAAAGAGACAGAAGGGTGTGAGCATCAAGGTATGTGTTGCCGCCGATTCACGTACAGAACACTCTGCAGGGAGACCTAGGAACTGGCAGCCGGGTTTGTCTCAAGAGCAAGTGTTGGTAAGCTTTTTCTCTAAAGGGCAGGTACTCAGCTCTGCCCCTGGGGTGGCAAAAGCGGCCACAGATAGTTGTTAAGGAATGGAAATGACTGTGTCCCAATAAAGCTTTATTTACAAGCGTAGGTGGAGCCAGGTGTGAGCAGATGGAGGGCGATTTCCCCTTTTTATTTACTTTATTGAACTTTAGTTGAGGTACAATGTGGTGTTAGTTTCGGGGGCACAGCACAGTGATTCAGTTACACACATAAATAATAGCCTGCTTTGGCTAGCTAACCCCAAACTCCCGATCCTCCCCTGCCCCGTGGAGACCACTAGTGTGTTCTCTGTGTCTGTGAGTCTCTTTGTGTTTTGTAAACAAGTGTGATTGTATCATAGCTTAGATTCCACGTGTAAGTGGGTATCATCTGACGACTTTGTTTTTCTAACTGACTTCCCCCGGCATGGTGATGTCTAGGCCCATCCGTGGTGCCGCAAAAGCCACTGTGGGATTCTTTCTCACCGTTGACTAACGTTCCATTGTCTATGCACGCCTTCCCGACCTGTTCCTCCGTCGGTGGACGCAGAGTTACTCCCTTGTCTTGGCTGCAGTGAACACCTGAGGGACATCTGTCTCATCGAATTAGAGTTTTGTCTGGATATGTGCCCTGGGGTGGGATTACTGGATCATATGGTAACTCTGCTTTCAGTTTTCAAGGCACTGTTCTCCGTGGTGGCTGCACCAAGGTACATATACAGGACGTTTCTGGGGGCTGGGTTTTCTGATCCCTGGGCTGGAGCGTGAAAACTAGGGCAGGAGCGTCGGGCCAGAAAGAGAAACACACCCTCCTGGTTCCCTTCCACGCAGCTCTTCGAATCCTCCAACGACGCCTACGGGAGAGGAACTGTTTTTATCCTCAACACACAGGGTTGGAAACCTCTCTTTAGAAAATTGCACAAGAACGCAGCTGGGAAGTGGGGGAGCCAACACACACCCACGCCGAGTGACTCCACAGTCTGATGGTGGCCACGTGTCGCTACCCGGCGCTCCCCCGCGAGCAACCAGCCTTCTGGCTCCAGCCTGGAAGGAGGGAAAAGACCGGCTGGCAAGGAGAGGGGAGTCGGGGCTCCCTTCCATCTCCCCGATCCAGGTTTCGGGGCTGAAGTGCAAGGGGCCTGGGGAATTTTAAACTTGGGTTTGGTCTCAAGTCAGTCCATATAAGCCGCTCGAGTTGCTGGAAGTCGGGTTTTCCTCACTGAGGGACTCCTTGCTCCACAAAAGGCTCTGATGGCAGCATTTCAAGTTCCCTAGATTGCAGATTTTCGGTCCTCCTGAGGACACGGGTTCCCAGGCTGTTTATACATTCACTCCCGGTTTCATCCATCACTGCCTGCGTTTCGGTTTTTGTTTGTTGGTTTTTTCTTTTGTCGTGCGTTTGACTTGGCTGCCCCGGGTCTCAGCTGTGGCACTGGGAGTGCCGGTCTTTGTTGAGGCATGAGGGTCGGGTGTTTTTTAGTTGGGGTATGCAAACTCTTAGTTGCAGCTAAGATATAGTTCTTACTTATCTTACTATCTTAAGATATATAGTAACATATAGTTCCCCAACCAGGGATCCAGCCTGGGCCCGCTACACTGGAAGTGCAGGGTCTTAGCCACTGCGCCACCAGAGTGAAAGTGTTAGCTGTTCAGTCATGTCTGACCCTTTACAACCCCATGGACTGTAGCCCACCAGGCTGCTCCGTCCGTGGGATTCTCCAGGCAAGAACACTGGCGTGGGGAGCCATTCCCTCCTCCAGGAGATCTCCCCAACCCAGGGATCGAACCCAGGTCTCCTGCACTGAAGGCCAATGCTTTATCATCTGGACCCCCAGGGAAGCCCCAATCGCTAGCGTGTTTTAAGGGAACAAAAGCGGCCGGAGCTGGTCAGTGTTTTACGTGCTACCCCCCCTTACCTTGGCTTCGCAGGCAACACAGTGGTAAAGAATCCATCTGCAGTGTAGGAGCCGGAGGTTCAGTCCCTGGGTCGGGAAGGTCCCCTGGAGGAGGAAATGGCAACCCGCTGCAGTACTCTCGCCTGGAGAGTCCCGTGCACAGAGGTGCCTGGCGGGCCGCAGTCCATGGGCTCGCAGAGTCTGACACGAGCAAGCGCACGCATGTTACCGTGACAGAGGAACTGTGTTTCTCCCATCATTGACGCAGGAAGGAACCAAAGCACAGAGAGACTGAATAAGCCTCCGCCGGACACACAGCCCGTCAGGACCCACACTCAGTTCTCGCGAAACCCGCTTCTGTCAGCGGACAAGGTCTACTGATAGCCTCAGGTGCCCGAGTGTCTCCTGATCTCCTGGCATCCCTGACCCTCCCCTCCTGAGCCCTTCCACCAATGGGCTGGACCCCACCCCTTCAGCACCATCCCAGAGTTATAGAAAGGCCCCCGAGACTACGTGCACCTCGGATCCACCTCTCTCGGTGGTGGGGACACCACCTCTCCATCTGATGAGCATAGCTTCATCACTCAGCCTCCGTGACAACCGCAAACTATTTTCTCTCTTGTAAAAAAGTCTTCCAACCTCTGCATTTAACCCAAGGCATCCAAACATGACCCCTTCAAAACGTAACCCTCATCACAACGATAAAGAGTATGCTCTACGATCTGTCCTGCATTTATCTCATGCGTGTTTCATGGATACAGCCCTTCTCCGTTTGAAAGATAAATCTGATCAGATACACTTGATGTGTATCGAGAATTCACACCATCTGTGGTCGCAAGAGAGGCTTCTAGCAACTGTGTTGTCCAAACACACCTTGAAACGTTCCCACAACGGAACCGAGTCTTGGTTTTCAGAACTGAAGTTACGCTCGTTAAAATGAACCGAATGCAAAACCCCCACCCTGTGGGTTACCGAGCTGCATCTCGTGGTGTGGACGGACCGGGTCCCGGTGGGATGGGTCACTTGCTGTGCGTGAGAGAGCCTGGAGTCGCACCCAGCTTTTGGCGACCCTGAGGGTCGGGCTGCTCTAAACCTTTGCATTCAGGTTTTCCTCTTTTTGCAGGTCAGATAACTCAGACGGAGAAAGCTGGATGGGAGGGTGAGTGTGTGTTCACCTGTGAAAGGAGGGACCAGTCGTTTTCCTGGGGGGCGTGCTGTTCTGTGCGCCGCCCCCGCGGTGGAG